>NC_090824.1:62709166-63030000 GCF_028021215.1 Eschrichtius robustus | reverse complement strand
GAAGAATCAAAATAATGTGGAACATATTCTGTTATAAGATATAAAGTAGTGATCTATAAATGTTTTTATCCAAATGAATTCTTTCCTCCTAATCTTTATCTAAACCACCATTTAATGAAGTGGTCACATGTGCTCCTTCTGCAGCAAACAGAAGTCATCCCTTTTAAATTTAACATCCTTTTTAAATGTACCTATTCTTTTTTTGGTTTTTGTTTCTGTTTTTTTTTTTTTTTTGCGCCGCACTGCACAGCATGCGGGATCCTAGTTCCCCGACCAGGGATCGAACCTGCGTTCCCCTGCATTGGAAGCACAGAGTCTTAACCACTGGCCCACCAGGGAAGTCCCTAAATGTACCTATTCTTGACCATAAAAAAGATGTGCAAATCTTTCTTAGAGAAAAATATAAATTTTTTTATTTACAACCTTTAAGGAAAGCCTAATAAAATAAATGGAGACGCCTTGGGATAGGAAGAATACAGCTGACCCTTGAACAAGACAGGTTTGAACTGCACGAATCCACTTATACATGAATTTTTTTCAATAGTAAATACTACAGCACTACACAATCCACAGTTGGTTGTATCTGTGGATGCAGAAGCAGGGATATGGAAGGCCAACTATAAGTTACATGCTGATTTTCAACTGTGTGGAGGGTTGGTGCCCCTAACACCCATGCCATTCTAAGGTCAACTGTAGACATACTACAGATGTCAATCTCCTTTAAATTAAACCTATGGATTCAAGGCAATACAATTTTAAAAATCCTAACAATATTATTCACAGAATTTAACAAGCTGATTCTCAAATTCATATGGAAAAGCAAAAGGCCAAAACACTAACAGATTTATATTAGCCTCCTGTGGCTGCTGTGACACATTAGAGCCACAAACTCAGTATTCGGTTCCATCTCCACATCTCCTTCTCCTCTGTGTCTGTCTACAAGTCAGTTTATTCTGTTAGATTGGGGGGGAGTGGGTGGTATACACTTCAAAGATGACATGTTGTTGTGCTCACCAGACAAAAGTTTTTAAAAAATTAGATTTTATATAAGGGTCATGAAGATTTCTTTCAGTAATAGTGAAGATCATCTCATAACCTCTGCCATAATGCCATAAACATTTTTCATGTAACGTCCTATTTTTTTGTTTTTCTTTGTTTTTCTGTTTCACATAGGACAGATTTTAGATTCTGAGCCAGTTTTTTTGCACAGGTCCTTCAGGTAACCCAAGGATTCTTTCTGATCAGAATACTGACTTTAAACCTTTTTTCTACCATTCTTAATTGAAAGGAAGTTACTCACAGAAGAGCAACTTTGCTCTCCTTATACCTAATATATTCATTCATGAACTACATAATATTTACTAAGCACCTTTCATATGCCAGGCACTATGCTGAGTCTAGGGATATGAAGTTGAAGAGACACACTTCTACTCTCCGGAAGGCTGTAAGATACAGGCATGCAAATAAGTAATTACACTGTAATAAATAACCAAATTACTAGAAGTAAGTAAGAAAAGTCCCTATGTCTACCAGATGATAGAGAAGACTTCACCAAAGCTCTACAGATTTTCCCCTGAGACTGAAGGAAGAGTAAAGGCTTTCAGTTATAAGTATGATTTTCTTCCCCTGCTTTTTCTTTAATACAATTGCCATCTTACATAATATACTATTAGGTGCCTTCTTAGTAGCACCTGATCTACTTTCTCATTGCACCAGCGGGCTTCCTAGAATAGAATTCTTATTACCACTCACATTCATGTAATACTGCTCTTACGTGAAGTATAGCTAACTCATGGTTGGTCCATAATTAATGGGTAGTGGTATTTTCTAAAAATGGATTAATGCACACATCCAAACCATATTAAGTTTTCAATTTAGAGTTCATACAAAGTCTACTTCCTTTCTATAGTAGTTATCACTCCAGACTGCAGTTTTGAAATCCAATAAGTGGGATTATTATTTTGTTGTTGATGCTTCGTTCTTTCTTCCTCCTTCCTTCCTCCCTCTTATTCTTTCTTTCTTAATAAGAAGGTTAAAAGAAATGGGTTATTAATGACGGTACAGTAAATAACATTAGCAAAAGCACAGGCATCACAGAAAGTCATGTCTCATTCAATATTACTGAAATGTAAAATACCAGAGAGGGGTAACAAGAGGTTGAAGAAGATAATGTGACTAAGATAAATTTATTTTTCTTTTTCTACCACATTGTCAAAGATGAAAGTTTCATGTCTTAGTAACCTCGAAGATGGTGGTGCCATTTACACAAATAGAAAAAAAAGAAAGAATGAAAACAATTTAGATTGTGTAGACATTTGATCTTAGAAAGAATAGATCTAACAAACATACTAATCATCTATTTTTCTATTTTCTCCAAAATCTGTCTACTGCATGATCCTTCTAAAAGAAGACACATTAAATAATATATGAACATACATATATATACAACTTGTGATTGAATTTAGAATCCAGAAAAAACAATGTTTTAACTAAAAAAAAAAAGAAAGAAAGAAAGGAAGAAAAAAGTATGCTTTCAGAATTTTCTAGGACACTGAAAACTTGTAACCCAACATGTTTCTCTTTTCACTTTGGCTGCCAGGAAATCTAAGAACCAAATTCAATGCCTTATAGCTATAATCAGCTCATCTCTGGAACCTGATAATGTTACCTTTAAGTAATGGCTCTTCGGTTGCTTGTTTTATCACTAATTGTTCTATTCCACATTTTATTCAGTCCTATAAGCCATGTAAAATTCTTTGGATGCAATAAAATCCTTAATGAAAGAAATGTTAATGCAAAAATAGCTTACAATATTTTGAAACAGCTTGTTTCACTAAGCAAATTAATCAGCAATATTGTTTATGTAAATAATCTGCTCAGTAAATCACTTCTTCATAAATACACAAAGATAAAACATTTCAATGAAGTCAAATTAATTTTTTAAATCAGTAAGAGTCAAATTAAAGAATATAAAGAGTTTATACAAATTAAAGAATGTAAAGAGTCTAATGACATGTATATAGGATAACTTGCTAACTTTGCACATCAAATCCTAAGAACATATTCAAATATCAAGTTAGTTTATTTTTATAGGCAGTTTACAGTTCACAATGACTCCTACACATTTTCAGATTTCCAGGCATATCTGTTCCAAGCTAATCTATACCACTTTCAAGTTATTTACTTAATGAACATAAACAGTACTTGTTTCTTTTATACATTACTTTTTATACCTAATGAACACTGTTTTTTATTTTTCTAAGATATTTTAATCTGATTTTCTTTCTGAAAACATTAATATATTCAGATTGGAGAACAATTAGATATTTTTCACAGATATAATCAATAATCAATTGATCATAAATTTCTTCTCTGAATGTAAAAAAGTAAAAAAATGAGGGCCAAGTTGCTTTGTATGAAGCCAATTTTCAGTCTCATTCATTTAAGAGAAACTCTTATTATCAGCAGCTGATGTCCAGTGTCTTGAAAATTGTTGTTTATGTTTCAGGGGTTTTTTTGTTCTTTTGTTTGTCTGTTTCAAGCAGATACGAACATCAGATAAGGAAAGTCATTCCTGACATATGGCAAACAAAGGAGGTATACCTTCAGCTACTCCAGTTTAATGTCTTAAGAGTTTCCAGCCCATGGTGAGAGGAAAGGGAATCCAGGCAGAGCCAGTGGAATCCATGAGTTGAGAAAATGAGCTGATAGTGCAAGGAAACCAAGGTAATTAGAGTCCACAGGACAGAGCACCAAAGAGGAGAGAGCTGTACACAGTGAGATCCTCGAAGACTGGAGAGGGTTCTCTTTCAGTATGATCATAAATACTTGCAAGGAAACTTCCCAAGACAGGAAAAAGTACTATGCGAGAGAATATGGGAGAACAGTACCAGATGCTCACATAAGCTGGGGAACAGTGCCTGTTCCCAAGAGCGGGGCTACAAAAAATCCCTCATACCTGTGGGCACTGAATAGAATACTCAGGAAGGTATTGCCTCACAGTAGGTAATAATTATCCCTAGATGGATCCACTCAACAAACCCTAAAAGCAAGACCTGAAATGATCAAACAGTTTTCAAGTAATTTAACTGCATCCCAGTAAAAAGCTCAAGAATTTATAGGAATACAAAAATATCCAGAAGCTAAGAAGGTAAAATTCAAATATGAGACATCCAAAGATTACTCAGCATACAAAGAAGCAAGAAAACAACCCAGGATGAGAAGAATAATCAACTGATGGAAACTGACCCAGAATAGATAGAGATGTTAGAATGAGCAGAGAGGATATTAAGTTATTTTACTTGTATTCCATATGTTCAAGAAGCTAAGAAGATATACAGACAATATAATTTTATATACAACACACACAAAATGAACTAGATAAAAACTACATCTAAGATGAAAAATAAACTAGTGTGATTAATGGCAGATTGCATGTAGCAGAAGAGACTAGTAAATTTGAAGAGTAGAAATAGGAACTACTCAAGATAAAACACAGAAGAATATAAAAAAAATGAAAAGAATATCAGTTCTTTCCAGAAAGCTATGAGTCCCTCCAATATACTAATAATACTTCCTAATATATGAACCTGATATTAATATTCAATATACTAATAAATGAAATAAATAAAAGAATAAATAAGTAAAAGTACGGAGGGGAGAAGTAACTGGCGGAAAATGGCCAAAAATTTTCCAAACTTTAGGAAAACTCTAAACCCACACATCTAAGAATCTTGAGGAACCCCATGGCAAGAAATATTGAGAAAACTGCACCATGGCACATCATAATCAAATTGCTCAAAACCAGTGATGAAGAGAAAATCTTAAAAGCAGCCAGAAAAAAAGAATAAAAAAAAAAATATATATATATATACAGAGTAAGATAAAGATGACAGGGCCCAGGGCCCCAGCGCTCGGGCCATGGCGGCGGCAGCAGCAGCGGCAGGAGCTGCTGTCTGAGCAGCGGCTGCGGACCGAGCGAACTCGGCCAGGGAGCCCGGGCCCCGGGAGAGGCGCTGCGGCGGCGGGAGCGCAGACGGCTGGAGGCTGCCTACCTCTCCTCCTCCCCGGCGGTGGAGCCCTCGTGGGGGCTCTGTGCCCGGTCACCATGACGACGCTGGCGAATGCCCAGAATGCCAGCAAAACGTGGGAACTGAGTCTGTATGAGCTCCACCGGACCCCTCAGATGTGCCAGAGAGGTAGAGCAAGTATTACTATCTTCATTTGAAAGACAGTAAACAGGCTGAAATTACCTTCCCCGTTCCTCAGTTCAGCATGATAGGTCAGCGCATGTAAGACTCACCTTCGGAGTTTATTAAAAATGGAATTCCCGCTGGCCCCTACCTGTAACATTGTGATACAGTAATGGGATGGGACCCTAGAATCTGCATTTTTAACATGCATCCTAGGGGATTGTTATATAGGTAGTACCAGGACTGCACTGTAAGAAATTCTGTTGACCAAGTAAGTGTTCCACAGATGGAAAATCTGTGCCATGCCCATCCCCAGGCCTATCACCAAACCTTAGATCCTCCTATTCCAAAGCTCCTACTCTAAGAATTCCCAATTTCCTCAAGTGGCCAACGTGAGGTACCCAGATTGTGACATCTCACTGTATTTCTCAAGACTCCAATTTCATGGACCACTTGTTTCTAAAACCCCTTTCCCCCCAACCCACCCACCACCTTTCCACTCATCGACACCTCCAGGAAGCCATCATGGATGGCACAGAGACTGCAGTTTCCCCTCGGTCGCTGCATTCAGAGGTCATGTGCCCCATCTGCCTGGACATGCTGAAGAATACGATGACAACCAAGGAGTGCCTCCACCGATTCTGCTCTGATAGCACTGTCACGGCCCTGCACAGCAGGAACAAGGAGTGCCCTACCTGCCGAAAGAAGCTGGTATCCAAGCGGTCTCTGCAGCCAGACCCCAACTTCGATGCTCTGATCTCTAAGATCTACCCCAGCCGGGAGGAATATGAGGCCCACCAAGACAGGGTGCTCATCCACCTCAGCCGCCTGTACAACCAGCAGGTGCTGAGCTCCAGCACTGAGGAGGGGCTGTGCATGCAGGCCATGCACAGGGCCCAGCGTGTGAGACGGCCGATGCCTGGGTCAGATCAGACCACAACGATGAGTTGGGGGGAAGGAGAGCCGGGGGAGGGAGAGGGGAATGGAGAGGACGTGAGCTCAGACTCCGCCCCTGACTCTGCCCCAGGCCCTGCTCCCAAGCGACCCCGTAGAGGGGGCGCCGGGGGAGCAGTGTAGGGACAGGGGGAGGTGGCACTGGTGGGGTGGGTGCAAGTGCCGGTTCTGAAGACTCTGGTGACCGGGGAGGGACCCTGGGAGGGGGAACCCTGCCCCCCCAAGCCCTCCCGGGGCTCCCAGTCCCCCAGAGCCAGGTAGAGAAATTGAGCTCATGTTCCGGCCCCACCCCCTGCTCGTGGAGAAGGGAGAATACTGCCAGACTAGGTGTGTGAAGACAACTGGGAATGTCACAGTGGACCATCTCTCCAAGTACTTGGCCCTGCGCACTGCCCTCGAACAGAGGCAGCAGCAAGAGGCAGGGGAGCCAGGAGGGCCTGGAGGGGGTGCCTCTGATGCCGGAGGACCTGATGGGGGAGGCGGGGAGGGCACGGGTGCCGGAGGAGGTGACGGCCCTGAGGAGCCTGCCTTGCCCAGTCTGGAGGGTGTCAGTGAAAAGCAGTATACCATCTACATTGCCCCCCGGGGTGGAGCTTTCACGACACTGAATGGCTTGCTGACCCTGGAGCACGTGAATGAGAAGTTCTGGAAAGTGTCCCGACCACTGGAGCTCTGCTACGCCCTCACCAAGGATCCAAAGTGACCCCGCAAGGGGACAGCCAGAGGATGGGGACCATGGGGTGTCCCTGAGTCCTGGCCCACCACCCAGCTTCTTTGTCCCCCAGAGCCCCCGAGCCTGGCCAGCCAGCAAGAGGACACAAATGAGGACAAGTAGCTTTTATACAAAGTATCTATATCAGATTCTTCTATATTGTACAGAGTGGGGCCTGCACCCCCATCTACTGCCTCTTCTGTTGCCCCCAACCTCCCATCCATGCAAGATGTTGGGAAGGGTGAAGAGCCCTTCCCTTCATACCCTTCTACCAACAACAACAAATTTGCTTTTTTCCTCTTTGGGGGGAAAAAAAAAAAAAATATGACAGCAGACTTCTTATCAGAAACAATGCAAGCAAAAAGACAGTGGAGTAAAATCTTTAAAGGACAAAGGAAAAAAGCCATCAACCAAGAATTCTAATAATAGCAAAACATCTTTCAAAAAAGAAGGAAAAATAAAGACTTTTTAACGTAAACAAAAGCATAGCGAATCCATCACCAGCAGACCATCATTACAAAAGAAATGTTAAAGGAAATCCTTCCAACAAAAACAAAATGATGCTGGCTGGCTGGAAATATCTATCTCTGCAAAGGAATGAAGAGCGCTGGAAATGGTACCACATGGGTAAATATATATCTTTTTCCTCATTATTTAAAAGTATCTAAAAGATAACTGCTTGCTTAGACAAAACAAACTATTATAGGGTTTACAATATGTATCAATATAAGTAAATGTATGATCAAAAAAGTATAAAGGCTGGGAAGAGAAATGAAAGCACACTCTACTTAATAGTAAGTAGACTCTGGGAAGTTGAAGATATATAAATCATACTATAAATCATATAGCAACAACTAAAATAATAAAAGATTATAGCTAATAAGACAAAGAAATTTTTTAAAAATCATAAATTTATTCAACTAACATAAAAAAAGGGAAAAAAGAAAACTAAGAAAAGATAAGCCAAATAGAAAACAGCAAGATAATAGACACAAACTTAAATCAAACTCAAACAAATCAATAATAACTTTAAATGTACGTCATCCAGATCTAAATGGCAAGTTATTGGTCTGAATCTGAAAAGAACAATTACAAGTAACAAGACTAAATCAGTAATCCAAAACCTCCTAACAAAGAAATGTCCAGAACCAGATGGCTTCACTGGTGAATTCTGCCAAACATTTAAAGAATTCATACCAATCTTTCTCAAACTCTTTTCCATATAATGGAAACAGAGGGAATACTTCCAAACTCATTTTGCAAAGCTAGCATTACCCTGATAACATAACCAGACAAAATCACTACAAAGAAAGAAAAAAAAAAGAAAAGAACATTACAGGCCAATATACCTGAAAAACATAGATCCTCAACAAAACATTGGCAAACCAAACGCAATAATATATTAAAAGGATCATAACCATGATTAAGCGGGATTTATTCCAGGCATGCGAGAATGGTTCAAACATCACAAATTAACCAATGTGATTCACAGATTCACAAAATGAAGGTTAAAAGTCATATGATCATCTCAACAGATACAGAAAAAGCATTTTAAAAAAACTCAACATCACATTCATAATAAATACTCTCAACAAACTGGGTATAGAGGGAATGTACTGCCACATAATAAAGGTCATATATGACAAGCCTACAGCTAACATCATATTCAATGGTGAAAAGCTGAAAGAGCAAGATGTCCACTTTCATCACTCCTATTCAACACAGTATTGGAAGTCCTAGCCAGAGCAATTCGGCAAGAAGAGGCAAGAAGAAAAAATAAAAGCCACCCAAATCCGAAAGGACGAAGTATACCTGTTTCTATTTGCAGATGACATGATCTTATAATACAGAAAACCCTAAAGACTCCACTAGAAAACTATCAGAACTAATAAATGAATTCAGTACAATTACACAATACAAAATCAACATACAAAAATCAGTTGTGTGGAAATGTAAATTTGTGCAGTCACTATGAAAAATAGCATAAAGGTTCCTCAAAAAGTTAACAATAGAGAGACTTTCCTGGCGGTCCAGTGGTTAAGACCCCACGCTTCCACTGCAGGGGGCATGGGTTCGATCCCTGGTGGGGGAACTAAGATCCCACGTCAGGCGGCATGGCCAAGAAATTAAAAAAAAAAAATTGTTTAAAAAAAACGGGGGACTTCCCTTGTGGCGCAGTGGTTAAGAATCTGCCTGCCAATGCAGGGGACACAGGTTCAATCCATGGTCCATGAAGATCCCACATGCCGCGGAGCAACTAAGCCCACATGACACAACTACTGAGCCTGCGCTCTAGAGCCCACAAGCCACAACTAGTGAGCCCGTGCACCACAACTACTGAAGCCCACATGCCTAGAGCCTGTGCTCTGCAACGAGAAGCCACCGCAATGAGAAGCCCATGCACCACAACGAAGAGTAGCCCCCACTCGCCACAACTAGAGAAAGCCCACATGCACCAACGAAGACCCAACACAGCCAAAAATAAATAAATAAATTAATTAATTAATTTTTTAAAAAAATTAACAATAGAACTACCACATGATCCAGCAATTCCACTTCTGGGTATATACCCAAAGGAAATGAAACCACTACTTTGAAGAGATATCTGCACTCCCATGTTCACTGCAGCATTATTTACAACAGCCAAGACATGGAAACAACCTAAGTGTCTGGCAACAGATGAATGGATAAAGAAAATGTGATATATATTCGTTTGTATGGACATGTGTATGTCCATACAAAGGAATATTATTCAGTCAAAAAAAAGAGAAGAAAATCCTGTCATTTGCTACAGCATAGGTAGACTTTGAGGGCATCATGCTAGGTGAAATAAGACAGAGAAAGACAAATATTGTATGATCTCACTTACATGTGAAATTTAAAGACAGCAAACTCATAGAAACAGAGAACAGAATGGTGGTTGAGGCAGGGGGTAGGGGTGGGGAAAACGGGCAAAGAGAGTGAAAAGGTATAAATTTTTAGTTATAAGATAAATAAATTCTGGGGATGTAATGAACAGCACAGTGACAAAGAACAAAAAAGTCATCCAAACATCTCAATTCAAAGGCCGAGATTCTTAAATTAGATTAAAAATTAAGACTCAAATATATACTGCCACCAAGAAATCCACTTTATATAAAGAAACAAATAGATTAAAAAGACAGGAAAATATATACTAGTCAATGAAAGCAGAAGTCTATATATTACTATCAAAGTAGATTCCAGAGCAAAGACTATTACCAAGGTTAAAGATATCATTTTGTAATGCTAAAGAACTCAATTTATCAAGAGGAAATAATAACCCTAAATGTTTAGACACCTAATAACAGAGCTTCAAAATACATTAAGCAAAATCTGATAGAACTCAAAAAGAAATAGACAAACCCCCAATTACAGTCAGAAATTTCAGCCCCCCCCCTCAATAACTTGTAAAAACAAGGAGACAAATTCAGCAAGGATATAGGAGACCTGAACAATACTATCAAACAACTTATCCTAACTGACATTTTTCAAACACTCAACCCACCAACAGCAGAATATATACTGTTTTCAAGTGAATATGGAACATCCATCAAGTTAAAACATATTCCTGACTGTCAAATTTTGATAAATTTTAAAGAATTCAAGTCATAAAACATATGTTTTCTGACTATAATGAAATCAAATTAGAAATCAATAACAGAAAGATATCAGGATAATCCACCAATATTTGAAGCTAAAAAACACACTTGTAAATAACCCATGGATCAAAGAAGAAATCAAAAGGGAAGTTAGAATGCATTCTGGACCTAGCTGTAAATGAAAATACGAAATACCATAATTTGTGGGATGCTGTTTAGGGGAAAATTTATATCACCAAATGCCTACATTAGAAAGAAAAAAGGTCTCAAATAAATAACCTCAGTTTACACTTTAAGAACCTAGAAAAAGAGCAAATTAAACTAAAACTAAGCAGGAAAAGGGAATAATAAAGACCAAAGCAGAAATCAATGAAATAAAAACAGAAAAACAGAGAAAAATCAATGAAGCCACAAACTGGTCCTTCTAGACGATCAATAAAAGAGATAAGCCTCCAGCCAGAGTCATCAGGAAAGAAAGACAAATTAGGAATAAGAGGGGTGACATCATCACAGATTCTATAGATATCAAAGGACAATAACGGAGCATTATGAACAACTTTATACCTATAAATTCGACAACTTTTATGAAATAGGAAAATCCCTTGAAAGATACAAACTACCAATGTCCTTTCAAGAAGAAACAGATAACCTGAACAGCCCTCTATTAAAATAGTTAAAAACCTTCCCTCAAAGAAAACTCCATATCTAGATGGCTTCATTGGTGAATTCAAACAAACATTTAAGGAAAAAAAATGATACCAATTTTACATGAACAATTCCAGAAAACTGAAAAGAAAGGAATGCTTCTCAATTAATACTATGAGGCTAACATTACCTGTTATAAAAAAGCAAAAACATTACAAGAAAAGTATAGACCAATATCCCTCACAAACATAATTACAAAATTACAAACATTTTAGAGTGTCAAATCCAACAATATATAAAAATGACAAGATATCACAATCAACTTAGGTTTGCAGAGGACTGCAGAGTTGATTTAACACTTGAAAATCCATGACTATAATTTATCACATTAACAGAATGAAAAAAAATTTTAAAACCTGTTAACCTCAATAGAAACAGAAAAAGCATTTGACATATCTAATATCTATTCTTGATGAAAACTCTCAGCAAACTAGAAAAAGAATAAAACTTTCTCAACATGACAAAGGGCATCTATAAAAAACCTACAATTAACATCATATTGTATGGTAAAAAACTGATCACTTTACCCTTAAGATCAAGAAAAAGACAAGGATGTCCACTCTCACCACTTCTATTCTACACTGTGCTAGAGATTCCAATAAGTTCAAGACAAGAAAAAGATATAAAGGCATCCAGGTTAAAAAGAAGCAAGACCATCTTTATTCACAGACAATGAGATCATGCATGTAAAAAAAAAAAGAATCCCATGAAATCTATAAAATACTAATAGAACTAATAAGTGAGTTTAGCAAGGTTTCATGATACAAGCTCAATATACGAAAATCAACTGCATTTCCTTTTACTAGCAATCAGAAATAGTCATGAAGGGGCTTCCCCGGTGGTGCAGTGGTTAAGAGTCCGCCTGCCAGTGCAGGGGACACGGGTTCGATCCCTGGTCTGGGAAGATCCCACATGCCGCAGAGCAATTAAGCCCATGCGCCACAACTACTGAGCCTGAGTTCTAGAGCCCGCAAGCCACAACTACTGAGCCCATGCGTCTAGAGCCTGTGCTCGGCAACAAGAGAGGCCACCTCAATGAGAGGCCCACGTACCGCAACAAAGAGTGGCCCGCACTCACCACAACTAGAGAAAAGCCCGTGCGCAGCAACGAAAACCCAACGCAGACAAAAATAAATAAAATAATTTTTTTTTAAAAATGGTTATGAAGATATCATTTACAACGGTATCAAAAGTAGAAAATATTTAGGGATAAGTGACAAAGGATGTGTAAGACCTGTAGATTAAAAAGTATAAAACGCTGCTAGAGAAATTAAAGAAGCCCTATATAAAATCAAGAAACATACCTTGTTCATGAGTCAGAGAATTCAATATTGTCAATTTTTCCCAAAGTGACCTACAAATTCATCACAATCCCGATCAAAACCCCAGCAAGAATTTGTTTATTTATTTTTTTAAGAAATTGACAAGCTAATCTTAAAACTCATATGGGAAGGTAAAGGATCTGGCATAGCTCCCTCCCCCCGCTCCAAGAAAACACAAACCTTTGAAAAAGAAGAACAAAGTTGGAGGGACAACACCATCTAATTTCAAGATGTATTATCAAGTTATGGTAACAACAACAAAAAAACCCACTGTGGTACAGGCATCAACACAAACAAATAGATCACCAGAACAAAACAGAGTCCCAAAATAGATCCATACATATATAGACAACTGAGTTTTGGAAAAAGTACAAAGGCAATTCAGTGGAGAAAGGGCAGTCGTTTTCAACAAATGGTGCTGGAAAATTTGGATATCCATATACAAAAAAATAAACTTCAATCCATACCTCAAACCATATTTGCAGAGTTAACTCAGGATGGATCACAGACCTAAATATAGATCCTAAAATTTTAAAACTCTAGAAGAAAACATAGGAGAAAATTTTTGTGACCTTGACTTTGGGCAAAGATTTCAGATACAACACCAAAAGCATGAACCATAAAAGAAAAACTTGACATATTGACTTTATCAAAATTAAGAATTCCTACTCCTTCTAAGAAAATAAGAGAATTAAAAGACATCCAAAGACTGGGGGAAAAAAAAATCCTTTGCCAATCATGTATCTGATAAAGTACTTGTATCCAGAATATATACAGAATTTTCAAAACTAAATAAGAAAGCAAACAACTCAGTTTAAAAATAGGTGAAAGATTTGAACTTGATTTCATCAAAGAAGTTATACAATGGCAAATTAAGCACATGAAAAGAAGGTCAATGTTATTAGATATCAGGGAAACACTAATTATATCCACTACATAACTTATTATAGTGGCTGACAAGAAAAGGAAATACCATACCAAGTGGTGTTGGTGCATTTGTGGAGGAACTAGAACTCTCACATACTGCTTGTAAGGATGTAAAATGGTAAAAAAACAAAAAACAGTATATCAGCTTCTAAAAAGAAACACACAACTGCCATAGGATCCATCCATGCCATTCCTAAGTATTTATTCCAAGAGAAAAGAAAGCATATGTCTATATAACAGGTACATCTCACAGCAGTTTTATATGGAATAGTCCAAAACTGAAAACCCACATGTCCATCAACATGTGAATGGGATAATCAAATTATAGCATATCCATACAATGAAATATTACTCAGCAATAAGAGCAAAGTACTATAGATATGCCACCACAAAACAAATACAGAGGAATTTCAAAGTATGCTGAGTAGAAAAACCAATCAAAAAAGAGTAAATACTGTTAATTCCATATATATATAAAATACAAACTAACGTAGAGGAGAGCAGATCAGTGGTTGCCCAGGGAAGGGGTAGGATGGCAGGCAAGTAAGGATGAGAGGAAGGGATTACAAAGGGGCAAAAGGAAACTTTGGGAGGTTACAGATATATTTATTTTCTTGATTGTCTATGTTCCTTATCTTGATTGTCATGATGGCTTCACAAGATATACGTATGTCAAAAACATGTATATGTATAGGTATATGTATGTACTCAATTACCCCATTGTTCATAGCAGCATTATTTATAATTGCCAAGACATGGAAACAACCTAAGTGTCCATCAATGGATGAATGGATAAAGAAGATATGGTGTATAAACACAATGGAATGCTACTTAGCCATAAAAAAGAATGAAATTTTGCCATTTGTAGCAACCTGGGTGGACTTGGAGGGTATTACGCTAAGTGAAATAAGTCAGAGAAAGACAAATACTGTATGATATCACTTATATGTGGAATCTTTTTTTTTTTTTATGTTTTTTTTATTTTTTATTTTTTTTTATTTTTATTTTTCACACACACACACTGTATTTTATTTTTACAAGAGATAAATAGACTGACACCAAGCATTGTACATGGATGACCATAACAAAAGCAACAATGATTGCAATTACCAAACATGAAACACACTCATACTATGTCATAATATTGACATTCAGTCCAGTAATCCTCCACTGTAACAGCTCCTTTACTTTGCAGTGAAAATTGATTTGTATATTCTTTGCCTCTGAGTCCTTGTGGGATTTTTTTTTTTTTAAACTCAGACAGAAAGTCACGAAAATTATACTCATCCTCATCAGTTCACTCAGTCCCATGTAATTAATTTTTTTTTTCATCTTGATCTTTTGTTAGCACTTTTATGAGTTCATCAGTTTTTCATTAGAGTTCTGAAAATGCTTATTCATTCAGTTCAGCAGTACAGTCAGTTACCAGAAACCTGTACTTGTCAGAGTCTTTTCCATGAATTTTTTGAAGATGAAACCCTTTTATAGGAACATATTTGCAAAATCATCAGAGTACACCCAGAACTGTCTGTAAATGACAAAAGACTTAAAAACGACCACAGTTAAAGATTTGATGAAAGTTCATAATAATGCAGTTGACAAGAAAATTAGTTATTTCTGAGATATACATTTTAAAGTAATAACTAGGATTATTACATATAACATTATACCAGAACATATAAGATTTTTAGAAATTTCATGTAATGTCTGAAACATTTATATTAACATATTTCCATACATATTTCCATACAAATACAAATATAAGATTTTTAGAAATTTCATGTAATGTCTGAAACATTTATATTAACATATTTCCATACAAATAACCCAATAAAAGTTTAGTATTAGTTGTTTTGTTTGTTTTTTTATACTGCAGGTTATTAGGCATCAATTTTATACACATCACTGTATACATGTCAATCCCAATCGCCCAATTCAGCACACCACCATCCCCACCTCACCACAGTTTTCCCCCCTTGGTGTCCATATGTCCATTTCTCTACATCTGTGTCTCAACTTCTACCCTGCAAACTGGCTCATCTGTACCATTTTTCTAGGTTCCACATACATGCATTAATATACGATATTTGTTTTTCTCTTTCTGACTTACTTCACTCTGTATGACAGTCTCTAGATCCATCCACGTCTCAACAAATGACTCAATTTCGTTCCTTCTTATGGCTGAGTAATATTCCATTGTATATATGTACCACATCTTCTTTATCCATTCGTCTGCTGATGGGCATTTAGGTTGCTTCCATGACCTGGCTATTGTAAATAGTGCTGCAATGAACATTCGGGTGCATGTGTCTTTTTGAATTACAGTTTTCTCTGGGTATATGCCCAGTAGTGGGATTGCTGGGTCATATGGTAATTCTATTTTTACTTTTTTAAGGAACCTCCATATTGTTCTCCATAGTGGCTGTATCAATTTACATTCCCACCAACAGTGCAAGAGGGTTCCCTTTTCTCCACACCCTCTCCAGCATTTGTTGTTTGTAGATTTTCTGATGATGCCCATTCTAACAGGAGTGAGGTGATACCTCATTGTAGTTTTGATTTGCATTTCTCTAATAATTAGTGATGTTGAGCATCTTTTCATGTGCTTCGTGGCCGTCTGTATGTCTTCTTTGGAGAAATGTCTATTTAGGTCTTCTGCCCATTTTTGGATTGGGGTGTTTGTTTCTTTGATATTGAGCTGAATGAGCTGTTTATATATTTTGGAGATTAATCCTTTGTCCGTTGATTCATTTGCAAATATTTTCTCCCATTCTGAGGGTTGTCTTTTCGTCTTGTTTATGGTTTCCTTTGCTGTGCAAAAGCTTTGAAGTTTCATTAGGTCCCACTTGTTTATTTTTGTTTTTATTTCCATTACTCTAGGAGGTGGATTAAAAAAGATCTTGCTGTGATTTATGTCAGAGTGTTCTTCCTATGTTTTCCTCTAAGAGTTTTATAGTGTCCAGTCTTATATTTAGGTCTCTAATCCATTTTGAGTTTATTTTTGTGTATGGTGTTAGGGAGTATTCTAATTTCATTCTTTTACATGTAGCTGTCCAGTTTTCCCAGCACCACTTATTGAAGAGACTGTCTTTTCTCCATTGTATATCTTTGCCTCCTTTGTCATAGATTAGTTGACCATAGGTGCGTGGGTTAATCTCTGGGCTTTCTATCTTGTTCCATTGATCTATGTCTCTGTTTTTGTGCCAGTACCATATTGTCTTGATTACTGTAGCTTTGTAGTAGAGTCTGAAGTCAGGGAGTCTGATTCCTCCAGCTCCATTTTTTTGCCTCAAGACTGCTTTGGCTATTCGGGGTCTTTTGTGTCTCCATACAAATTTTAAGATGATTTGTTCTAGCTCCGTAAAAAATGCCATTGGTAATTTGATAGGGATTGCATTGAATCTGTAGATTGCTTTGGGTAGTATACTCATTTTCACAATGTTGATTCTTCCAATCCAAGAACATGGTATATCTCTCCATCTGTTGGTATCATCTTTAATTTCTTTCATCAGTGTCTTATAGTTTTCTGCATACAGGTCTTTTGTCTCCCTAGGTAGGTTTATTCCTAAGTATTTTATTCTTTTTGTTGCAATGGTAAATGGGAGTGTTTCCTTAATTTCTCTTTCAGATTTTTCATCATTAGTGTATAGGAATGCAAGAGATTTCTGTGCATTAATTTTGTATCCTGCAACTTTACCATATTCATTAATTAGCTCTAGCAGTTTTCTGGTGGCAGTTTTAGGATTCTCTATGTATAGTATCATGTCATCCACAAACAGTGACAGTTTTACTTCTTCTTTTCCAATTTGTATTCCTTTTTTCTTTTTCTTCTCTGATTGCCGTGGCTAGGACTTCCAGAACTATGTTGAATAATAGTGGTGAGAGTGGACATCCTTGTCTTGTTCCTGATCTTACAGGAAATGCTTTCAGTTTTTCACCATTGAGAATGATGTTTGCTGTGGGTTTGTCATATATGGCCTTTATTATGTTGAGGTAGGTTCCCTCTATGCCCACTTTCTGGAGAGTTTTTATCAGAAATGGGTGTTGAATTTTGTCAAAAGCTTTTTCTGCATCTATTGAGATGATCATATGGTTTTTATTCTTCAATTTGTTAATATGGTGTATCACACTGATTGATTTGCGTATATTGAAGAATCCTTGCATCCCTGGGATAAATCCCACTTGATCGTGGTGTATGATCCTTTTAATGTGTTGTTGGATTCTGTTTGCTAGTATTTTGTTGAGGATTTTTGCATCTATATTCATCAGTGATATTGGTCTGTAATTTTCTTTTTTTGTAGTGTCTTTGTCTGGTTTTGGTATCAGGGTGATGGTAACCTCATAGAATGAGTTTGGGAGTGTTCCTTCCTCTGCAATTTTTTGGAAGAGTTTGAGAAGGATGGGTGTTAGCTCTTCTCTAAATGTTTGATAGAATTCACCTGTGAAGCCATCTGGTCCTGGACTTTTGTTCGTTGGAAGATTTTTAATCACAGTTCCAATTTCATTACTTGTGATTGGTCTGTTCATATTTTCTATTCTTCCTGATTCAGTCTTGGAAGGTTATACCTTTCTAAGAATTTGTCCATTTCTTCCAGGTTGTCCATTTTATTGGCATAAAGTTGCTTGTAGTAGTCTCTTAGGATGCTTTGTATTTCTGCGGTGTCTGTTGTAACTTCTCCTTTTTCATTTCTGATTTTATTGATTTGAGTCCTCTCCCTCTTTTTCTTGATGAGTCTGGCTAATGGCTTATCAATTTTGTTTATCTTCTCAAAGAACCAACGTTTAGTTTTATTGATCTTTGCTATTGTTTTCTTTGTTTCTATTTCATTTATTTCTGCTCTGATCTTTATGATTTCTTTCCTTCTGCTAACTTTGGGTTTTGTTTGTTCTTCTTTCTCTAGTTTCTTTAGGTGTAAGGTTAGATTGTTTACTTGAGATTTTTCTTGTTTCTTTAGGTAGGCTTGTATAGCTATAAACTTCCCTCTTAGAACCGCTTTTGCTGCATCCCATAGGTTTTGGGTCGTCGTGTTTTCATTGTCATTTGTCTCTAGGTATTTTTTGATTTCCTCTTTGATTTCTTCAGTGATCTCTTGGCTATTTAGTAACGTATTGTTTAGCCTCCATGTGTTTGTCTTTTTTACGTTTTTTTCCCTGTAATTCATTTCTAATCTCATAGCGTTGTGGTCAGAAAAGATGCTTGATATGATTTCAATTTTCTTAAATTTACTGAGGCTTGATTTGTGACCCAAGATGTGATCTATCCTGGAGAATGTTCCGTGCGCACTTGAGAAGAACGTGTAATCTGCTGTTTTTGGATGGAATGTCCTATATATATCAATTAAATCTATCTGGTCTATTGCGTCATTTAAAGCTTCTGTTTCCTTATTTATTTTCATTTTGGATGATCTGTCCATTGGTGTAAGTGAAGAGTTAAAGTCCCCCACTATTATTGTGTTACTGTCGATTTCCTCTTTTATAGCTGTTAGCAGTTGCCTTATGTATTGAGGTGCTCCTATGTTGGGTGCATATATATTTATAATTGTTATATCTTCTTCTTGGATTGATCCCTGGATCATTGTGTAGTGTCCTTCCTTGTCTCTTGTAACATTCTTTATTTTAAAGTCTATTTTATCTGATATGAGTATAGCTACTCCAGCTTTCTTTTGATTTCCATTTGCATGGAATATCTTTTTCCATCCCCTCACTTTCAGTCTGTATGTGTCCCTAGGTCTAAAGTGGGTATCTTGTAGACAGCATATATATGGGTCTTGTTTTTGTATCCATTCAGCAAGCCTGTGTCTTTTGGTTGGAGCATTTAATCCATTCACGTTTAAGGTAATTATCGATATGTATGTTCCTATGACCATTTTCTTAATTGTTTTGGTGAACAGTGAACATAACAAAAAAAGCAGACTCACAGATATAGAGAACTAGTAGTCACCAGTGGGGATAGGGAAGGGGGGAGGCGCAATATAGGGGTAGGGGATTAAGAGGTACAAACTACTATGCATAAAATAAGCTAAAAGCATATATTGTACAACATGGAGAATATAGCCAATATTTTATAACTATAAATGGAGTATAACCTTTAAAAATTGTGAATCACTGTATTGTACACCTGTAACTTATATAATATTGTACATCACCTGTACTTCAACTTTTGAAAAAGCATTCAATTATATGCTTTAAATATGTGTGATTTATTTTCTGTCAATTACACCTCAATAAAGCTACTAAAAAGAATGATCCAACAATAATCAATATATTTATTAGCTAAATAAGCGCTTATCTTTTTTTTTAAGTTGAGAAGACTGAACTGTTACCTTGCCATACCAGAAAATTATCAATAACATTTAGTCAATATCCACTTTATGCCAAGAATTATGTTAGCCACTTAGTTAGATACTAAGTTACCTGCTAACTTACTATAATTTTCTTAAGGCCATTAATTGTAAAAAAAAAACCGAAAAACAAAGGGGGCAGGGGGAGAGGACAACATGAAACTTTAGCAACTAGACAAGGCCTTATTTCTATTTTTTAATAATTCTAACTTCCAGTTCCTAAAAATCAAACACACAGCAATATCAACAAACACAGTAGATTTAAATCTAAATCCTCCAAGTTCTATAAATTCAGCTGCAATTGTCCTTTAGTGGGAACACATGCCAGGACAAAGGCTTACACCAGATGTTTAAATTATGTTCTCATATATTGGGATGCACTGAATTCTATAAATACCCTGAGTGAATGGAAGTTCGATTTAAAGGTTAAAAATACAGTTTAGATGGGACCAAACAAAAATCAAAATCCTGGGTAACTGGCGATGCCCCATTATTCTGCGAACTAGTTTCCTCACAGTGTTTACTTTATGCAAAACCTGCACTTAACTTGCAAAAAGGATTTGAAGTGGCTCTCCCATCTGCAAAATGGGAGACCTCTAAGACACCTTTCAGTCTTTGCCATTCTACTCTCTCCCACTCATTTTCTTAGGAACCACATTAATCATATTTCAAACAAAGTAACTGTAACCACTTAAAGATACAGAATATTTTATTCAATTAATTAATATGTTAGAACCAAGTGCAGGATTTGGAGGTCCATCTGTTTTTGTTCTACATTTTGACAAGGTTTACCTCAGCACCATTTACATCTGAAGCTAGAATATTGTTGTGAGGGATTATCCTGTGCGTTTCAAGATGTTTAGCAGCATACCTGCTACCCACTAGATGCCAGTAGCACCTCTCTCCAACTGTGACAACTGAAAGTGTCTCCAGACATTCTCACTGTCCCCAGGGGAGCAAAACTGTCCCTGGTTGAGAATTACTGTTCTAAAATGAGTGCAGTAATCTCTCTGTATGGACCTCCTCCACTCATGGGGCAGGGAGTCTGAAAGCACAGTCCTCCATTTGAAGGTTCTTAAGGATATTTTAAATGTTTATGTACAGTATATGCTCCATTTAAAAATAAATAAAATAAATTTCTAAAAAGCAAAGGGTTTTTTTTGGTAAAAAAAACTGTTTTGTTTTCAAACTGAGAAAGTTAGGCACTACAAAATATCTGATATGTATGACCTCTTAATTTAGACCAGGTCTCCAGGATGGAAAAAAAACTTCTATGCCAAAGAAGTATATATGAACCATTTCTTAACCATTCCATAACTAAAGAACTGTGGCAGTTAATTTAGGAAATGTCAATACTCTATTGGAACTCAACTTTATAGCTCTGCCATTACCCAGCCTACAGTTTGTCCCAAGTAGGTATCAAATTCCATTAAGTCTTCAATTTCAAACTGCCATTATCTGTGATAAATCTCCTACATCCACACATTAACTTTCCCTGTCTCAGTCTCCTAGCCAAATTTTTCTTCAACAGCTTAACTCTCAAGTAAAATTTAAATAAAAAGATGACAATCTCAACTATATTTAGAAGATTTATATTTTCTTGAAAAAATCTTTTTACATTGCTGAACTGGATTTAACTGCTTTCTTGCTATTCCACAGGAATAAACACAATTTACTTGTGATATAGATTTGCTGCCATCAAGGTAGAAAGAGTAAAAATCAAACTGGAGACATGAAATCTGGGTTCCAGTTCTGGCTCTGCCTCCTAGTAGCTGGATGACCACTTAACATTCCCGAACTTCAGCTTTCTCATTTGTAAAAAATGGAGGATAATAATTTAACTAACTCTAGAGTTATTGTGAGGATTAATTATAATTTATGTGAAGTCATTCTGTAAACAGTAAAGTACCATACAAATGTTAGGTATTGGTGTTATCCTGTTGGTATGAGTAAATCATATAGTAGAGAAACATGCACCTCAAATAAAAGACTTACGTCACTGAATAAACGTCATTTTTCGAAACGAACATTCTTTAGGAAGAGAGCCTGAGATGATAAACTCTGAACTAGGATTCAAGCATCTGGGTTCTAAACTCAGTTCTGCCATTAACTCTCTGCATCAACAAAGGCAAACTAACTTTCCTCTTCACCTCAAATTTCATCTAAAAAGAGCCAAGTATTGGACCAGTTGTTCCTTAAGTATTATTACAGCCCTTACCAGCCCGAGAAATGACCAAGCGTCCAAAAAATTCCTTTAACACCATATCCACAACTCAAGAGCAGTTTGGTCGGCCAGCAAAACAGAGGGCAACAGACGGTAAGAAAATTTTAATTAAAGTAGAATTCTATATAATTCTCGAAAAGCAAAGGAAGCTATAAACTACCTTGTTTTCTATAATTAATAATAGTTGCACCTCTAAATGATAGTAATTATGAACAAGGTGCATTAACAAGGGCGGGTCTCTTTCCCACAAGCTTTTTGGGAACCACCCATTTCCCAAAGAGGTATAACTGCTTCCTCTTTGCTCTCCTTAGCCAAGAAATTTGAAAGATTAAGGCTTATATTGTCTGAGAGATTTTTTTTTTTTCATTTCACTTGGGTGGGGATGGCGGTAGTCATCTGACAAACATATCCTATAAACACCATTATCCGCAACACCAAGTCTCCCTAAAGTCTAAAAATAATCTAAATCTTTAGAGTAATAAGTTTTTAAAAAACAGTTCGGGTTATTAACTCAAAATGAGAAAACCCCGTGTTAGTGGGACTAGTGTTTGCCAACTGCCAAGGGTTCCCTTCCCCAAATTATCCGCCCTCCCGCGTCTCTGCAGAGGCGACGCCTCGCCCTCTACTCCCGCATCAAGCCAGGGCGGAGGGACAGTCCCCAGGGGCTCCCAGGAGAGGGAAGGCCGGACAACCCAGGCCTCCGGGCGCCACCACCCCTCGCCCCTCACCGATGACAATGCGCAGGTGCTTGAGGCGGGTCAGCGCGTCCTTCTTGGTGTCCAGCACCTTCTGGGTAGACTTCTTCACGTCTCCGTGCGGCTTCTTGGAGAACATCCTGCCTCCGCTACGGCCGACTCCGGCCCCCTCCCGGCCCGGTCCCGGCGGCGGAAAGTGGAGGGAACGGGCGGGCAGGAGACTAGCGTGAGCGGCTCATTCACTCCCCAGCCTTGCGGGCCCCGGCGCGGCTGACTCCTTCCAGATCCAGGCCAGGGCCGCCACCTCCAACCGCCTCGCGCGGCGGCTGCAAAGCACCTTCGGCTCCGGCTCCAATATGGCGGCTCCCCTCTCCCAGCCCTGCACGGAGCAAAGGAGACCCGGGCGGGTCGACCGCCTTCGCCGCCGCCGCGGCCGCCGCTCGCCGCCACAGGCCGGGGCCCGGTACCCAGGACCCGGAGCCGCGGAGGTGGGGCTCTCGGCGGCAGCAGCACCACTCCTCTCTCCCTGAGGCCCCCTTAAGGTTAAAGATTCTTTAGCAGCTTAGACTCTGTAGAGGCCGACGCGGAGACTGAGCGTGGTGATGGGGTTTCACGACTTTGCCGTCGGTGGCGAATGGTCCCCGTGGCAACCGCCTTCTGACGTCAAGGGTTCTTGACGTCATGCCAGCGTGAGATCACCCGGGACATTACTCTCCTTTGGTTTCCTGTGTAAGCAGGCAGAGGAGTCCGAGAAAGTCAGGGAAGATAATTCCTGCGTGCGCTGTTGTAAGCCTAGTGACTCCTAGACAAGCTCCCCGAGTAGTTTTTGTTTTTAAAGGTCCTCCGCCTGTCTCTGCTGTTTACTATGTAAATTAAGAAGTAACTTAAGAACATAGCACCAAAACATCAAAGCAGATGTGCAATATATTTTAGGTGCTAATTCTGAAGGCTTTGGTTGTAACACCCCATCATTTCCTTAATTTGAGTTTTGTTTAAAGGATTTTTGTTTGTTTTGCAAAGTGATGATTTACAATTTACTGTAGTTTAGAGACTTGTAGGGTTATAGTACATCCTCTTGGTAAAAATTATCTTGCACAAATAAATGAATTCTCCCAAAAGCATGCCGTAACAAAGAAAAATTACAGGGAAAAGAAATCTGAATAACTTTAAGCGTTAATTTTCTTGATATGTAGAGTTCACAAATCCAGGAGAAAATTGCTAAGGTACAGGTAGAAAAGTTAGTAAGGACATGAAAAAAAAAAATCACAGAAGTCTATACTCAACTAAAATGTGAAAAATGTTCACACTCACGGATAATTTTTAAAAATCAAATTAAAACAATGTTTCGTTTTACACAAATTTTAAACAGCTTTATTGAGGTATACTTGATATACAATAAACTGCACATTTTCGAATTGTACAGTTTGGTAAGTTGGACATTTGCATACACCCATGAAAACATAAGCACAATCAAAATATTGATCACGAAGGGGCCTCTTGCCCCTTTGTAATCCCTCCCTTCCATCGCCCCACCTCTGGTGCACCAGCAACCACTGATCTGCCTTCTGTCACCCGGAGTTTGCATTTTCTAGAGTTTTATAGACGTGTAAGCATACGGTATATGCTTTTTGTCTGGCTTCTTGCGCTCAATATAGTTTAATTTTTAATAATGAAATACTTCATCAGTCAAAATAGGAAAGTTTGTTTTTAAATTAGCCATCTTACTGCTGGTAAAGGCAGCAGCAGAAACTCCTATTGCTTGCTAGAAAGAAGCACTAATTACTACAAAATTTTGCATTATGTATCAAGACACTTAAAAATATTTATATAGGGGCTTTCCTGGTGGCGCAGTGGTTGAGAGTCTGCCTGCCAATGCAGGGCACACGGGTTCGAGCCCTGGTCTGGGAAGATCCCACTTGCGGCGGAGCAACTGGGCCCGTGAGCCACAATTACTGAGCCTGCGCCTCTGGAGCCTGTGCTCCGCAACAGGAGAGGCCGCGATAGTGAGAGGCCCGCGCACGGCGATGAAGAGTGGCCCCCATTTGCCGCAATTAGAGAAAGCCCTCGCACAGAAACGAAGACCCAACACAGCCATAAATAAATAAATTAAATTAAATAAAGTAAATAAATAAATTAATTAAATTTAAAAAAAAAAAATGTTTATATATATTTTGATTCATTAGTTTCACGTTTAGAACCCTACTCTAAAATAGGAGAAATGGGAAAAATATTTATGTAAAAATATTAAAGCATGATTTATAACATTGAAAGATTGGAAACTGTGAATGTCCATCAGAGAGGAGATAAACATCCAGTGGGTGGAATGACATACAGCCATGAAAATTATTAATATGAAGACTTTTCAATGACATGGAAAATACTCAAGAAAATATTAAGTGAAAAAACAATACAAAGCTGAAAATATGTTATCAAAACTGTGAAAGAAATTATGCATATAAAAGGTAGTTAGAAAAAAGATTCAAAAAATCCAGACTTGTGATTATATCTGCAAAGTGAAATCACAGGTGATTTTAAATTATTTTCTTTATATTTTGCTTAGTTTTTTTTTACTAAAATTTTTTACTATATTGCTTTCACAACTTAAAAAACAAAAGTCTTTTTAAAGAAAATTAAGAATATCTAATGTACCAATTTTAGACTCACAGAACAAATTAAGATGTATGTGTAGGAATAGAAACTCCCTGAAAACAAAGGCTTTTTTTAAAAAATTATCATATGTCCTACTATGGTATAGAATAAATATTTGTTGATTTTTAAATTATGTTTACATTACAAAATGGTCTCTTTTGGTAGTATAAGAGTCATCCAACCCCATGATTCTGACTATCATTTATTTGGTAGTCAGATAGGACTACCTGTGTCCCTATCTGTAACCCAAGTCTCTTTTTGGAGCTTCCACGAGCTACTCAGATTCAGTACATACAAAACAGCACTCATCATCTTTGTCCTCCCCCCTCCCAAACCTGATCTTCCTCCTTCATCAAATATCTTTACTGATATTACCACTATCCGCTCAGTTTTTCAATCCAAAAACTACTATCATCTTTTTTTTTTTTTTTGGCTGTGTTGGGTCTTCGTTGCTGTGCACAGGCTTTCTCTAGTTGCGGCGAGCGGGGGCCACTCTTCTTTGCCGTACGCAGGCTTCTTATTCCATGGCTTCCCTTGTTGCGGAGCATGGGCTCCAGGTGCTCAGGCTTCAGTAGTTGCAGCACGTGGGCTCAGTAGTTAAGGTGCGCGGGCTCTAGGGCGCGCAGGCTCAGTAGTTGTGGCTCGTGGGCTCCAGAGCACAGGCTCAGTAGTTGTGGTGCATGGGCTTAGTTGCTCCACAGCATGTCCCAGAAGGGATCAAACCCGTGTCCCCTGCATTGGCAGGCGGATTCTCAACCACTGGGCCACCAGGGAAGTCCCAGAAACCAGTATCATCTTAAGGCTTCTTCTTCTCCTCTCTTGTCCAATCAGTTACCAAGACCTGGTGATTCTACTTCCTAAATATTTCTTGATTTAGTCCTCTTCTCTCCATTATCACAACCTTTGTTCAGGCTCAGGGCTTCACCATTTGTAGCCACGTATGCTAGAAACGGCATTGGTTTCCTCCACCCCCACATCTTAGTAGAATTTGAGCATCCACTCTTTTTTAAGTAAATTTTAAGAGTTAAAAAAATAAAAAGCCCAATAGTCCTCTCTTCTTGCAATCAGTACTTGAATATCTGTGTTAATGAAGAAAAGATGTGGCATGGATAAATCAAGACATCATTTCTTTTTCTTTTCTTTCTTTTTTTTGGTATGGTTTATGGTATACGGATACATGTTTGCTTAAGGATATATTTTATAGTTAGGAAATGCACAACACTTTGGATCAAAAAACAACCCATATTGAGGGACTAACTTCAAAGAAGCTATAAACATGTCCAGATTTTATACCTTGCTCCCACTTTATAGTGATTATAACCAATCCCTAAGTTTGTTAAGATGACACAGGAAAAGCAGACCTAGACTGTTGCTCTTTCTGAGCTTACTGAAGTGGAGATTAAAAAAAAAAAAGTAATTAGCCACATTGATTGCAGTGGATATATGTTGGCTTGCTACCTTCTGATAATCATACCCAGATTTTCCTTTGGAAAGCCACCCCTCTCTTGGTCTCATTTGATCTCCTGCCACACTGCCCCCTTTAGACTTCAGTATTCTAGCACCCTGGGCAAAGCAAGTGTGTTAGGGATGGGCACATGACCAGGTCAGTCTAATAAAACTCTCTCCTACAGCTGTTGGAAAAGAGAAGCTCTTTTTTTTCCAGGATGAAGTCCTGGAACTGCTAGGAACCAACATGTGAAAAGAATCTGCTGGGGATAAAGCCAACACTCTGAGAACAGAGGGTATATTTAAAAGGAGAGTAAGTCTTGAATTGCTTGGGCATTTGGATCCAACTTGCCTGAAGTACCATGATCCTTTCTATTTCACAGGTCAGTGTAGTCCTTATTTTGTTTAAGCCAGTTTCAGTTGGGTTTCAGTAACTTGCAATATGAAAAGTTCCTGACTTACACATTTTAAAGATATCCTGCTAGGCTGAATATGGAGTAGAAATTTTAAAAGAAAGAAAAAAAAAAGAACTGCTTGAAAACAATACTGCAGCCCTCTTCTGAAGTCCTCCAGCAGCACTTGCTTTTTCTCTACCATGACACTCACCATATTCTACGTTATAGTCATTCAATGCTTCATCTCCCTTATATTAGGCTGTAATCTCTCTTTAAGGCAGGTTTTAAAATTTTTCCTATGTTGCATAATTCCAGGCTCCAAGGGTTGCTTTCTCTCCCTGTTTCCCTCTCTGGGTCTTTTTCTCTCTCTGTCTCTGTCTCTCTCTTTCTCTGCTCTCTCCAGCAGTACCTGGCATGAGGTAGGCACTCAATACATATTTATGGAAAGAATGAGTAAACGCTAGGCACTCAGTATAGGCTTACTGAGTTTATGCAAATATAATAGAGTTGCTGTTTCTGCAGTCAATTCGGGAATAGTCCTCTGCTGGAGAGGATGGTGGAAGAAGGACAAAGAAGGGAGAAACAATGCTCAATAGGGGCAGACCAGAACGTAAGCAAAGCCAGTCTTTTATCTTTCACGTTTTGATTCACAGGGAAATGTGTTCTATGCTTTCCTTAGGGTTTGAGGTAGAATTTTTTTTATTCTTTTATGCTGATCTATTTCAACTGTGAGGGTTAAACAGCTATTAGGGTCTTAAAATATTAGAATGAGGTACATGGTTGAGACAAGAATAAAGATGCAAGGAATAGGGAAAAAGAAAAGTAGTCTTTATTAAATATTTCCATGATTTATCCATGTAAATGAACATAAGTTTTGGTTCTCAGAGACTCAAGCAGAAAGATAAACTTGGAGGCTAACATTTTGGGCAATTCATTCTGTCATAAATCTATTATCAAGAATCTTTTCACGTACTATTTATGTGTTTTTGTGGGGGTTTTTTGTCCCCACCACGTGGCATGCAGAACTTCCCCACCTAGGGATTGAACCCATGCCCCGTGCTTTGGAAGCACAGAGTATTAACCACTGGACCACCAGGGAAGTCCTGTGTTTTCTTTCATATATATGTATATTTTTTTCTATTTGCTATATCATATCCCAGTTGTTTTGTTTTGTTTTATGCTGCAAACAACAACAAAAAGATTTTAAGAAGAGCTATATGTTTTCTGCAAAATTAATCTTGCTTTCCTTTTCTATTACTTGTATACTTTTTTTTTTCCTCTCTCCTTATTTGTACCTCATATAAACATGGGTATGCTGTTGGTTTTTCCTCTGCAAAGAAAAATTCAAGATATCCTATTACATTGGTGGAGTCACCCAAAGAATCTGCAATAGCTGGGAAAAAAATCGGTAAAATTCTGAATGGTATAAATTGAAATTGTTCCTGGAAACATTCCTCTGTAAAATAATTTCATTAAGAGTGAGTCTGCTTGTGTGCAGACCTGCTTTCCTCACCCAGATCAATAGCCCTGTCCAAAACACAATGAAATATTTGATGAGCATAGAAAAATTTAAAAATTCATCTAAGAAGAGAGCTGTAAGACTTTTGCCAAAATTATGTTAAAAAAAAACCCCAATACTTTGCTTAATAGTAGCTTATTGCAATGACAACATATCCTTTTTTTTTAAGTTTACAAAAATTTATTCATTTCCCACATGCATGGCTTGTATATTTGTATCATCAAAGTTACAGAGCTTGTTTTGAGGTATGATATGGTGGGAACATAAATGAATTATTCAAGGGATTTGGGTTCTAGTTCCTCTCAGCATCAGTTTTTTCACTAGTAAAGTCAGGATCAGGTATGCTCTCAGTGATTTGTGAAATTCAGGGAATAATAGTGTTTTCAGTCGTGATCTTTAGAATTAGATAGATCTAAATTGGACCTTTGATTTTAAAACTTACTTTCTCAGGGATCTCTGCGAAAGTTTAGTCTCTCTGAGCCTCATTTTCCTCATATGTAAACCACACCATTAATTGTGATAATTAGGTAAGAAATGGTATGGAAAGTTACTTCTAAAATGGTTGACACATCTTATAATGCTCCTCTCCTTTCCTTCATAGATTTTTTTTTTAACATCTTTATTGGAGTATAATTGCTTACAATGGTGCGTTAGTTGCTGCTGTATAACAGTGAATCAGCTATATGCATACATATACCCCCATATCTCCTCCCTCTTGAGCCTCCCTCCCACCCTCCCTATCCCACCCCTCTAGGTGGTCAAAAAGCACTGAGCTGATCTCCCCGTGTGATGCACCTGCTTCCTGCTAGCTATCGATTTTATATTTAGTAGTGTATGTATGTCAGCGCTACTCTCTCACTTTGTCCCAGCTTACCCTTCCCTCTCCCCGTGTCCTCAAGTCCATTCTCTACGTCTGTGTCGTTATTCCTGTCCTGCCCCTAGGTTCTTCAGAACCATTTTTTCTTTTTTTTTTTTAGATTCCATACATATGTGTTAGCATATGGTATTTCATTTTCTCTTTCTGACTTACTTCACCCTGTATGACAGACTCTAGGTCCACCTACCTCACTGCAATTAACTTAATTCATTTCTTTTTATGGCTGAGTAATATTCCATTGTATATGTGTGCCATATCTCCTTTATCCATTCATCTGTTGATGGACACTTAGGTTGGTTCCATGTCCTGGCTATTGTAAATAGTGCTGCAATGAACATTGGGGTACATGACTCTTTTTGAATTATGGTTTTCTCAGGGTATATGCCCAGTAGTGGGATTGCTGGGTCATTTGGTAGCTTTGTTTTTAGTTTTTTAAGGAACCTCCATACTGTTCTCCATAGTGGCTATATCAATTTACATTCCCACCAAAAGCGCAAGAGAGTTCCCTTTTCTCTACACCCTCTCCAGCGTTTGTTGTTCGTACATTTTTTGATGATGGCCATTCTGACTGGTGTGAGGCGATACCTCATTGTAGTTTTGATTTGCATTTCTCTAATGATCAGTGATGTTGAGCATCCTTTCATGTGTTTGTTGGCAATCTGTATATCTTCTTTGGAGAAATGTCTATTTAGGTCTTCTGCCCATTTTCGGATTGGGTTTTTTGTTTTTTTGATATTGAGCTGCATGAGCTGCTTGTATATTTTGGAGATTAATCCTTTGTCAGTTGCTTCATTTGCAAATACTTCCTCCCATTCTGAGGGTTGTCTTTTCATCTTGTTTGTGGTTTCCTTTGCTGGGCAAAAGCTTTTAAGTTTCGTTAGGTCCCATTTGTTTATTTTTGTTTTTATTTCCATTTCTCTAGGAGGTGGGTCAAAAAGGATCTTGCTGTGATTTATGTCATAGAGTGTTCTGCCTATGTTTTCCTCTAAGAGTTTTATAGTGTCTGGCCTTACATTTAGGTCTTTAATCCATTTTGAGTTTATTTTTGTGTATGGTGTTAGGAAGTGTTCTAGTTTCATTCTTTGACATGTAGCTGTCCAGTTTTCCCAGCACCATTTATTGAAGAAGCTGTTTTTCTCCATTGTATACTCTTGCCTCCTTTATCAAAGAGAGGGTGACCATATGTGCGTGGGTTTATCTCTGGGCTTTCTATCCTTTTCCATTGATCTATATTTTTGTTTTTGTGCCAGTACCATACTGTCTTGATTACTGTAGCTTTGTAGTATAGTCTGAAGTCTGGGAGCCTGATTCCTCCAGCTCTGTTTTTCTTTCTCAAGATTGCTTTGGCTGTTCGGGGTATTTTGTGTTTCCATACAAATTGTGAAATTTTTTGTTCTAGTTCTTGAAAAATGCCATTGGTAGCTTGATAGGGGTTGCATTGAATCTATATTTTGCTTTGGGTAGTATAGTCATTTTCACAATGTTGATTCTTCCAATCCAAAAACATGGTATATTTCTCCATCTGTTTGTATCATCTTTAATTTCTTTCATCAGTGTCTTATAGTTTTCTGCATACAGATCTTTTGTCTCCTTAGGTAGGTTTATTCCTAGGTAATTTTTTCTTTTTGCTGCAATGGTAAATGGGAGTGTTTCCTTAATTTCTCTTTCAGATTTTTGATCATTAGTGTATAGGAATGCAAGAGATTTCTGTGCATTAATTTTGTATCCTGCTACTTTACCAAATTCATTGATTAGCTCTAGTAGTTTTCTGGTAACATCTTTAGGACTCTCTATGTATAGTATCACATCATCTGCAAACAGTGACAGTTTTACTTCTTTTCCGATTTGGATTCCTTTTATTTCTTTTTCTTGTTTGATTGCTGTGCCTAAAACTTCCAAAACTATGTTCAATAATAGTGGAGAGAGTGGGCATCTTTGTCTTGTGCCTGCTATTGGAGGAAATGGTTTCAGTGTTTCACCATTGAGAATGATGTTGGCTGTGGGTTTGTCATATATGGCCTTTATTATGTTGAGGTAAGTTCCCTCTATACCTACTTTCTGGAGAGTTTTTATCATAAATGGGTGCTAAATTTTGTTGAAAGTTTTTCTGCATCTACTGAGATTATCATATGGTTTTTATCCTTCAGCTTGTTAATATGGTGTTTCACATTGAATGATTTGCGTATATTGAAGAATCCTTGCATTCCTGGGATAAACCCCACTTGATCATGGTGTATGATCCTTTTAATGTGCTGTTGGATTCTGTTTGCTAGTATTTTGTTGAGGATTTTTGCATCTATGTTCAACAATGATATTGGTCTGTAGGTGTCTTTTTTTTTTTTTTACATATTTGTCTGGTTTAGTATCAGGGTGATGGTGGCCTCGTGGAAAGAGTTTGGAAGTGTTCGTTCCTCCCTCTGCTATATTTTGGAAGAGTTTGTGAAGGATAGGTGTTGTTAGCTCTCTAAATATTTGATAGAATTCACATGTAAAGCCATCTGGTCCTGGGCTTTTGTTTGTGGGAAGATTTTTAATCACAGCTTCAATTTCAGTGCTTGTGATTGGTCTGTTTATATTTTCTATGTCTTCCTGGTTCAGTGTCAGAAGGTTGTGCTTTTCTAAGAATTTGTCCATTTCTTCCAGGTTTTCCATTTTATTGGCATATAGTTGCTTGTAGTAATCCCTCATTATTCTTTGTATTTCTACAGTGTCAGCCATTACTTCTCCTTTTTCATTTCTAATTCTGTTGATTTGAGTCTTCTCCCTTTTTATCTTGATGAGCCTGGCTAGTGGTTTATCAATTTTGTTTATCTTCTCAAAGAATCATCTTTTAGTTTTATTGATCTTTGCTATTGGTTCCTTCTTTTCTTTTTCATGTATTTCTGATCTGATATTTATGATTTCTTTCCTTCTGCTAACTTTCGGTATTTTTTGTTTTTCTTTCTCTAACTGCTTTAGGTGTAGGGTTAGGTTGCTTATTTGTGATCTTTCTTGTTTCTTGAGATAAGATTGTATTGCTATAAACTTTCCCCCCAGAACTGCTTTTGCTGCATCCCATAGGTTTTGGGTCATCATGTTTTCATTGTCATTTGTTTCTAGGTGTTTTTCGATTTATTCAGTGATCTCTTGGTTATTTAGTAGTGTATAGTTTAGCCTCCATGTTTTTGTATATTTTACATTTTTTTCCTGTAATTGATATCTAGTCTCACAGCGTTGTGGTAACAAAAGATGCTTGATACGATTTCAATTTTCTTAAATTTACCAAGGCATGATTTGTGACCCAAGATGTGATCTATCTTGGAGAATGTTCCATGAGCACTTGAGAAGAAAGTGTATTCTGTTGTTTTTGGATGGAATGTCCTATAAATATCAATTAAGTCCATCTTGTGTAATGTGTCATTTAAAGCTTGTGTTTCCTTATTTATTTTCATTTTGGATGATCTGTCCATTGGTGAAAGTGGAGTGTTAAAGTCCCCTACTATGATTGTCAATTTCCCCTTTTATGGCTGTTAGCATTTGCCTTATGTATTGAGGTGCCCCTATGTTGGGTGCATAAATATTTACAATTGTTATATCTTCTTCTTGGATTGATCCCTAGATCATCATGTAGTGTCCTTCACTGTCTCTTGTAATAGTCTTCATTTTAAAGTCTATTTTGTCTGATATGAGAATTGCTACTCCAGCTTTTTTTTGATTTCCATTTGCATGGAATATCTTTTTCCATCCCCTCACTTTCAGTCTGTATGTGTCCCTAGGTCTGAAGTGGGTCTCTTGTAGACAGCATATATACAGGTCTTGTTTTTGTATCCATTCAGCCAGCCTATGTCTTTTTGTTGGAGCATTTAACCCATTTACATTTAAGGTAATTATTGATATATATGTTCCCATTACCATTTTCTTAATTGTTTTGGGTTTTTTATTGTAGGTCTTTTCCTTCTCTCATGTTTCCTGCCTAGAGAAGTTCCTTTAGCATTTGTTGTAAAGCTGGTTTGGTGGTGTTGAATTCTCTAAACTTTTGCTTATCTGTAAAGGTTTCAATTTCTCTGTCGAATCTGAATGAAATCCTTGCTGGGTAGAGTAATCTTGGTTGTAGGTTTTTCCCTTTCATCACTTTACGTATGTCCTGTCACTCCTTTCTGGCTTGCAGAGTTTCTGCTGAAAGTTCAGCTGTTAACCTGAACCTGAATGGGGATTCCCTTGTATGTTATTTGTTGCTTTTCCCTTGCTGCTTTTAATATTTTTTCTTTGTATTTAATTTTTGATAGTTTGATTAATATGTGTCTTGGCGTGTTTCTCCTTAGATTTATCCTGTATGGGACTCTCTGTGCTTCCTGGACTTGATTGACTATTTCCTTTCCTATATTAGGGAAGTTTTCAACTATAATCTCTTCCAATATTTTCTCAGACCCTTTCTTTTTCTTTTCCTCTTCTTGGACCCCTATAATTCGAATGTTGGTGTGTTTAATGTTGTCCCAGAGGTCTCTGAGACTGTCCTCAGTTCTTTTCTTTCTTTTTTCTTTATTCTGCTCTGCAGTATTATTTCCACTATTTTATCTTCCAGGTCTCTTATCCGTTCTTCTGCCTCAGTTATTCTGCTATTGATTCCTTCTAGAGAATTTTTAATTTCATTTATTGTGCTGTTTATCATTGTTTGTTTGCTCTTTAGTTCTTCTAAGTCCCTGTTAAACGTTTCTTGTGTTTTCTCCACTCTTTTTCCAAGATTTTAGATATCTTTATTATTATTATTCTTAATTCTTTTTCAGGTAGACTGCCTATTTCATCTTCATTTGTTTGGTGTGGTCGGTTTTTACCTTGTTCCTTCATCTGCTGCATATTGCTCTATCTTTTCATTTTGCTTAACTTACTTACTGTGTTTGGGGTCTCCTTTTCGCAGGCTGCAGGTTTGTACTTCCTGTTGTTTTTGGTGTCTGCCTCCAGTGGGCAAGGTTTGTTCAGTGGCTTGTGTAGGCTTCCTGGTGGAGGGGACTGCTGCCTGTGTTCTGGTGGGTGGGGCTGGATTTTGTCTTTCTGGTGGGCAGGGCTGTGTCCATTGGTGTGTTTCTGGGTGTCTGTGAACTTAGTATGATTTTAGGCAGCCTCTCTGCTAATGGGTGGGGTTGTGTTCCTGTCTTGCTAGTTGTTTGGCATGGGACGTCCAGCACTGGAGCTTTCTGGCCGTTGGGTGGAACTGGGTCTTAGCATTGAGACAGAGATCTCTGGGAGAGCTCTCGCCGACTGCTATTACGTGAGGCCAGGAGGTCTCTGGTGGTCCAATGTCCTGAACTCAGCTCTCCCACCTCAGAGGCTCAGGCCTGACACCGGGCCGGAGCACCAAGACACTGTCAGTCACGCAGCTGCCTTGAGTCATGTGTACTGTGTTTTGATGGTCTCAGCACCACAGTGCTCTCTCAGGGCTGCCTACTTGAAGTAGCTCCCACTGTGGAAACTCCCTTCATAGAAGTTTAATGGAGCAATTTGTGTAATTGTTTAAAAATTTGCTCTCCCACTATCCTGTATCCCATCTTCTTGCAAAATACCCTGTACAAAATGCCCTCAGTAGTGCTTCCCTGGTGGTGCAGTGGTTAAGAATCCGCCTGCCAGTGCAGGGGACACGGGTTCGAGCCCTGGTCCGGGAAGATCCCACATGCCGCGGAGCAACTAAGCCCGTGTGCCACAAGTATTGAGCCTGTGTGCCACAACTACTGAAGCCTGTGCACCTAGAGCCTGTGCTCTGCAACAAGCACTGCAATGCGAAGCCCACGCACCACAATGAAGAGTAGCCCCCGCTCACCACAACTAGAGAAAGCTCACACGCAACAACGAAGACCCAATGCAGCCAAAAATAAATAAATAAATAAATAAATTTATTTAGGAAAAAAAAGAAAGCCCTCAATAAATATCTGTTGTATGGAAGAATGAGTGTCAGTTCCCCTCCCTTTCTCTTGCAAGGCACTCAGTAAATGTTTAGTAAATGAATGAAATAATTTTAGAAAATAAAAATTGTAACATATCATTAATAACAATTATATGGCTGGCATACCTGAGGAAAAAAGGAAACACTATTGCAAAACGTAGTGGTATTCATGTAATTTAGAGATAGCATGCCCAGCCCACTGCCTGATTTTCTCTATAAAAGTGTAAGCTTTCCCCACTGGAGACATATTTATTTCGAAAAGAAAAACTCAGAAAATTCTCTTTGAAATATTGCTTGTGAAAATTAGAATTCAAACTTAAGTTTAAAATCATGAACATCCCAAGAAAAATAGGTCATCATCAATCTCCCAAATGTGAGTGTTACATTACTATTTATTATAAAGTCAGGTTTATTCAAATTTAAGAGATTTTAAAAAACTAATAGATTTTTAACATAGACTTTATTTCTGTAGTTTAGTTTTAGGTTCACAGCGAGAGGAAGATGCAGAGATTTCCTACATGCTCTCTCCCCCCACACATGCACAGCCTCCCCCATTTAGCAACATTCCCCACAAGAGTGGTACCTTTGTTACAGTTGGTGAACCTACATTGACATATCATTTTCACCCAAAAACCATAGTTTACATTAGCGTTTGCTTTTGGTGATACCCATTTTATGGGTTTGGACAGATGTATAATGACATGTGTCCACTATTATAGTATCATACAGAGTATTTTTATATCCCTAAATATCCTTTGTGCTCCACCTATTCATCCCTCCCTCTAACCCCTGGCAACCACTGATCTTTTTACTGAACAGACTTATTTTTTAAAACAATTTAAAATGTACAGGAAAATTGGGCCAATAGTATGGAGAGTGCCCATTTGCCCAACTGCTGCAGTTTCCCCTGTTATTAACGTCTTATATTAGTATGGTATATTTATTACATTTAAAAAACCAGTAATGATATGTTATTATTAATTAAATTCTATAGTTTTATTTTTATCTAATGTCCTTTTTCTGCTCCATGATCTTATCCAGGATACCTTATTACATTTAGTTATTATTTCCCCTTAGGCTCCCTTTGGCTGTGATAATTTCTCATATTTTCCTTGGTTTTGATGGCCTTAAGAGTTTTGAGGAGTATTGGTCAGGTTTATTGAAGGATGCCCTTCTACTGAAATTTGTCAGATGTTTTTCTCATGATTCGAGTAAGGTTTTGGATTTGGGGGAGGAAGATCACAGAGGTAAAGTACCATTTTTATCACATCATATCAATGGTACATGCTATCATCCTGACCTCCACTGTTGATGTTGACCTAGATCACCTGACCGAAGTATTGTCAGGTTTATTTAATGTAAAGTGTTTTGTTTTGGTTTTGGCTTTTCCATACCATACTCTTTGGAGGGAAATCTCTGTGTGCAGTCATTATTAGCTGATTACATTTTATTATAAAAGCTGTACATTTACTTCCAGTACTTTAGACATGGTATCTGTTTTAGTTTCATTACTTGTGAATGAGAAGGTTGAAATTCCAACTGTGTTGCAATAGTAACAGGAGAATGCTTACCAATTGAATCCTAATGAGACATGAATGGCAAGGAGATGAAGTTAGCAGTTAGAAAATTAAGAACCAAAAGAAGTGATCAAGAGAGAGACCAGCAGTTCTCAAAGCTCTTTGTCTCAGGATCAAAATTATTGAGGACCCCCAAAGAGCTTTTGGTAATTTATTACATTATTAAAAATTAAATCTGAGGAAACTACAAAATCCGGATGAAAGAAATCAACTATATAAATAAGTGGAGAGGTATTTCATGTTCATGGAACAGAGCATTCAATTTTTTAAAGATGTCAATTCTTCCCAACTTGATCTATAGAGTGAACACAATACAAATCAAAATTCCAGGAGGCTATTTTGTAGGTATCAACACACTGATTCTAAAATTTATGTGGAGGGACCTCCCTGGTGGTTGAGTGATTAAGATTCTGAGCTTCCATTGCAGGGGGTGTGGGTTCAATCCCTGGTCGGGGAACTAAGATCCCGCATGCCGTGCAGTGTGGCCAGATAAATAAATAATAAAAAAATTAAAGTTTATGTGGAAAGGCAAAAGATCCAGAATAGACAACACAACACTGAAAAAGAATAAAGTTGCTACAACCTGATTTCAAAACTCACTATACAACTATAGTAATCAAGAGAGTGTGGTACTGGTGAAAGAATAGACACAGCAATCAATGGAACAGAATACGGAGCCCAGAAATAGACCACACAAATATAGTCAACTGGCATTTGACAAAGGAGCAAAGGCAATTCAATGGAGAAAAAATAATCTTTTCAACAAATGTGCTGAAACAAGTGACATCCACATGCAAAAAAATAAGCCTAGACACAGACCTTACACCTTTCACAAAAGTTAACTCAAAACGGAGGATACATAAAAGTAAAGTGCAAAACTGTAAAACTACTAAAAGAAAACAGAAAATCTAGGTGAGCTTTCATTTGGTGATGAGTTTTTAGGTATAGCACCAAAAGCATAACCCATGACAGAAAAAAATTGATGTTAGATTTTACTAAAATTAAAGTTTCTGCTGTGGGAAAGACACGGTTAAGAGAATCGCAAGATAAGCCATAGACTTACAGAAAATCTTTGCAAAACACATATCTGAAAAAGGACTTGTTTAAAACACGTTGGGTTGGCCAAAATTATCGTTTGTTTTTTTCTGCAAGATGGCTCTAGTAGCACTTAGTTGTCTTTAGCTTCATTCGAAACAATTTTGTTAGATTGTATTGTGACAGCTGTCATATCAGCGTGCATTTCAAAAACCTTATCAAAATTGGTGAATTTTTGTGTAGTCATTATAATATTGAAGATGGAAGAAAAAAGCAACATTTCTGGCACATTATGCCTTTTGAGAAAGGTAAAAAAGCAACTGAAACGCAAAAAAGGTTTGTTCAGTGTATGGAGAAGGTGCTGTGACTGCTCGAACGTGTCAAAAGTGGTTTGTGAAGTTTCATGCTGGAGATTTCTCGCTGGACGTTGCTCCACAGTCGGGTAGACCAGTTGAAGTTGATAGTGATCAAACTGAGACATTAACTGAGAACAATCAATGTTATACCATGCGGGAGACAGCCGTTATACCCAAAATATCCAAATCAAGCGTGGAAAATCATTTGCACCAGCTTGGTTATGGTCATCACTTTGATGTTTGGGTCCCACATAAGTTAAGCAAGAAAAACCTTCTTGACCGTATTTCCACATGCAAGTCTCTACTGAAACATAACGAAAACGTTCCGTTTTTAAGACAAAATGTGACGGGTGATGAAAAGTGGATACTGTACAATAATGTGGAACAGAAGAGATCGTGGGGCAAGCGAAATGAACCACCACCAACCACACCAAAGGCCGGTCTTCATCCATAGAAGGTGATGTTGTATATATTGGGATTGGAAGGGAGTCCTCTATTATGAGCTCCTTCCGGAAAACCAAACGATGAATTCCAACAAGTACTGCTCCCCGTTAGACCAACTGAAAGCAGCCCTTGACGAAAATCCTCCAGAATTAGTCAACAGAAAATGCATCATCTTCCATCAGGATAATGGAAGACCGCATGTTTCTTTGATGACCAGGCAAAAACTGTTACAGCTTGGCTGGGAAGTTCTGATTCATCTGCTGTATTCACCAGACATTGCACCTTTGGATTTCCATTTATTTAGCTCTTTACAAAATTCTCTTAATGGAAAAAATTTCAATTCCCTGGAAGACTGTAAAAGGCACATGGAATAGTTCTTTGCTCAAAAAGATAAGTTGCCTGAAAAATGGCAGAAGGTAGTGGAACAAAAGGCTGAAAACATTATTCAATAAAGTTTTGGTGAAAATAAAAAATGTGTCTTTTGTTTTTACCTAAAAACCGAAGGAACCTTTTGGCCAACCCAATACAGAGAACTCTCAAGAAAACAAGTGACCCAATTAAAAAATGGGCAAAAGACTGGATAGACACCTTACCGAAGAAGATATACAGATGGCAAATAAGCATATGAAAAGATCCTCAATATCATTTATCATTAGGGAATTACAAATTAAAACAACAGTAAGATACTATTGCACACATATTAGAATGACCAAAATTCAAAACAAATGCTGCGTCAAATGCTGGTGGGAATGCAGAGCACAGGAACTGTTATTCATTGCTGGTGGGACTGTAAAACCGTACAACCTGCTTTGGAAGACAGACTGGCAGTTTCTTATAAAGTTAAACATATTCTTACAATATGATCCAGCAATTACACTCCAAGATATTTACCCAATTGATTTGAAAATATGACCTCACCAAAATTTGCACACAAATATTTGTATTGTCTTTATTCACAACTCCAAGAATTGGAAGAACCAAGATATCCTTCAATAGGTGAGTGAATAAAAAAACTGTGTTACACCCATACAATGGGATACTATTCATCAACGAAAAAAATCAAGCCATGAAAACACAGGAATGAATCTTAAGTGCTTATTACTAAGTGAAAGAAGCCAGTCTGAAAAGGCCACATACTTTATGATTTTAATTATATGACATTCTGGAAAAGGCAATATTATAGCAACAGTAAAAATCAGTGGTTGCCAGAGGCTTGGAGGAGAGGAAAGAGGGGTGAATAGGTGAAGCACTGGGGATTTTTTAGGGTGGTGAAATAATCCTATATGATATTGTAATTGTGGATACTTGACTCTATGCATTTATCAGTACTCATAGAACCTTATAGAACATAGAATGAACTGTAATATATGCAAATTTTAAAAATCAGTTAGAAGGTCAGAGGATCCCAGGTTGGAACACAGAATGTGACAAAGTAACCGTATTACAATGTATGCAACAGCTTCACTGAAGAAGGTAGGGAAAACATACTCATTTGAAAATGAGAGGAATCTGTAAGACTGAAGACTAAAGAAAATGTACGTAAACACTGTACTCTAGTTGATTAAGTCTTTTTCCCATGGGGGTATGGCTTAAGAGTTTTGATACTGGTATACATGTATACTGGAATTAAATAATTATGTAAGTGGATGGCCGATGGCGGGACCCAAGCTTCTTCTTGTTGGAGTGGGAATTTTTCAGAAAAGCCCAGGGAGGAAGGTAGAATCATCCATGTGGTAGTGGATTTGAGTTGGAGGCATCATCAGGAACTCATGTTTAGCTTAATATAGATACAGGCTTCCCTGGTGGCGCAGTGGTTGAGAATCTGCCTGCCAGTGCAGGGGACACGGGTTCGAGCCCTGGTCTGGGAAGATCCCACATGCCGCGGAGCAACTAGGCCCGTGAGCCACAACTACTGAGCCTGTGTGTCTGGAGCCTGTGCTCCGCAACAAGAGAGGCCGCGATAATGAGAGGCCTGTGCACCGTGATGAAGAGTGGCCCCCACTTGCCACAACTAGAGAAAGCCCTCGCACAGAAACGAAGACCCAACACAGCCAAAAATAAATAAATAAATAAATAAAAATTAAAAAAAAAAAGATACAGATAGTTACATATATAAATATTTATAGACAGGAATATAGATGGATTAGTAAACACATTTATATTTCCTTGCTCATCAGCTGAGAGGGCTTAGAAGCAATGACACCCTAGTAGCAGCAAACACACCTAACACCCAGGTGTTGGTTTTTTTAATACCATTTTCCAATTAAAAAAAAAAAAAAAAAGAAACAAGGCTCTTTGGAATACTGTCTGGTTCTAGGCCTGGAGCTGATTCTAGGTCTCATATACAAGATGAGCCTGGAACATTTTGTAGTGACAGAAATAAGGAAATGCTACACACACACACATATACACACACACGCACAGATTATAGGAGTACATCAACTGAAAGAGCACCAAATGGTCAAAGTTGAGACAATGTGAACAACAAAATAAATAAAGGAGTATTAGATTATAACACAAAATATAAAATAAACATCCATGAGTCCATACTGATATAAATAATGACTGAATAAAAAATAAATGAGGGAGAAGAGACAAATCTCCCATGCAAAAAGAATTCCAAAGAATTTATGTAGATACCCAAGGAGACGGAGAATAACTCCCCACTTCTTAGGTGTGGTCTGCACGTAACGAGTTTCTTCCAAAGAGTACAGTATGGAAGGGGCAGGGGGAGTAACTTTACAGTGGAGAAAGGGGATTTTTTTTTGTAAACTCTATTGCACTCTTATTCATTTATTTATTTATTTGGCTGCTCAGGGTCTTAGTTGCGGCACGCGGGATCTTCATTGCGGCACGCGGGGTATTTTTAATTGCGGCATGCGGCATCTTTTTTCCTATTTTTAGTCGCGGCATGCGGGATCTAGTTCCTGGACCAGGGATCAAACCCGGGCCCCCTGCATCGGGAGTGCGGAGTCTTAACCGCTGGACCACCAGGGAAGTCCCAAAAAGGGGAATATTTTAATATTTTTTTTCAGATAATTGTGGTCACTATGCTAAAACTAACCTAAACTAAAACTCAACGATTGGTACTTTCTTAAAGATTAGTTGTAATGTGGATTATGAAAGCATATCGGTAAACTTTTTGTATTCTTTACATTAAAATCTTGCACTTTAAATGGATATATTACCCATGCATAATTTTGTAACATTATACATTTGCCATTTGGAAAATAATTGTTCACTGATATACAGATATTCCAAACGTTAATACATTTCATTAAACAATATAAGTATTTTAAAAAGCATATACATCAGAAAATCCTTTAAGTATTAAAAAGTTGTCATGATCACCATGGTGAATAAAAGTTTTCCAAATTCCTAATTATCATTTGGAAGCTTGAGTTTTATCTTTGGTAACAAATACTGTCACTTGTTTTACTAAAGGTGACAGGCTCACTTTGTTTATTTGATTTTTTGTGAAAATATTTGCCAAATAACCAAGTCTGAATAACTATAGTTTGTCAGCTCTTTCAAGTAAAAATGCCATTCCTTGAATCAAGTTGCTAGGTTAGCTCACAACTCAATTGCACAAGTGCTTTTCCTGAAGACCACCATTGTACTTCAGTATGTAGGTTTTGCCACAGAAAATATTAAAAAGATGTACTCAGTGCTTGGGATCTCATAAAGAGTAATTTTTCCTGCTTCATCAAGGACATTTGTAAGTGAAACTGGCAATGAAGAATACAATGAATATTAGTATGGTTTGGTACCACTGCCTTCATGCTATTGTGCCAACCATTTTACCTATCATTGCTTTTGCATCATCGGTTCCAATGTCAATACATTTTGTAATTTCTTTCCGTTTAATTTCACAGATTATGACTGAATTTTTAGAGAAAACAGGTAACATTCACACACAAGTCAAGAAGCATTAGAAGAACTAGGAATGTAATCCACAACGCGATAAATATAATTAACACTGCTGTATGTTATGTGTGAAAGTTGAGTGTAAATTCTAAAGAGTTCTTATCGCAAGGAAAAATATATTTTTCTATTTCTTTAATTTTATACCTATATGAGATGATGGATGTTCCCTAAACTTATTGTGATCATCACTTCTTGTAAATCAAATCATTATGATGTATACCTTAAACATTTGCAGTGCTGTCAAGTATATCTCAATGAAACTGGAAGAAAAAAAAGAAGCACTGGAAGAAATTTTATGATTGGTTAAGGACAGAGAGCGCTGAAAATAATATACAGTGAGTATAGAACTTCTTGAGTGAAATATATTTTTCATGAGATTTGTTGACGCAAAGGCTGCTGACATTATTTATTAGTGTAAGGAAATAAATCGAATTCAAAGAGAAGGGAGTTAAGTAAACTATGTTGTATATCCTCTTTCTCATGCCCCATATTTAATCCATTATTAAGTTTTGTTGATTTTTATCTCCCACTATCTCAAATTTGTCCATTTCTTTTCTCCACACAGCCTCTACTCCTGTCCAAGCCACCATTATCTTACCTCAACATCTGATTGACTTATTCCTTTCCCTTGTTCCTATCCAGTCCATTTTCCAATAACCAGTGATCTGATCTTAAATTAATGTAATCTTACCACTAGTCTAATCTTTTTTTCTAAAGATCTGATCTTAAATTAATGTAATCTTACCACTAGTCTAATCATATAATCCTGTCCTATAAACTTCCTAAGGGCAACCCACTGCATTTAGGAAAAAATAAAAATAAAAATCATATATCCTTACTGTAATCTACCAGGCCCTGTGAGATGAGGCCTTTCCCTAACTTACCAACCTCACCTTGTACCCCTTTCACCCTTAAATGCTGACTGTCCATAGTGATCTCTTAATTCCTCAAACATGAACATGAGAAAGCTCTTTTCTACATCAGGACTTTTACATATGCCGTTCCCTCAGTTTATAATATTCCCCCTTCCCTTCCTTCTAGATGGGCTAATTCCAACCTATCTCTCAGGTATTAGCTGAAATATTACTACTTTGGAGAGGTCTTACCTGACACCCACTGCCACAGGTCTCTGTGTTATACTCTCATAACACCAGCAGAGAGCATACCTTAATTTGTATAGTTAACTTTTTAATATTTGTCTCTTTACTTTTCTCTAAGCTCTGTGCAAGCAGAGGCTGTATCTGTTTTGTTCATCGATGAGTCTCTTGAAACCACAGTACCTGACATATATACATTCAATAAATATTATAGTTAATATAGAAGTGAATATGAGAGGGGACTTTTGACAAGAATAGATAAGAAATTATGATGGGAGATTTAAAAATATTTCATTCACTGCTTCCATTTAAAAAACACACACATTTTAAAGAAAAGAAAATTAACTGTCTGTTGTAGTCAGAACTCTTTCAACCGAAAAGTAACGAATAACCAATCAAAACCGCTTCAATAAGAAGAGGAATTCAGGGACTTCCCTGGAGGTCCAGTGGTTAAGACTCCACAAAGAAAAGGAATTCATTGGTTCATGTAACTGAAAGTCTAAGGATTAACATTGAACACACGTGGATGCAGGTGCTTAAATAATGTCATCAGGAATCTTCTATTTTAGCTTTGCTTTTCCTTTCTGTTGGTTCCCATGCCTGCCTCCCTGTTTCCCCCAGTCATATATGGAGGGAGAAATGGCCCTAGTAAAGCTAGGCTCATAGGCTTAATAGAACTTTTAATTTCAAAAGACGGAAACTTCTTCCTGATAGAGCCAATAAAAGTTCTGGCAATGCCCATCATGGCCTAGGTTGGTCCACATGTCCATCCCTGAACCAGGAGAATATAATATTCTGATTGGTCACCTGAACCATATGGGATGAATGGAGCCGAGGGGGCTCTCGAAGGGAAAATCAAGGAACTATTGCTTCAAAAAGGGGATAGATACTGAGGAGGCTAAAAGATACCCACTTTAACTATACAGAAAAATTATCTGAAGAGGAAAAATACACATTAAAAATAAAACTGCATATAAAATACTTGCCCTTGAGAAAAATCTTAAGAGAAAAGGAAAATTTCTCTACTAAAAAAAAAAAAAAATCAGATATTGACTACAGAAAAGCACATGATAATTTGAGTTATGAGATAGTGGAATAATAATAATAATAATAATATAAATATGCTAATAGGAATGTTATCAAATTTATAGTTGAACTAATCCAAGAACTAATTTCTGCAAATAGACAATTAATACAAGGTTGGGCCCTGTACCAGTCAACAGGCTATTTCAAGCACCTTTAGATGGTTTCATTCTTAAGCAATTGAAATCATGGTCTCATATCATTGATAATAAATTGGTCTCATTTAGTTGTCAATGTAGATCTCTAGAGACCTAGATTTAGTTTGAATGTTTAAAATGTTTACGCAGATTTGAATATTAGCCATTAGTCGCTGCCTCTGGTCTCCTGCGTTTGTTTTTCAAGTTATCAGCATCTGGCCTGGGTCAATCAGCAGCAAGGTTTGTGGATGTATAGCTGATGTCTCAGCTCCACCACGTGGTAGTGGTTGGAATTAAGTTTGCATCCCTTTAGGGGCAGGATCTGCTGATTAAAAACAAGTAAGCACAAGGAATATAATGAGTGTAAATCAGAGGAAAAAAATGGGCGTATAGCTTCCTTCCTATATCTACTTTATTCCAGACAAAGATGACATTGAAAATTATATACACAGAAATTTTAATCTTTTCTTCCTGTCCCTTAGGATATACTCCCTGGATTCACATGCCCCACTTTGGAGACCACTGACCTAGAGAAATCCTCACACACATGCCCCAAAAGATAAATACAAGAATATTCATTGAGGCAACTGTTTTTAATAATGAAAAAATTGGAAGCAACCTAACTGTCCATTAACAGGTAAGTGAGTAAAGTTTTTAATATTCATTCAATGGAATATATGTACTCAAGGGACTACATTAGAGCAAGTTAAAATAACGGGATTAGAGCTACCTGTATCATAATAGATACATCTCAGAAACACTGCTGAGGGACTGGTGGTCCAGTGGTTAAGACTCCGCACTCCCAACGCAGGGGGCCCGGATTCGACCCCTGGTCAGGGAACTAGATCCTGCATGCCGCAACTAAAGATCCCGTGTGCTGCAACTAAGACCCAGTGCAGCCAAATAAATAAATAAATACATATTAAAAAATTGTTGAGGAAAAAGGAAGTTGTAGCATGATATGTAGTGTATGAGACCACTTTAAAACATGTTACACAATCCTTTCTATTATTTATGGATACATAATATACAAAAATGGTACGTACACATGCATGGCAATCAAAAACACTGAAGTCAGAATAATGGTTACTCTGGAGAGGGAAGGAGAAAACTGGGACTGAAGAGGGGTCTGGAGCAAATGTGGTAAAATTCTAAGATTTGACAAAGCTTAGAGAGCAATACTGTGTTATATATATATAATATTCTGAATACCTTTCTATGTGTTTAAATTATCATGTAATATTAAAATATTTAATAAGACAGATTGAAAAAACGTTACCCCAAAGAAGGTACGGGAGGAAAACTAGAAAGAAAAAGCCAGAATTATTTTATCTCTACTCTGTACCAGAGCAAACCGAGTAGGAAATGGAGTGGTATAGGATTATTTACATGAATACTAAAATGACCAAGGATTATGATAGGCATACCGTGGGAGAGAATGAACCAAGAGCTAAAATCTTCAAAAAATGAGGGGGAGTGAGTCTGGGCGGTATGTACATGACAGCCACAAGTAGAGATACTATGTGGTATATGCTGATGACAAACTGGGGGTTTTGGGGGGGGGGAATGATCATCTAGAAGGAACAAGGGGGACATGGAGCATACCTACTCCATGACAAGGCTCAGTGGGAGTAGGGGTGCAAAGGAAGCAGAGTCCTAGGGGAGAGCCATGTTCCCTTTAGAACAAGAAAGTTAAGGGAACATTTCAGAGAAGAAGGTGATGATATAGTAGATTTTGCTGATGACCGTCCATGAGTTTTAGAAGGCTTTCGATAAATGAGTGCGTATGAATGGATTAATGAAAAGTGAGATTTAAAATGTATCTAATGATTGTGTAAGCCCTACATGAAATGTAAAGTGCTACATAAATGGAAGGCATCATTCCTATCTATTAATATGCCTCGATTGAGGAAACTTCATTCTGTGTTCATGGTTTTCTTCACATTAATTTGTACTTTCTAAATTGACAATATTCTTTTCCAGCCTTATTCATTTTTTTCCCCTTATGGTTCCTCTTACACTCCCTAGGCATCTTTTCTAAAATCTGTTTGGGGAGAGGAGAGAGAAATTATCCTTTTAAGCAAAACACCATCATGCAACTCTAATTGTATAATCTTCCATTATTTTGTCTGCCTTAAACATAAATATAATGATGACAGGAATTTTAGAGCTGGAAGATAACTTATTTTATTTATTTATTTATTTATTTATTTATTTATTTATTTATTTATTTATGGCTGCATTGGGTCTTTGTTGCTGCATGTGGGCTTTCTTTAGTTGAGGCGAGCGGGGGTTACTCTTTGTTGCGGTGTGCGGGCTTCTCATTGTGGTGGCTTCTCTTGTTGTGGAGCACGAGCTCTAGGCGCGCCGTCTTCAGTAGTTGTGGCATGCAGGCTTCAGTAGTTGTAGCTTGCAGGCTCAGTAGTTGCGGCATGCAGGCCCTAGAGCAGGTGGGCTTCAGTAGTTGTGGCGTGTGGGCTCAGTAGTTGTGGCACACAGGCTTAGTTGCTCCACGGCATGTGGGATCTTCCAGGACCAAGGCTAGAACCTGTGTCCCCTGCATTGGCAGGCGGATTCTTAACCACTGCGCCACCAGGGAAGCCCCGGAAGAGAACTTAAAGATAATGTTAATACAAACTTCTCATTTTACAACTGACCAGAGATTGTGTGATTTGCCAAATTGAATTGCCTGATTACTAGCAGAACCAGGGCTAGAATCTATGCCTCCTCTCCAACTTCCTTCTGTTTTTCTTTAAACAGCAGAAACAGAGAAAGCACCTGTTACAGGGGCACTGTATACTGGTAGTTGAGTGCAGGCTCTGATGTCAGACTACTCAAATTCAAATCTTAAATCTGCTATTTATTAGCTGTGTGGCCTTGGCCAAGTAACCTAACTGCTCTGAGCTTCAGTTTCCACATCTACAAAATGGAAGGCATAATTATATCTACTTCATAGAGTTGTTACAAGGATTAAATGAATTAATGTACTTAAAGCATGTAACAGTGCTTGGCACATAAAGTGACCAGAAATCTAAGCGACTGTTACTATTTAGCACATACTCTGCTAGCTGCTGATATAACAGAGATTAACAGAGGCCAGGGATTTTACCCACAGCTGTTTTTGTTTGGTCTGGAGTTTAATAAACCAAACCAAACCAAAACAACAGCAAAAAAAAAAAAATGCACTTGAGATAATGTTTACAAATCTCGTTATTTCACAGAGATCTAAATTTCCAGTTTCTCTTGAAAACTGGAAGGTCTGACATCTAGGCCAGAATTCTGATGTAGCAACGATTAGCTGGAGCTAAAAGCAGCTGCCCCGCTTTAGTCCACACCACTCACATAATGTACGTGCATGTACTCACATGCTTGCCTCTGAAATTGCATCCCAGACTAAGACAGTCCCTGTTCTCAAGGAATTCACAATCCAATAGGTGAGATGCATCTGCTAAACAATTCACAATACAGTGTGACAGAAACAAGTACAAAGTTGCAAAGTAGAAAGTATAGTAGCAGCCTGAAGGAACAGGAGTGTGTACTGAATGGTGGAGGTGCTGCTGGTGATGAATGTTGTCAAGAAAGTGGCTTTGAAAAAAAGGAGTGGAAGAGGGTTGCAGAGAGAATAGGATATGCAAAAACATTGAAATGGGAAACAATTTGTGTGTTTATCAATTGAGGAGTGCAGTTTTGGAGACTACAGTAAGAAGAGTAAGCTGACAAGTAGGCTGATACTAGATAATAAAAGCCCCATAATTTGGATTTAAGCCAAGAGATGTATAGCCCTTGAAATGTTTTCTGTCATTAAATTCCAAATCTAACTTTAATGCATTTATGCTTGGATACTCTTACCATTCTCTGTCAAATGTCTTTGGGCCTTGTGTTTGAGAAATGCTGTACAACCCACAATATTCTATGAAATCTCTTTCAATAGCAAATTGCCACTTCAGGAAGAAGCCCTGTCTTTATAATTGATAAAATACCGTTTTTAGGTTTGTCTGCAAGTAAAGTTTCCTCATCTGTAAAATGGGTATAATAATAGCACCTACCTCAGGGCTACTAAATTGAGAATTTAACTCAATATAACTCATTTAAAGAACTTACCAGGGTACCTGATATAGAGTAAAAGTGGTCAATTAGTATGTTATTATTATTATATTTAATGAGTTTTCCTTGTCTACCATCCCTACCATTGAGAAAATATAACATTTCATTAAGTCAAATATGTATTTTTCTTTGAAAACTGAAGTTAAGATTGGTCGCATTTTCAGGCTGCAAATGGTAAAAAATAATGCAAAAACATACTAGAGAAAAGTGCCAAGATAAAACTTCCTTTCCTTCCATATTATGGATTGCAAAAGTTTCAAGAACAATTTAAAGACTTTTGTGCAACATAGAAAGTGCAAGTTGCCTGCAGAAATTAATTAAATAATAGTTTATTAGTGGTAATAAAAGTGCTTAGGTAAAGAGACATTTCTCCAGTTCCCGTATCCTCAAAGAGGAGGAAAAAACCTCAGGCAAAAGACCTTTTCGTCTGACAGAAACATCTTGGATGGCCTGGGAGCTCAGACAATTACTTGGCGGGAAAAGAATAAATACAGACCAAATTCTCACAATCTGTTTCTGTTTAGTTTATAAACTGCGATCGACTCTGGCAGCTTTCGTGCGTTGTGGGACTTGAAGTCCAGAGGGGAGAAGTGATCAGGACTGTTGAACCTTGGAAGCCGGCGGCCCCTGCAGGTCTGAGCAGTAAGGACTACAACTCCCGACACATACCGCGAGGCCGCGCCGTAATTACCGGCAACCAACCGGATCCGAGCAGGACAAGCCCCCAGCCCCAGGCTCGGAGGACTGCCTCCACCAATGGCAGAGCTCCCACCGCAAAGCCTGTGGGTTAGGTTGTGAGGCTCCGGCGGGGGCGGGGAGGAGCCGAGGGGGTTCAGAAAAAGCTCGGCCGCCGGGTGGGTCGGGGCGTTCGGCGCGCCCTTCACTGAAGCGGCGGTGGCCGGGCTGGGCGCCGGGAGTGGGAAGCGACGGCGCGGCTGGAAAATGCCAGTCCATTCCCGAGGGGATAAGAAGGAGACGAACCATCACGATGAGATGGAGGTGGACTACGCCGAAAACGAGGGGAGCAGCTCCGAGGACGAGGACACCGAGAGCTCGTCGGTCTCCGAGGATGGAGATAGCTCAGGTACGCGACCCAGCGGGCTGGGACCCCGAGTCCTCGCGCCAGGCTAGCGACAGGCCGCTCTCCACACGCCGGGCAGCTGCGTCCTGCTGGGAGAGCGGGGAGGGGAGAGAGGGAAGGGGCGGAGACTGGCTCCCAGCTCTCCGTGGCACCCGGACTGTTCGCTGGGCGCTGCCCGGCTCCTGGCGGGTCCCAGTTGACGGGGCGGGGCGGGGCAGGGCGCGGGCCTGGACTCGCCCAGCTCCCGTACGCTGCGCGGTCCTGCTCGCGGTCCGCCCCGCCCTTGGGATCTCCGGGTAGTGCCCGGGGCTCTCCGGAGCGAGGAATGTGCCGCATCTTGTCTGGGAGACCCTGCAAATGCCTCCTCTCCCCAGACCACCGACTTCTTATTTTGCACCTTTGCAACTGTTACTTGTCAACGTGGGTGGGTTGTCGGAGCCGAGGGTAGATTTGTATTGGCTCTTGGCTGGTTTAGAATTTATTAATCTCAGCTTCCAAGTCAGCGTGTCAGTCAGCACTTGATATTAGTGCTCTTTCGAGGGGCTGACGTGGGAGCTGGACCGTTTACAGCATCTCTCTGCACTTGTCAAGACTAAGAAGAGCCTAACATCAGGGGTGGTTGGGGATCTTCATATGCTTATAAATTGGCTGATTTTTGGCAACTTTGAAATTCTCCAAATCCTTTCTTTCCTGCAATCTTTTCTAACTTTGGGCTATTTTAGGTTTGTTTTTTGTTTTTTCGGGTTTTTGAGGGGGGGAGGTGGGGTGAGGTAGAGGAGGGCAGGTTAACACCACAAGTGAATTTTTGCAAACTTTTAGTAATGGTTATTTTAAAAAAAATGGAATTTGTGATTACCTGGATTCTTTTCCTTTTATCCTATGATGAAGATGAGACGTATTTCTTTGTCTTGTCTTGATTTTGGCCATGTGAAGCAAGGATTGATGACAGGTTGATGACAGTCTGTCAGCACCCTGACACCCTCTTTTCAGGTTTCCCTTTCAAAGGAAACCTCCATGGAAGTATGTAATTTCAGTCAATAAATCAACCACCCCAAAATAATTATTTCTGAGTGACTTCCTTGTGCATTACTGGGTTCTACTCATTGTGAGCTATAAATAGTTATAATCTAACTGCAATTAAAGAGCTGTCATAGGTCACCACTTGATTAAATTGCCAAACAAATGCTTAACTATAAACAATACTGTAGGAATTGAGCAGAGGAAATCTTTTCAGTATAGGGTGGTCAGCAAAGGCTAGATGAGGAAGGTGGGGTTAACTAAATTACCTCGAAGAATGGGTAGAATTTGGATTGGAGTGGTAATGTTCAGGTGTTTGTATAGAACAGCGGTCCCCAACCTTTTTGGAACCAGGGACTAGTTTCGTGGAAGATAATTTTTCCACGGACCGGGGAGGGGGGGATGGTTTAGGGATGATTCAAGCGCATTACATTTATTGTGCACTTTATTTCTATTATTATTACATTGTAATATACAATGAAATAATTATGCAACTCACCATAATGCAGAGTCACTGGGAGCCCTGAGCTTGTTTTCCTGCAGCTAGATGGTCCCATCTGGGGGTGATGGGAGACAGTGACACCAGAAGTGTGTTGCTTATGTCCAGTCTACTCCGTGATCTCGTTTTGGCTTCTGTCACTGCAGAAAACCCTGCTTCATGAAGATAGGATGTTGGAAATGGAAGCAGGCTTTTCAGTGCTTTTGTGGCAATTTCAGGATATTCCGCCTTGACTTTAATCCAGACCGTATGGAGATTTGAAGTTGTCTCAAACATACTTTTAAGGCCACCGTCATTTGCGATCTCAAGCAGTTGATCCTCTTCTAGCATGGACAAAGTCGATTTCACCTGGCTTATTCACAAATGGGTCGTGGATCCATTTCTTCCCAGTTTGGGGGTCTTTTGTGGTTGGGAAGTAATGCTCAACTCTTTAGAAAGCTGAGATAGGTGATCATGCACCAGCTGGGAGAAAGAAGGCCCTGGTTCAGTCTCTTTCAAAATCTCTGCTAATGTTTGAAACATGTCAGAAATCCCATTGTTCACTCGTCGCCCCCATAATTCCAGTTTGGCTTTGAATGCAGCCACTTTATCTGCCGACTTGAACACAGTTGTCGTTCTCCCCTGAAGTGACAGATTGAGTTTGTTGAGCAGGTTGAATATGTCACACAAGTAAGTTTTGCGACCCATTCTGTGTCACTGAAATGTGCTGCCGTTGGTGAATGTTTTTCTAAAAGAAATCTCTGGAGCAGCTCTCATAACTCAAAAACTCTGGCCAGTGATCTACCTTTAGAAAGCCATCTCACTTCTGTGTATAAGAGAAGACGTGTGTGCTCTGCGTCCATCTCCTCACAGAGCTGCATGAAGAGACGTGAGTTAAGGACATGTACTTTAATGTGGTTGATAATTTTAATCATATCCTGAAAAATGTTGTTAAGTTCAGGTGACATTTTTTGGCTAGCCAGCATTTCTCTATGGATGACACAGTGCGTAGACTCACATTCAAAAGCGACCTCTTTGACCCGAGTAGTGAAACCAGAAAGCCGTCCAGTCTTGGCAGCCGCTCCGTCTGTGCATATACCGACACAAAATGACCAATTCAGTTTTCCTGATATGTAATCATTCAAAGACTTGAATAGTTCTGCAGCTGTGGTGTTGGTTGGCAACAAGAGTGCACATAACATACCCTCATGCACATCCTCCTGAAAAATATATCGCACAAAAACAAGCATTGTTGCCCTGTTGTCAATATTGGTAGATTCATCAACCTGGATTGTGTACCACGGTGACTCATTAATCCTAACAATTGTGCCTTGATATCCTGTGCTATTTCATCAATTCATCTAGTTACGGTGCTAGCCGGAAGAGGAACACATGCCACCTTTTGAACTGCATCCTCTCCTAAAAGTTCACGACAAACGTCCTTAGCAGCAGGCAAGATCAACTCTTCACCAATAGTAAAAGGCTTCTTAGCTTTAGCAATGCGTTTAGCCACTAAGAATGATGCTCTCAGTGCAGACACATTTGATGAAGTGGTGGCCTTCAGTAATTGCTTCTGTTCTTTGTGTTTACGTTTTTTTCTTTTGAAAAACTCCAAAGGCTTGTCTTTTAATGCAGGGTGCTTGCTGTCCATGTGGCGAAGCAGTTTTGAAGGTTTTATGGCTTCGTTGGATAGCCGGTCGCCACATATTATACAAAGTGGGCTTGGAAAATGTAAATCACCTGTTGCAACGAACCTGTAATTTAAGTAGGACTCTTGGTATTTTTTTTAAACTCAGCTTTCTTTTTGTTGGTAGTCTTAGGGTCTTCTGCTGTCTCATCATTGGGTCTTTCCCCCTTTTCAAAGAAGCTCTCCAGCGATATCTGTTTTTACTCACTTTGGCTAAGGTTAGCTTGTGGGCATACCAAAACTGTGACTGAGACAAGTGCGCAGTGCGGGAAAGAGGCACGGACGGAAGTGGTAAATAAAATAATGGGTGGGCCATGCACGGACTAAAATAAGTGTCGGATTCTGACTTAAAGCCTGCCACAAGATGCAGCTGTACAATTGAAGTACATCAACTCACTTGCCACTATAAAGCCTGCCATCAGATGCAGCTTAATTGTCACTTGCCACTCACTGATAGGGTTTTTAAAAAAAATTTTTTTAATTTTACTTATTTTTTGGCTGTGTTGGGTCTTCGTTGCTGCACGCAGGCTTTCTCTAGTTGCGGCAAATGGGGGCTATTCTTCATTGCAGTGCACGGGCTTCTTATTGCGGTGGCTTCTCTTGTTGCTGAGCACGGGCCCTAGAGCATGCGGGCTTCAGTAGTTGCGGTGTGTGGGCTCAGTAGTTGTGGCGTGCAGGCTCAGTAGTTGTGGCGCATGGGCTTAGTTGCTCTGCAGCATGTGGGATCTTCCTGGACCAGGGATAGAATCCATGTCCCCTGCATTGACAGGTGGGTTCTTAACCACTGTGCCACCAGGGAAGTCCCACTGACAGGGTTTTGATATGAGTCTGCAAGCAATTGATTTATTATGGTCTCTGTGCAAACTTATCTGCTAATGATAATCTGTATTCGCAGCCGCTCCCCAGCGCTAGCATCACCGCCTCAGCTCCACCTCAGATCATCAGGCATTAGATTCTCATAAGGAGCACGCAACCTAGATCCCTTGCATGCGCAGTTCACAGTAGGGTTCGAGCTCCTATGAGAATCTAATGCTGCCACTGATCTGACAGGAGGTGGAGCTCAGGCGGTAATGCGAGTGATGGGGAGGGGTTGTAAATACAGATGAAGTTTTGCTTGCTCACCGCTCACCTCCTGCTGTGGGGACCGGTTCCTAATGTGGTACCAGTCTATGGCCCGGGGGTTGGGGACCCCTGCTATAGAAGGAGGAATATAAGAAAAAGTGCAAAGGCCAGAGCTTAAGGCTTATTCAAAAAAGTGAGAAAACCAGTTTGGTTGGGAGAAGGATTTGAGCTAGAAAAGGAAAAGATATAGATGTGAAAGATTTCAAAAAAAGCAGAAAGTGGGATTGATGACTACAAGTTTAAGAGTCAAGGTAAGAAGAAAAACCCAGATACAAGGAGAATGGTGGTACCATGAACAGAAATAGAAAAGTAAAAGATTTGAGATGAAGGTGGACGATAGAGTATTACAGACATGTTTTTGAGGTCCTGATGGTATATTTAAGTCAGAGTGCCCAACTGACAGGTGGAAATGTGGCGTTGGGACCTGCCTGGTATGGGAAGCATAATTTGGAAGTCATCTGCCTAGTCATGAAAATAGGTGAGATTTCAAAAGTGAGGAATACAGAGAAAGAACGTCTATACTATATGTGAATACATTTCCTAGATCTGTAAAACATTTTATCTTCAAGTGTTCTTTGTTTTTTTTTTTTATTTTAATTTTTATGGGAGCTAGGATCTCACAAAATGACATCTATTTACTAAAATTCTGCCTCTCTAATTTTTATGTTGACCCTTGTGATTTTTCACTGTTTTTTATTCTATCCCAGAAAGTAATGAACAACTTAATTTGTGAAAAATGTAATAATAATTTGAACTACAAGTCAGATTTTTTAAGTGCAAAGAAATTATTTAAATCAGTTTTGCAGTTTTGCATGTTGTGAAAGCATTTCTTTTCTACCATATGTCTTGCATGTTAAACTTCCACAGTTTTATGCTTCTCCAACCTTGGTACTGGGCCAGTCCTAAGGCTACAGAAAAACTATCCAGAGATATTGGGGAGTGAGTCATCTTGAGGGACCACGTTTTAAATAGCCAAGGAATAAGCTATTAGGAGCCAGAAATAATTTTAATCTGTTTCAGAAAAGTTAAAAAAAAATTGTATGCTTCCTCACTATTCAAAGATAACTGAATATAATTTAACTCTTTCTCATAGTTTGACCTTTATTTGATGATGATCAATATGCACATCATTTTGAGCTTCAATTATTCTGATGTTGTCAACTGTATGTGATGTAAAAATAGAAGATATGAAATATAGGACAGAGCTGGTAACTAACAGTTGCTTTCCTTGAAAAGTTTGCTTGTTTTTCTTATTTTCCTCTTTCTCACTGACTGACAGTAATTTGGGGAGAGGGATCAATGGGAATATAAGAGTAGGAGACCAAGATATTCTGTGGTAAACATAATGAGATTAGTCTTCTTTTTTATTTGACTGGCAAATCATCTATGTGAGCAGTGCTGAAAGAAGAATTCCGTAAGTGTGTTTGAGCAATATTAACCTTTAAAGGACATAAACATCTTGGTGCTTAAGTTTTCGTGATTTGGTGGAAAACAGACCAAAAGTGGGTTAATTACTTCATAGTCACAGTTTAATGTCAGCCCTTTAAAATGATTTAAAAATGAATAAAAATAAGAAGGTCTAGAGACTGTTATAGTTTTAATTCATCTGTACTTTAGGTTAAAATCTAAAGTGGAAATTATTTTTGGTAAATATGTATTTTAAGACTGAATATAGGCCTTGCATATCTAACTTCATATTTCAGTTTTTTCTTTTTTTTTTTTACCATTTGAGTTAACATTCAGATATATTTGGAACATAAAATTAATTTTATCTTTGATATTTGCCTTTTACTAACAGAAATGGATGATGAAGACTGTGAAAGAAGAAGAATGGAATGTTTAGATGAAATGTCCAATCTTGAAAAACAGTTTACCGATCTCAAGGATCAGTAAGTAGTGACTTCAGAAGGTCATTGTCACCGAATCTCAACCTTGTCACGTGTACACTAGCATGAGAGAAATTATATTCACTCTAGACTATTTTCCTTTTCGTATTTTATGGGACCGACTGATCTGAAAAAGGCTTCGACTGTTGTTTGCCTGCTGAAGACCTCATTAACTAATCAAGGGTTTTGAGGCTGTTTTTTGGGGGGATATAATAAGATTTTTATGTGGGGTTGGTAATGAAAATGTTTTCCTGGGTTGTTGCACCCTTGATTCTAATCTGCTTCATTCATTCCTTTGTTAAATAATTGGATAAAGATAGCATTTTAAAATTGTGAGAATAAGAGAGATATTTCCCAAAGATGGCATAGTGATTTTTGTTTATATCTTAACATTGGGTAATATATACATTATGTGTTTTCACATGCATTATTTAGTTTGCTTCTCTGTAAGGTTGGGAGATAGTCTTATCTCTAATTTACACGTGAGAAGATTGATGCTTAGAGAGGTTAAGTGATTTGTTCATAGTTCTTCAGAAAGTGATAAATTAAGCCAGGCTTTCTGCCTCCTAGTGCAGAAAGTGCTATGGTGTCCCTTCCACTAAGGCACATTACTTTGGAGGAACTGTAGTGGAATAGAAAGAGCATAGGCTCTGAATCCAGGCTTTCTTGACAGATTTCAAAGGTATAATAAGAGATTCTTTATTATCTACTGTAAAGATTGAATGAGCAGTATGTAAAATTCTCAGCCATTTGCCTGGCATGTAGTGTGTGTTTATTAGATACTATTTTTTTTCCCCTCCTTATAATGCCAGAACTCTTATGTAAAGTTGGTAACGCAAGAATGGGCCCCAGTGATTTGAGAGAACAGAATAGATGCAGATGCGGATTAAAAAAAATCTTAAAGGTGAGCTTTCAGTTTGGAACTTGCTGGCGAGGTTATGGGACATGCTACATTTTAGGAATTGTAAATGGAAGTGAGAAACTTCTGAGACTATAGACACCTTAACTTATTCAGAAGCTGGCTCTTCAGTTTATGAATCCTTCGTGATTTTGCTGCTTATTCCTTTTCTCCTACTTCTTCCCTAGAGAGGCCCAAAGAAGAGATGAAAGCCCATTTAATATCTGGAATTGCCAGACTTAAATAAGACAGATTTGGTTACCATATGAATCCTGCTGGATTTATGCCATTTCTGGTCTTAACTTTCATTGGTATTAGAGATGAATATATAGATAACGTTCCATGCTAGTGCAACAAGTTAATATAAGCAATCCAAAATAATCCAAGGTTTAAAATTTTGGCTTTAAAAAACATGATATTTTCTTATTCTAAAGATTTATATTATTAATTTGAAATTAAAATAGTTTGGATCCCCAGGAATCCATTATTTGGGCAACATGGAGAGTTCATTCAGTTCATTTGGGATCATTCTGGAAAAGAGGAAGCAAATTTGTATTTTTGTATTTTAGCACAAGTAATCCGTGAATGAATAATTCTTAAACAATTATTTAAGATATACCTATTGAGCTTTTAAAGTGCCTTTTATGGTTATCCAAGAAATGAAAATTGTTGTAAAGCTCTAGTATAATATATTACGTAGGAGAACTTTGCGTCTAGTGAGTAATTTTGTCTAATCTTGTTCACCTTGGGGCAGGCAATTGTCTTGATTTTTACTTTCTCATGGCTCACTATGACCACCAGCCAGTTCCCCCTACCAGCTTTATTCATTTCTGAAAGTGTTAAAAGTAGACCCATTACCACTATTTAATAGGATTCTTTCTCAAGGAATTGGAATCTAGAAATATGTTTTAGAAAAGAAAAATCTTGGCACCAGGTTTATAATTATTTTTTTGTCTTGCCCCATTGCTTGTTTTTTATTTTTATCTTGTCATACTGTGTATCTCTGTAAGCTGTCTCAAATCCTCTTTGGAAGAGGTGGGTAATATAATAAAAATAATAGTAATAGTAATAAATATCCTGCTTTGCCTGTTCTGCTACTACAGGGCACAGTAGCAGTCCTTTCCTAAGGTAGAAAATCCACAATTTGCAGTTTGTAAAATGGTGGAAGGTGAGTTCTTCCACCTCCTTAAAAAGATAGAGGAACTTGTGCCATCCAAGTTTCCATTCATTTCAGTGTTCAACATCCAACAAACATTAATTGAGCTTCTATTCTGTGAATAGTATTGTGGTTGCTGCTGAGGGACTCATGATCCTTGCCTTTGATGAGTTTATACTTGGATTCCAAGGCTGTAGAAATTATACTGATTTTGAGGAATCTATTCTTTTAAAAGTGAGCTAATAGAATATTGTTAATTCACATATCCTCTTCATTCAAGATGTTCACCTATTCAGGATACCTTATCAATATTTTGTATGAGTTTGATGTTTTTCAGGGACAGTCATCTTTTTTATCAGATTTTTAGCATTTTGCCTGAAGTTGTATTTATAAGTTCAAAAACTATAAGTATCATGTTGTACTTTTCTGACTTTACACATTGTATGTTGAGTTTTAGAAAAATTTAACCCAGATGTGATAATGTATTATTTTGACAGTTAATTCAGATAATTTTTCCCTTTTTGTTTAAAAAAAAGAATAGTTATTGTATTAACACTCAAATTTGCTTTATTCCTTTAGAATCATTGTATAAATCTCTATGCTAATTATAATGACCAATAATAGACAATTAATATTAGTTGCCTTAATTGTATTAGTTTATATTTTCAAGAGGAAAGAGTGGAATTTTATATGAAAGCCAGGTAGCATCATGTTTTCAATAGCCAACTGCTATTTATACTAACACCTACAAGCATAAGCAGTGGTTTCTTTTGGAAGTTACTAGATTCCATCCTTGTGATGTATATGACATATTCTTCACCTATGATGAGTAATAAATGGCCAAAAAAATTTTACAAAATAATCTTAAATTGTTTGTCTGCTTTGAAATTTTAGGATATCCTTGAAATGCCACAAAACCAGGGTTAGAAGTGCCTTTCATAAAGAACGACAATTTAAACATTTTCCTGTTAAAAAAGAGTTAGTTCTGTCCTGCAGGATTATTGCTAAAAATAAACATTGAGTTGTCTCACATACTGTCTTTGATAATCAAGCTAAAGGTATTGGGATGACAGCTGGTAAATTAGGAGTATTTGTATGTGGACTCATAAATAGAGCAACAGGGATTCCTTGCCCCACTTTTCACTTCCCCATCTGTTGAGCAACTCATATTGTTATAGCTTCTTCATTTGCAGTCTAGAAGAACTGAGTATGCCAGATCACAAGTTCTCTAGCCATTGGTTTTACCTTCATCACTCTACTTCCTCTTTGTTCTTTTAAAAATCAAGTAGGCTGCATATTGTAATACTGACTGCTTTTCAGGAAACTTTGAGAGGAGACAGGGAATTATTTATTTTTGACAGCTAGTAATGCCTGTATCTAAATTATTCAAAATGATTTTTTTTTAAACTCAGTGTCTCTTAGAATTGATTTATTCTGCAGTTAAAACAAAAACATCTAGAGTGACCAAAAGTGGTTATTTCAGTTGTATTTTTTGTATTGTAAGTTAACCATTAAAGAGTGATATATCTAAAAAATAGAAAGACATTTCTTTGTGATTATGTGCATAAAGTCAAGTAATGTAACTGCGTTCTTCTCTTCACTTGAGATCAAGGCAAAAATACATTTGGTAGGCTATTAGAATATGAATGATATTAAGAAGAGAATGTATAGAAGTGGTAAATTGTTAGCCTTTGTTGGGCTTTTAAAATTAATATCTTAATTTTTGCTTTGTTAAGACTTTATAAAGAACGATTAAGTCAGGTGGATGCAAAACTACAAGAAGTCATAGCTGGAAAAGCACCAGAATATTTGGAACCACTGGCAACTTTACAAGAAAATATGCAAATTCGTACAAAGGTAGCAGGTAGGAAAGTGAAACATCTTTTCCATATAGTAGAATATGAACTCTTCAATAGACTTAAAAGGTGTTTATCAAGTGAGCGGTTGTTGTTAATGGAAGTACAACTGTATTTACATTGACCAGAGTATTTCACTGTCAGTCAGCCCACAGTTATTTATTAAATGCCTCATGCTTTTCTCTGCTACTGTAGGGGCTTGAAAAAAGAAAAAAAGCCCTCAAATTGCTCACAGTGTTGTTGAGAGGGTACTTCCACATGTGAAACAATTAGAAACCATGATACTTTCATTAAGAGATACTGTTACTATCGCAGTTTAATTTCCTATTAAGGTTCAATTTAAGTCCTCTTAGTATTTTTCATCTGTAAGAGTGATAAGGATTTTTTATTTGTAAAAACATTTTTTAAATGTTTGATCAGGATGTTAAAGAACAGGGAATTAGCCTTCAAACCTACAATTTAGTCATGAGTTTTTTATTTTGATAAGTTTGGTGACTCATTTGTGGCTATGAATAAATGAAGATGTACTATATTTGTGTGGTTAAATTTCAGTCTTCTGTTTGTAACTGGGATCTGGCCTCAGAATTGTGTCCTACCACGCATAACAAGGGGTATATCTATTTGAAGGTCACTTAATGATTTTTCATAGTCAAACTAAAAACTGAAATTTAATTACTGGAGATGCTGATTGTTTTCTTTTTGAGGGACACTAATTGATCCTCATGTACCTGTTATATAATACCTAAGGCATTGTTGATAATAGGTTCTTTTTGGACTAAATCCACCTTAAACCAAATTTTATTCTTGAGTGCTTAATATTAAGTATGTAGATGACGTGATGCTTAATCTGCTGTCTTTGCATATTGGCTTAGCACACCCTTAAAAGTAAACATGTCCTTAATTTTCCTGGACATTCTAAAAGCACTAAGTGAGACTTAGTGGATGTTTAGGAAATATTACTTCAGTCAATTATTCACTTTTCTACTAGGCAGCCTCCTTTACTTTTTGATTGTACAAAAAGTAGTGTGTGTGAATGTGTTGCTGATGGCATAGTTCCAGATATCTGTCCCTTGCCTTTTCTATACAAGAAACAGAATTACATTTCTAGGGGCAACTATGGCATAGAGTTAAGCATATACATCTAGACCTGTTTGTTTGCCATTTTTGTGATGGCATGTTTGCATGACCATGGTGCCTATTTTATGCTGTTGTCTTGGTACCTCTAAGTTAAACTCACTTGAGTATCCATTCTCTAGGTAAAGCCCTGTTAGGAGCATGCAAACCTCATATCAGTTTATAAATTTTGTTATATTAGTTTCTACATTTAATCCTCTTGGAAACTTTGGACTCTGAAAATAAATAATAGTTAAAAACTAGTGGTTTTGATTGTTATGGTATCCAGTTGTTACTTTGAGTATATATGATTAAGAAACCAGAGCTTATTGACTCTGTTTCCCTTATGAATCCCAAGAGATTGTTTTTCATAGGTGAAGAGTTTTATTTTCATTTTAATCATTCTCTATCAAACATTTAGGAGTATTCTTTAGAAAAATGGGTAAGGACTAAAAATTGCAGTGTAGTTTTTTTCTAGCACTTAAACTCTTAGTTTTCTAGTCTTCTTTGATATATATTTTAACTGAGCCTTTTATTTTTAGTTTTTAAAGGTAAAGTTAGACTCACTTGCCAATTTCTTCTTGATTCATCTGATAAAATAGTTAGGACAGAATTCGTGTAGGGAAGTGATATTGAAACTCCTTATTGCTAACATAATCAGAGTAATTGTGTTTGGTTGCAGGAATCTATAGAGAGCTCTGCTTAGAATCTGTAAAGAACAAATATGAATGTGAAATTCAAGCTTCTCGCCAGCATTGTGAGGTACTGTTACTTTGCTTAACTTTTAAGCTGATTTCAACTCTTCAACTCTTCTTATGAGTACAGCAGTTAAAATAGTAAATAAACTAAATGAAACAAAATTAAATAGTACTTTAGCTCAGCACTTGTACATTTTTTTTTTTTTAAATACAGTTGCACTGGAAGCTGTATTGGAAATAGGACACAAAGAAAGGACCATAGGAGAGAGCTAAGTGATATAATTTTAGAAGTTTTTCAACTGTTACCTTAAAAAGACTTTGTAATGATTATGTCATCTGGCATCACTGAAAATAGTATAATTAGTATAATATTCAAGGCTCAAAAAATGTATATCCAGTAGTACAGTTAGAAAGTTGGGCTATATTAATTTCTCAATTTCTAGATCTGTTTCCACATCTTAGGGCAAAATTCTCTATGGGGAAAAAATAAATTCTGTATGTTCCATTTATTTTGAATAGCGTTTGAAAACATAGTGCTGATTTTGCAGATAACTTTTCATAAAACCTAGATAAGATCATAAGTATACTAGTGAAAATAAGAGGACGCGTTCTATGATGATTCTTATCTTACTTTAATGTACCATATCTTTATAAATCATTAAAATACTAAGAGTATATAGGTATAAAAATGATGGAGCTTGTTTCATTTTCTTGGTTATAATTGAGGTGAAACATCTTTTGGTGTTTACTGGCTGCTTGGATTTTCTTTCCTAAGAAGTGCCTGTTCATATCTTTTGCCTTTACTTTGGGCTTTTAGTCTTTTCCTCATTGACTGTAGAGGTTCTTTATATATTCTGGATACAAATGCATTGCTGGTTATATGCTTTGCAAATATTTTTACCCAGACAATGGAATATCTTTTCACTTTTTCTGATGACCTTATGAACAAAATTTTACATTTTAATGTAGTTGAATTTATCATCTTTCCTTTATGATAGATGCTTTTTGTGTCTTCCCCACTTTGAGGTAAAATGATGTATTTTCTTTTAAAAGTTGAAATTTTGCTTTTTAACAGTTAGATTGCTAAACTGCCTTTAATTAATTTTTATGTGTGGTTAAAGTATGGCTCTAATTTTACTTTTTTGCATATGGATAGGTAATTCTCAACTCTCTTTATTATATTCTTCATTGTTTTCCACTAATCAGCAATCCCATCTCTTTTTTATAGAAAATATCCACATATGTGCTGGCTTGTTTTTAGCTTTTTTTCCTTTGTTCCATTGGTCTGTTTGGCTCTTTCTGCACCAGTATCACAGTATCATTTTTTACAGCTTTCAGTCTAGTAAGTCTTAGTCACTCAATACCCTAATAATTTTATCTTGCTCTTTTCCTTCTTACAGTTGTTATTGTTAATTTTTTTTGTTTTTTAGTAAAAACTTTTAAAAAATTGCTTTTTTATTTTCTGCTGCTGCATAGAAAAGTAATTTTGTATATTGATATTATATCCAATCTTATCTACCTCTCTTAATTTTAATAATTTAATTACAGATTCTTAGATTGTCCATGTAGATAATAATGTCATTTGTGAATAATGGCAACTTTTTTCTTTTTTCTTCCTTTCTGATCTCTCTTTTTTTTTTTTTTTAATTTTATTTATTTTTGGCTGTGTTGGGTCTTCGTTGTTGCGCGCGGGCTTTCACTAGTTGCGGTAAGCGGGGGCTACTCTTTGTTGTGGTGTGCGGGCTTCTCATTGTGGTGGCCTCTCTTGTTGTGGAGCACGGGCTATAGGCACGCAGGCTTCAGTAGTTGCAGCATGGTGGGCGCAGTAATTGTGGCTCTCGGGCTCTAGAGCGCAGGGTCAGTAGTTGTGGCACACGGGCTTAGTTGCTCTGGGTCTGGGATCTTCCCGGACCAGGGATCAAACCCATGTCCCCTGCAGTGGCAGGCAGATTCTTAACCACTGCGCCACCAGGGAAGTCCTCTGATCTTTTCTTATTTGTTTTTCTTGTCTTAATGGCACTGATAGAACCTCTAGTACATGTTGGAATAGAAGCAGTGAAAGCCAGTCATTATTGTGTTCTTGATTTTAAGGGAATGCTTCTAATGGTTTCCCAATTAGTATGATACTTGCTGTTTGTTTTTTTTTTTTTTTTTAAAGTTTGTTTTATTTATTTATTTATTTATGGCTGTATTGGGTCTTCGTTTCTGTGCGAGGGCTTTCTCTAGTTGCGGCAAGCGGGGGCCACTCTTCATCGCGGTGCGCGGGCCTCTCACTATCGCGGCCTCTCTTGTTGCGGAGCACAGGCTCCAGACGCGCAGGCTCAGTAATTGTGGCTCACGGGCCCAGTTGCTCCGCGGCATGTGGGATCTTCCCAGACCAGGGCTCGAACCCGTGTCCCCTGCATTGGCAGGCAGACTCTCAACCACTGCGCCACCAGGGAAGCCCCTTGCTGTTTGGTTTTAATAAATACTCTTTTTATCAAGTTAAGGGAACTTATTTCTTTTTTTCTAAGAATTTTCCATAAATATTGTTAGACTTTATTAAATACTTTGCGTCTGTTGAATTAGTCATATTTTTTGCACTTAAATTATTAATGTATTTTCTAATGTTAAACTGTCCTTTGATTCCTGGAATGATTATTTTTCTTGTGCATTACCAGATTCATTTTGATGATATTTTGTTTAGAAGCTTCATTTCTATGTTAATAAGTGAGATTTAATTTTTAATTCTTGTACTGTCTTTGATTCCAAGATTCATAAAATAAGTTAGGAATATTCCATATTTTTCTCTTCTATAGAAGTATATATTTAACATTACAATCTTCCGTTCCATTAGTGCTTAGTACATCTTGTCTTTATGCTGCATTTTTGAGAACAATCTCATAGTAGGGTTGCAAGAAGGTACAAAAGAACTTTTTTGGTGAACGTGAGAATGAGTTGGCAACATAATGCTCCATAACCCCTGAATACTGTAATGAATATTTCAAACAAATGAGGGATGTTCTCTTACATAACCACACTAAAATCATCAAAATCAGGAAATGTACATTGATATTGTTACTACCATCTGATCTTCAGACTCCATTTAAGTTTTAGCAGTCTTCCCTATAGCAGTCTTTATAGCAAAGAGATCCAGTTCAGAATCACATGTTATCTTTGTCATTGCATTTAATTGTCCTGTCTCTTCAGTCTCCTTCAATGTGGAACAATACCTCAGTCTTCCCTTGGTTTTTTTAATGATCTTTACATTTTTGAAAATTTCAGGCCAGTTATATTATAGAATGTTCCTCAATTTTGAGTTGGTCTGCTGTTTCTTCATGATTAGAACCAGGTTTTGTATCTTTGGTAGGAGTATCACAGCAATGATGCTGTGTTCTTCTCATTGAATTCTAACAGGCAGTGCACAATTTTGATATGTACCATGATAGGTTATGTACACTCTGATCACTTGGTTTAAGTGATGTCTTCTAGGTTTTTCTCAGTATACTTACTTTTTCTCATTGTGATTAGTAAGTATTTAGTGGAGAAGTACTTTGAAACTGCAAATATCTCATTCCTCATAACACTTTCAATTTATTCATTTATTTATTTATATAAGTATGTGCATTGTTTCCTCACTCTTTTTGTTTTTTGTCTGCTTCATCTTTCAGTTACTGAGGGAGGTGAGCAGAATTTCTCTCTGTGATGGTGGATTTGTTAATACCTCCTTGTATTTATTTCTTTTATTTTCTTTTTGATATTAGTTTTCTTTCATTTCCTAAGAAAATTCACATACTCTTCTTTTCAATATAGTAAAGTCATTCATAATTTGAAATCTGGAGGCCAAAGGTGCTAATGATGAGATGCCTCACAATGCATGTCCACTGTCTCAGGTTCCTTTGGTCAAAAAGGATTGTACAGTCCCAGAGACATTGAATGCTCATGATTCCAGAGCACCCAGTTGAAACTTATCTCCCATGGAATTTCTTTCATCTTTTTCTTTGTTTTGTTTTATTTTTTTCCTTTTTTCCTCTGTCTTCTGTCCTCCCTTCCTTCTTTCCTTCCTTCTTCCCTTCTTCCTTCCCCCCTTTCTTCCTTCCCAACCCCCAACCCTCTCTCTCTCTTTCTTTCTCTCTTTTTTAAATTGGGGTAAGAACACTTAACATGAGATCTACCTTCTTAACAAATTTTAATGTGTAATATAGTATTGTTAGCTCTAGGCACATTGTTGTACAGCAGATCTCTAGAACTTAACCATCACAGATAACTGAAACTTTATACCCGTTGAACAGCAACTCCCTGTTTCCCCTTCCCCATAGCCCCTGGCAACCACCATTCTACTCTCTGCTTCTATGTGTTCGACTAGTTTATATATCTCATATAATTGGTATCATGCAATCTTTGTCCTTAAGTGACTGGCTTATTTCACTTAGCATAATGTCCTCAAGGTTCTTCCATGTTGTAGCATATGGCAGGGTTTCCTTCTTTTTTTTAAAGAATGAATAATACTTCATTGTGTGTATATATCACATTTTCTTTATCCATTCATCCTTCAGTGTACATTTAGGTTGTTTTTCACATTTTGGTTATTGTGAATAATGCTGCAATGAACACAGGAGTGCAAATATCTTTTCAAGACCCTGATTTCAGTTCTTTTAGGTATATACTCAGAAGTAGGATTGCTGGACCATATGGTAGTTCTGTTTTTAGTGTTTTTGGGGAACCTCCATACTGTTTTTCACAGTGACCACACCATTTTACATTCCCACGAACTGTGCACAAGGGTTCCAATTTTTCCATATCCTCACGAACACTTATTATCTTTTGTTTTTTGAGTATAGGCATCCTAACAGGTATTCAGTGATATCTCATTGTCATTTTGATTTGCATTTTCTTATGATTAGTAATGTTGAGCATCTTTTCACATACCTATCAGCCACTTGTATGTTTTTTTTGCAGAAATGTCTATTCAAATCCTTTGCCCATTTTTTAAATCGAGTTCCTTACATATTTTGGATATTAACCCGCTATTAGATACATGATTTGCAAATATTTTCTCCCATTCTGTTAGGTTGCTTTTTCACTCTAGTTGTTTCTTTGCTGTGCAGAAGCTTTTTTTTTTTTTTTTTGATATAGTCCCACTTATCTTTTTGTTTTTGTTGTCTTGTTTGTGCTTTTGGTGTCATATCCAATAAATCATTGCCAAAACCAATGTCGTAAAGTTTATCCTCCTTATTTTCTTCTAGTGGTTTTACAGTTTAGGTCCTACATTTAAATCTTTAATCCATTTTGAGTTGATTTTTGTGTATGATGTAAGATAAGGGTCAAGTTTTATTCTTTTGCATGTGGTTTTCCAGTTTTCCCAACACCATTTGTTGAAGATCTATCCTTTCCCCATTATGTAGTATTGGTACCGTTATTGAAGTTCAGTTGACCATGTATGCATGGATTTATTTCACGGCTCTTTATTCTGTTCCATTTGTCTAAATGTTTATGCCAGTACCGTATTTTTTAAATTACGATAGCTTTGTAATATATTTTAAAATTAGGAAATGTGAGGTCTCCAGCTTTGTTCTTCTCTCTCAAGATTGTTTTGGGTCTTTGGGGTCCTTTGTGTTTCCATATGAATTTTAAGATTGTTTTTTCTATTTCTGTAAAAAAAAAGTCATTGGAATTTTGATAGAGGTTACATTGAATTTGTAAATTGCTTTGGGTAGTATGGACATTTTAACAATATTAAGTCTTAATAACAATATTATATCTTAATAACAATATTAAGTCTTAATAACAATATTAAGTTTTTCAATCCATAAACATGGGCTTTCCACTTATTTGTGTTTTCTTTAATTTCTTTCATCAACATTTTACGTTGTCAGTATACAGGTCTTTCACTTTAGTTTATTCCTAAGTATTCTATTATTTTTGATACTCTTGTAAATGGGATTTTTAATTTTCCATATCTCTTTCATTCTATCAGTTTTTGCTTTATATATATCTATAGAGAGAGAGAGAGAGAGTCTGTATTAGCAGACTCACATGTTTTAGAATTTTTATATTTTTAATAAATGTAACATTTTATCCTTTTTTTTTATACCCTTCTATCTCTGTAACAGTGATTTTTGCCTTAAAGTCTATTTTGTCTGATAGTTAAAACAGCTACCCTAGTTTTATTTGGCTTGGAATTTTCCTGATAAAAGGTTTTTTCACCCTTTTTTTTTTCTTCTCACTTTTTTCTGGCCTTGTATTTTGGGTGTATTACTCGTAAATAGCATAAGCCTTGATTTAAAATAAAATCTCTTTTAACAATCTCTGTCTTTTAACTGATAAATTTAGTCTAATTATATTGATGGTGATTATTTTGATATTTAATTCCAGCCTATTTTGTGTTTTCAGTTTGTTCTGCTTTATCCTTTTTTATTCTTTCCTGACCTTTTTTGGGAGGTATGTGTGATTTATTGAGTTTTAAAATTACATCATAAAGTTATACCCTCTATTTCTATTTTAATGATTACCTCCATACCTTCCATTTCTATATTTTAATGATTACCTTAAATTTTTAGCATGCATACCTACATTAGTAGAATCTAAATATTAATAACTCTGTCCTCCTCCTTAGAACTCCTATAAAGGACCTTAAAACTCTAACTCCAGTTACTCCCTCTCAAATTACAAGGTATAGTTGTTTACTATTTTAGTTCCTTCTTGTTTTTCATACTTTAGATGAGACGTTATTTTGATCTCGTAAATTTAGTTCTTTTTAGGTTTATCCACATTTTCCGCATTACTAGTTTCTTGTTCACTGTTTTCGAGTTGCAACCCTTCCTTGCAGATCTGTTTTCTGCTTCTTGAAGAACATCCTAGGCATTACTTCACTGAGAGTCTGTTAGTGGTAAGCTCAGTTTTTATTTGTTCAAAAATAGCTTTATTTGTAGAAATTGTGGAAGGACAGTTTAAGGGGTTATAACATTCCAGGATGACAGATATTTCCTGTTAACGTTTTTAGGATCTTACTTTCCATAGTCTGTGCTAGAAGGCTACAGTCATCTGTAGATAACTTTTTTCCTTCCCTTCACTGGCTGCAAAAGCTCTTCTCTTTGCTGTTCTTCAATTTCTCTACTGTGTGTCTCCATAGAGCTTATTTTTCTCTCCTGACTTGGATTTGTTGTGCTTTCCGAATCTCAGAATTTGTTCTCTGTTAATTCTGGAAATTTCTCAGCTGTTAACTTTTCTGGTATTGTCTGTCTTCCATTTTCTTTCTTTCTGTCTTCTGGAACTGTGATTAGTCATCTGTAAGGCCTTATTTGGTTTTTCATATTGGAATAATTAATTCATATTTTTATTCAATAAGTCATTATCTGACATTCTTCAGAGCCTAATTCTGTTTTTTTATTTCTGCCAAACCTCACACCTTATTTCATGATTCTGGAGGTTTTATTGGTAGTAATTCTGTGAGCCCTGGACAGAGGCTGTAGCTCTTCAAATAGTATTTGCTTTTATTTCTGCTGAGTTGTTTCAGCCAGGCATCCTGGTATGCCAGCAGCACATGACTGCCTTTTGGCTTTGGATTTTCTGGAAGATGCAGGGTCTATATTTGAATCCCAAAGATGTAGAAATCAGGCCCAAGATGACATATTTTCAGGGAAAACTTTTTTCCCCACTTATTGCCTAGGCTGAGACAGATTTCCCTCAGGTGGATTTTTTCAGTCGCCCTTTTCACTAAAGATAGTAACCCTTCAGGACCATGCAGGGATCCCAGTTCCCCCCAAGATCTTTCTCTTTTAACCAAATAGCCACTAAAAGTCATGCCTCTCTGTTCAATAACCAGCAAATACACTCAAGGAAACCCCAGCTTTATTTTTTTATTTTTTATCATCTTTATTGGAGTATAATTGCTTTACAATGGTGTGTTAGTTTCTGCTTTATAACAAAGTGAATCAGTTATACATATACATATGTCCCCATATCTCTTCCCTCTTGCGTCTCCCTCCCTCCCACCCTCCCTATCCCACCCCTCTAGGTGGTCACAAAGCACCGAGCTGATCTCCCTGTGCTATGCGGCTGCTTCCCACTAGCTATCTATTTTACGTTTGGTAGTGTATATATGTCCATGCCACTCTTTCACTTTTTCACAGCTTACCCTTCCCCCTCTCCATATCCTCAAGTCCATTCTCTAGTAGGTCTGTGTCTTTATTCCCATCTTACCCCTAGGTTCTTCATGACCTTTTTTTTTTTTTCTTAGATTCCATATATATGTGTTAGCATACGGTATTTGTTTTTCTCTTTCTGACTTACTTCACTCTGTATGACAGACCCTAGGTCCATCCACCTCACTACAAATAACTCAATTTCTTTTTTTTTTTTATGCCTGAGTAATATTCCATTGTATATATGTGCCACATCTTCTTTATCCATTCATCTGTTGATGGACACTTAGGTTGCTTCCATGTCCTGGCTATTGTAAATAGAGCTGCAATGAACATTTTGGTATATGACTCTTTTTGAATTATGGTTTTCTCAGGGTATATGCCCAGTAGTGGGATTGCTGGGTCATATGGCAGTTCTATTTTTAGTTTTTTAAGGAACCTCCATACTGTTCTCCATAGTGACTGTATCAATTTACATTCCCACCAACAGTGCAAGAGGGTTCCCTTTTCTCCACACCCTCTCCAGAATTTATTGTTTGTAGATTTTTTGATGATGGCCATTCTGACTGGTGTGAGATGATATCTCATTGTAGTTTTGACTTGCATTTCTCTAATGATTAATGATGTTAAGCATTCTTTCATGTGTTTGTTGGCAATCTGTATATCTTCTTTGGAGAAATGTGTATTTAGGTCTTCTGCCCATTTTTGGATTGGGTTGTTTGTTTTTTTGATATTGAGCTGCATGAGCTGCTTGTAAATTTTGGAGATCAATCCTTTGTCAGTTGCTTCATTTGCAAATATTTTCTCCCATTCTGAGGGTTGTCTTTTCATCTTGTTTATGGTTTCCTTTGCTGTGCAAAAGCTTTTACGTTTCATTAGGTCCCATTTGTTTATTTTTGTTTTTATTTCCATTTCTCTATGACGTGGGTCAGAAAGGATCTTGCTGTGATTTATGTCATAGAGTGTTCTGCCTATGTTTTCCTCTAAGACTTTGATAGTGTCTTGCCTTACATTTAGGTCTTTAATCCATTTTGAGTTTATTTTTGTGTATGGTGTTAGGGAGTGTTCTAATTTCATACTTTTACATGTACCTGTCCAGTTTTCCCAGCACCACTTATTGAAGAGGCTGTCTTTTCTCCACTGTATGTTCTTGCCTCCTTTATCAAAGATAAGGTGACCATATGTGCATGGTTTATCTCTGGGCTTTCTATCCTGTTCCATTGATCTATATTTCTGTTTTTGTGGTAGTACCATATTCTTGATTACTGTAGCTTTGTAGTATAGTCTGAAGTCAGGGAGCCTGATTCCTCCAGCTCCGTTTTTCGTTCTCAAGATTGCTTTGGCTATTTGGGGTCTTTTGTGTTTCCATAGAAATTGTGAATTTTTTTGTTCTAGTTCTGTGAAAAATTCCGGTGTTAGTTTGATAGGGATCGCATTGAATCTGTAGATTGCTTTGGGTAGTGGAGACATTTTCACGATGTTGATTCATCTAATCCAAGAACATGGTATATCTCTCCATCTATTTGTATCATCTTTAATTTCTTTCATCAGTGTCTTATAATTTTCTGCATACAGGTATTTTGTCTCCTTAGGTAGGTTTATTCCTAGATATTTTATTCTTTTTGTTGCAATGGTAAATGGGAGTGTTTTCTTAATTTCACTTTCAGATTTTTCATCATTAGTGTATAGGGATCGAAGAGATTTCTGTGCATTAATTTTGTATCCTGCTACTTTACCAAATTCATTGATTAGCTCTAGTAGTTTTCTGGTAGCATCTTTAGGATTCTCTATGTATAGTATGTCATCTGCAAACAGTGACAGCTTTACTTCTTCTTTTCTGATTTGGATTCCTTTTATTTCTTTTTCTTCTCTGATTACTGTGACTAAAACTTCCAAAACTATGTTGAATAATAGTGGTGAGAGTGGGCAGCCTTGTCTTGTTCCTGATCTTAGTGGAAATGGTTTCAGTTTTTCACCATTGAGGACGATGTTGGCTGTGGGTTTGTCATATATGGCCTTTATTATGTTGCGGAAAGTTCCCTCTATGCCTACTTTCTGAGGGCTTTTATCATAAATGGGTGTTGAATTTTGTCGAAAGCTTTCTCTGCATCTATTAAGATGGTCATATGGTTTTTCTCCAATTTGTTAATATGGTGTATCACATTGATTGATTTGCGTATCTTGAAGAATCCTTGCATTCCTGGGATAAACCCCATTTGATCATGGTGTATGATCCTTTTAATGTGCTGTTGGATTCTGTTTGCTAGTATTTTGTTGAGGATTTTTGCATCTATTTTCATCAGTGATATTGGCCTGTAGTTTTCTTTCTTTGTGATGTCTTTGTCTGGTTTTGGTATCAGGGTGATGGTGGCCTCGTAGAATGAGTTTGGGAGTGTTCCTCCCTCTGCTATATTTTGGGAAACCCCAGCTTTAATATCAGGTTAGCATGCTGGTTTCTAGCTCCTTGTTTATATTTGGTCCTTGGGGATAGTCTCTTATTTTCTTAAGGGATTAGCTATACCTTTAAAAAAGAGTTTTGTGGTATTTTATCTAGAATGTCTGTCTAGGTGTGGTGGGAGTTTTATTTTGTTATGTTTTTTGTGGATATCTAGTCTACTATATTGCCATAAATAAAAGTCAATAAGATACCTTCAAGTAATGTTTGTTACTTAGACAATTATATTGATATTCTTTCTCTTCCATCATTTTTCAGCTTTGAAAGTCCTCCCTCCTCCATAGAGATGCTAAATATTTACCTAAATTTCTTGTGGTTTAGTTATGGCTTGCTGTTTTGTATGTTTAATATATAATTAATATTATAATTACTCTGTTTAATTATATAATTAATCTGAAAATACTCACGAGTAGTTCAAGGGCATTTTAGATAGGAAATAAAGGGTGAATGGGAACTTACATTTAGAGTGTTATGTGTTTTACATTCATTCTCTCATTTTAATACTTGTAACAACTTTATAGCATAGGAATTATCTTGATTTTTATGAATGGGTTAACTAAGGCTCACAGAGGTTAAATAGTTTGCTTGAGGGTCACACAATTAATAAGCAGCAGAACAGGATTGAAATCCTTTGATCTTTCTTGTCATTCAGTCATTCATGCAGTTTACCATTAAATCTGAACTTGTTGTTCAGGGCTTTGTATCTGCTTGTTCCTTAGTTCTACATTTGACTCATATAGAAATAACCTGAGAGGCAAGGGAAGCAGGAAGAAGGAAGACACACTGACAGTTGTCAGAATAAAAGTTTGATTAGCAGCAGATAGAAAAGAGGGGCCGGGACCAGAGACTAGACAGGTTCACACAGGTATGCACATAGAGAGTGTGCCCAAAACCACAGAGACAATCAGGCAGCAGATGGTTTGTGTCAAATTAAGGGAGAAAATCGTATTTATAGAATACTACAATGTGCCAGGCACTAAGATGGATGGAGATGTTTTACTTAGGTTATCTCATTTAAGCCTCCCCACAGAGCTGCAAATGAGTTTTCAGATGTGACAGCAGGTGGTAGCAGGGTCTCAGCCAGGCCCTTAGGGTTCAGGGTTAGGATTCCAGTTCTTGAGAAGATTGGTGAGAGCTCTTCAGAGCTCTGATTTTTTGGTTGTCTATTCATTTAATTATTTTTTGTTTCTGATTGTAACATTAATAACTGTCTATTGAGAAAACTTGAGAAATAAGTCTAAAGAAGAAAATAAAAGCAACCATAATCTACCAAGCAGAGGTAATTACTGTTAATAAGTATGTGTGTTTGTATAATTGTTTTTCACATAGCTAATATGACTCTATGTATACTATTTTGTATCATAACTTTTTTATAAGCAGCATTTCATGAGCATTTCCTTATGGCTCTAAATACTTTGTTTTTTTGGGGGGGGTCATTTTGTGTTTTATTTTTTATTTTGAAAAATTAAAAATTTTTCTTCTGGTTTTATTGAGATATAATTGACATATAGCACTGTGTAAGTTTAAAGTGTACAGCATAATGATTTAATTTACATACATCGTGAAATGATCATCATAATAAGTTTAATGGACATTCATCATCTCATATAGATACAAAATTAAAGAAAGAGAAAAAAATATTTTTCCTCGAGATGAGAACTCTTAGGATTTGCTCTCTTAACAGCTTTCATATATAACATACAGCAGTGTTCATTATATTAATCATGTTGTACATCACATCCCTAGTACTTGTTTATCTTATAACTGGAAGTTTGTACCTTTTGATTGTCTTCATCCAATTCCCCCTCCCTAAATACCCTTTTAAAAATCAGTTTTTACTGGGTAATGTGTGTACATATTTCTGAAGGCACAGGCTTGTAATGAAAAACAGCAGTCCCTCTGCCATCTCCATATTTTACATCCCAGCAGCAATTGTCTATCAAAATCTTTTATCTACTGCTTCTGGAGTTTACCCTCATATTTCTAAATAATATCAGTTTCAGATATTACCTTTTGGTTTCCTATTATGGAAGCTGAGGATTCCATAATAGTTCCCCTCATCTCATTCTTCTAATATTGTGTCACAATTTTTGTTTTACTGTAACTATAAATATTGTTTACTGATCCAGGAGTTACACTTTGGTTAAACTTCCCTTTTTGTATTGCTGTACACTTTAAACTTACACTTTTTTTAACCTTGGGATTAATTGCTTCATTTATTGTTTGTTAGTTTTCTCTTATTTACCATTTCTTCCCAGAGACCCCAGCAGATTTATGAAAACCCCCAATGCCATTTTCCATGTGATCAAATGCATCAGGTAATCCATGAGACCCATTTCCTTCTGGAGTCCTCCCTCCTGGGAGCAACTTCTCCACCCCTGGACACCTTGTTCACCTGTTCCTTCCTGCTACATCCTTCAGATGCTTTCTAGGCCAGCTGCATCTCTGTCTACAGGGGTATCTCTTTACCATCACCCTGGAAATTCCCTTTACATCTTTCCTGCTAGATCTTGTTTTCTTTTTTCAGTTTCATAGAGTAGCTTCTTGGGAAAAAGTGTACAGAAGTTAGTTGTTTGAGACCTCTTGTATTGGTTATCTATTGCTTTGTAATAAATTACTCCAAAATTTAGTCGCTTAAAACAATAATCAACATTTATTATTTCGCAGTCTCTATTGTCAGGAATTGGGGAGCAACTTAGCTGGGTGGTTCAGGCTCAGGGAATCACATGAAGTTGCAGTGAAGAGGTCGGCCAGGGAAGCAGTTGTCTGAAGGCTTGAGGGGGGGCTGTAGGATCTGCTTCCCAAGTGACTGACTTCCAAGGCTGGCAAGCTGTTGCTGGTTGTTGGTTGGAAGCCTTAGTCCCATGGGCCTCTCCACAGGCTGACTGAGGGCCCCCATGACCTGGTGACTGGCTTCTCCCAGAGTGAACGGGTCGCAAGAGCAAGACAGAAGTGACAGGATTTTTAATAACTTAGATTTCTGCCACATTCTGTTCATTAGAGATGAGTCACTAAGTCCTACCCACATTCAAGGGGAGAGGAATTAGACTCTACCTTTTGAAGGGAGGCATGTCAAACATTTATTGGACATGTTTTAAAACCCCTACATCTTTCATGTCCAAAAACATCTTAACTCACAATTCAGAGTATGGAATTCTAGATGGTAAGTAATCATGTTTCCTCAGAATTTTGAAGGCATTTTTCCATTGTCTTCTAGCTTCCAGTATTGCTTATGAGAAGCCTCTTATCATTTTGATTCCTGATCCTTTGTTCATGACCTGTTTTCTTCCTGAATACCTATTTTTCTTTATCCTTGGTGCTGCGGAACAGCAAGATGATGTGCCTTGCTGTGTGTCTCTTTTCATTCGTTATGGATACTCAAAGGAACCTTTAAATCAGGAAACTCATATCTTTAGTTCTGGGAAGTTTCTTATATTGTTCTTCTCCATTATTTTCTGTTTTCTCTTTTTGAAACTCTTATTGGTTGGCTGCAGGACCTCCAAGATTGATCTTTGAATTTTCTCTTATTTCATATAATTATTACATATTATGTAGATCTTATATATTTTTATTGTACCTCCCTCCCTCCACCCCTCCCTCCCTTCATTTTTTTAAAAAAATTTATTTGTTTTTGGCTGCATTGGATCTTCGTTGCTGTGTGTGGGCTTTCTCTAGTTGAGGCGAGTGGGGGCTACTCTTCGTTGCAGTGCACGAGCTGCTCATTGCGGTGGCTTATCTTGTTGCGGAGCACGGGCTCTAGGTGCACAGGCTTCAGTAGTTGTGGCACGTGAGCTCAGTAGTTGTGGCACATGGGCTTAGTTGCTCCACGGCATGTGGGATCTTCCCAGACCAGGGCTTGAACCTGTGTCCCCTGCATTGGCAGGCGGATTCCTAACCACTGCGCCACCAGGGAAGTCCCTACCCCTCCCTCCCTTCATTCTTATTTTATTCTTTTTAAGAGCGTATTCAACTTTCTCATCCACTCCTTTTACTAAATATTTTATTTCTATTATGTATTTAATTTCCAAGAGCACTTATGCCCTCTGATTACTCATTTTAAAATATTTTTTCTAACTCCTGTTCTTTCCTTACGGGTGTAATCGCTTTCCTCTATGGGTATTAAATGTAGTTGCTTTGAAATTTTTTTCTGTGTCTTGACTTATGTCTGTTTCTTTATACTTCTTTATTGTTTGTTTGTCTCTATGTCTTTCATTTTGATGCTTTTCACAAATAACTCGTCACCTTTGGCCATCATTCATATTTAAGAGTGAGTCAATACAATCTGCCTGTGTGCAGAGCTTGTCAGCTGCTGAGCTGTGGAAGTTTTCTTCTCACTGGTGAGCCTACCATGAAGAGGGCTTTCTCTCTCTAGGGCTTTTCATGTATTTTCCCCCATCCAGACCCTCCTTCATTTCTTTCTAGATTTGGAAGTATAACTCAGACTTTTCAGAATATTCCCCCTTCTCTCATATTCTTTCTTTATGAAGTGCACGCATGTGTGTAGTGTACATAATGCGGGTCCTGGGGTTCTGTCTCAGTTTAGTCACCACGTTCAGAGATTATGGCATGACATTGTGCCCCTTCCTTTGTTTGATAACTACAAGTGTGGTTTGTTGATTTATTTTGTACATATTTTTGTTTATTTCATTATGTCTCAGGGAAGAGAGAGTTTATGATCTGGGTTCATTTGTAATCTTACTCTAGCAGTTTCTCCCTACTTTTTGAATTATGAATTTTTGGTGTCTGCAGAGTAGTAGTATGGATGTACAATAATTTATGTAGCCAATACTCTATTATTGGATTTTACTTTGTTCCTAGTTTTAGGCATTACAAGTATTGCTGTTGTGAGCATCCTTTTCCATACAGCATTGGTCGAGGTTGTTATTTCCTTAGGATGGAATCCTCAGTGTAATTACTAGATCAAAGGATACAATCAGTAAAGTCCTCAATACTTGTTTCTAAATTACTTTCCAAATTGTTGAGATGGTTTATATTCTCAGTATCAGTTGGCATTGTTTATTATACTTGAAAAGAATGAAACAACTTTGCCAAGTGAAAAATAATATCACATCATGCACATTTTAATTTGCAGTTGTGTTTTTCTGTCTCTCTTTTTGGCCGATTTTGGCAGTGAGTATGGATAGTATTTAGATTTTTCTTACTGATTTATCCATGCTTGTTTAATTCCATCTTATGGTTATTAGGCCTTTGTCATGTTGTAAATATTTTTTTATTGCCTTCCTCTTACTTTTGTTTGCTTTTTAATGTGTTTTTAATTTCTGTGTGCATAGTTTTAAAAAAATAACTTGTCCTTCTAATTTTTGTGCTTTGAAAGACTTCTTTCACCCCAACATCAAATAAAGAGTCACCATCTTTCCTTTAGTTCTTTTGAAGTTGATTTTTTTTCTTTCTTTCTTTCTTTATTTTTTGGCTGCGTCAGGCCTTAGTTGCAGCACACGGGATCTTCATTGAGGCACGCGGGATCTTTTGTTGTGCTGCGCGGGCTCTTCGTTGCAGCGTATGGGCTTCTCTCTTGTGGCGGGTGGGTCTTCTCTCTATAGTTGTGGTGCGCGGGTTCCAGAGTGCGTGGGCTCTGTAGTTTGCGGCACACGGGCTCTCTCGTCGAGGCACAGGAGCTCAGTCGTTGTGGCCCTTGGGCTTAGTTGCCCCATGGCATGTGGGATCTCAGTTCCCCAACCAGGGCTTGAACCCGCGTCCCCTGCATTAGAAGACGGATTCTTTACCCTTGGACCACCAGGGAAGTCCCTTTCCTTTAGTTCTTTTGGATTTCATTTCGTAAATTTAACTCTTTAGTTCATTAATTTTTTTGTATAACATGAGGCAAAGAACCTGAGTTTTGCTCTATATAGTTAAACTTATTTTTCTGTTGTCATTTATTGTCATCAGGTTTCCAAATGATTTGAAAAGTCACCTTTTTCATAAAATTTCCCATAACCAATGGGTCTATTTCTTGGCTTTTAAATTCTGTTCTGCTTATCTTTTTATTCCAGTGCATCCCACTTTTAAAAAAAATGATTGTAGCTTTTTAATATGGTTTGCTCTCTGGTAATGCTAGTCTTTGAAAATCTCTGAGGACTCCATTCCAGGTTGGGAACTGTGAGATGCCTAAATCAGGGAACTGCCAAAAGGGAGTTGGTTCTGAACCCAGGCCAGGGGGGGAGACGAGTACAAACACGGAACCTTGGAGCCACTTTCTTGGGGCTCCCTGGCATTGCCCTGATGAGAAGGAGCATAGGTGTCAGCCTGCGAAAGGGCTCAGTGAGCAGGTTCACTAAGTATAGGTGTGGAGATTGGAGGGTTTTGGGATTTTGAAGCCAAACATGTAATTATAATTAGTAATACTTTAAAAAAGCTAAGTTATCTATTGACTATAGAAGCCTCTACAGGCACCAAAGCAAGGGAGTTTGGATTCCTCTTTTTTTTCTAGGTGTCTTTTAGCTGCTTCATTATGACTTTCCTTCTCAGGGAAAGTTGTTGAGGGGTTGGGGATAAGGGAGAGAAGATCAAAGAAATAACAGTGAGGAAAGATTCAAGGCACTTCTATTTGTATACTTTAAAATATACCTATTATATTTTTAGAGATACCTTAAAAGCTTCAAACATTTTAGTCCCATTGTGGCTTTTTTTTTTAAAGAATGATCGGTAGATTTATTTTAGAATTTCTGCTTGGCCTAGGGCAAATTTATCAATAGAAAGCAAAGAGAATGCAGCAGTTAAACTTCCATATTCTTTTTTTTAATGTTAATTTTTATTTTTACTTAAAAGTTTTTTTAAAATTGAAATATTCTTAAAAACAAAAGCTTTATCACTCCTGCTTAGCATTCAGAGTCATCTTTGGTTGGAGAATCCGGCTCTATTTATAGCTGTCACACGATCTTGACTGTGGCCACAGCCTGCTCTCCCTTTTTCTCTGCTACATAACATTTCCCAATTCTTGTAATACAATGTAGATAAGGCTAGAATATCTGTAAGACTTTACCAAAGGCAGAGGGGTAAGTAAAAGGAAGTAAGCATAGAGAGTAGCATGTAATGAGATAATTTTTCATATGAGATCTAGTTTTAGTCTTCTTCAGCTTTGCTTTCTCTGTAGCTCCTGGATTGCTTCAACTTGACAAAAGCCATCTTTTCTCTACCACTCAGGAGAACCTTCAAGCATGTGTAGACTCTAAATTTCAAACCCCAAAGAGAGGACTTCATAACTGACACTGGGAATGCTGAAAATGGGCATGGCTTATGCCATCCACAAGAAATCATAACTAACTGCATTCCAGTGACCTCTACGAGACAGTCATATCTAGCTATATCTGGCCCAATAGGCTAATATCCTTACTAGAGATAAGCGTGTGGTGGGTGGGTGGGAATCTGTCATAGCTTTTTATATAATAAATCTATATATTATACTGATGTGCATTCTATGGCTTTTAAAATAAGGGATACAGTGGGCTAGAACTAGTAGACCTGGATTCTAGTCTGATTTACTAGTGAACAGTCTTGTCTCTTAGCAAGTGACTCAATCTTTCTATAGTTTTGTTGAAAGATTTGGATATAATGAATCTGTAATTTTAGGATTTTGACTATAATTGAATTGTTTAAAATTATTATAAAATTTAGATTTGAATTTTTCTCCTGGTGATATATTAGTCTATTTTAATATGATTCTGCAATATTAACGAGGAATTGTTCTGATGACAAAAAGTGATCCATTTTATAATGATATACTTTATAGGACAAGGTCTCCATTGTGGTACAGGTGAGACCTGCTTATATTTAAAAGGGACCATGGGAGCTTACTATGAGTTTTTTTATAAAGTAAATATTTGCCTCTTTATTTATCACATATAAATTTAGATGTTCTTAAACAATTTAATTGTATATAGTTCTCCCTATATTTAGATTCTATATTTTCTAGTGTTAGTTTATTCATATATTTGACATTTTATCATTAAAATTTTTAAGTTGAAATTAAACAAAAGCACCATATGTTAACATACTTTAAGAGTGAGTTATTTGGTACTCTTAGTTAAGATAGACCGATTTGTTCTTTCTACTTACGTGTGATCTGCTTTTTTTTTTTCAGAGTGAAAAGCTTTTGTTATATGATACAGTGCAGAGTGAACTAGAGGAGAAGATAAGAAGGCTTGAAGAGGACAGGCACAGCATTGATATTACCTCAGGTGAGGGGAATGCTGTGACTGTCATGTTTAAGTGACACTAAACCTTTGGTTTACCGAGGTGTCTTGCCGTATGTAGTCTCCTATACATATGTTATGTAAATGAAGTGTCCTAAAGAGAGGGGAAGGGGCAAGACTGCTAAAGAATTTGATATGATTGTGATCGTTGCTTTGATTTGGACTCACACTTCAGAAAGACGTAGAAAATGGAGCACATGAAAGGGAACAAAATAGAAGTGAGACAGGAACTATAGGCATAAGATAGTATACTACAAGAGTAGTAAGAATATTATTATAACATAAGCATAGTATTGGAAGACAGCTATAGTACATGTTCTTTCCTCTAAGCCTTGAAAGATTGTCATGTGGAAGAAGGAATAAAACCCTTTTCTCTTTGGTCCCACACAAACTAGGACAAATGGATGGACTTTCCAGGGAGGCAGATTTTTGTCTCAGAAAAAGGAAATACTTACTACTAATTAGATCAGTCCAAAGTGAAGTGGCTTTTTCAGAGGTACTGTGGAAAGGATTTCTACACTGGATGGAAGATTTACTGGGTTATCCTATCGTTCTTGCATATGTATTATTTTACTTGTTACAAATTCTATTTCTCTGGTATGGAGTAGGCAGAGAGGACGAGCTGAGCTCTAATGCCACTGCTGCATTACTTGTAGTTGGGTGACCATGGGTGACAGTTACTTTAGCTTTTCTAAATCAGTCTCCTCCTATAATTGAAGTAATGAGACTATCTGCCTCAGAGGTAGCTTTGAGGATTAGTCGAGACCATTCATGCGATGTATATTTAACAAAGTGCCTGACATATGTTTATCAGTTATTAGTCACTAAGTGCCAAGTTGAATTTTGCTCTAATAAAAGCAGAGGAAAATTCAAAATATATAACTGCTCATGAAATTATATATAGTCATATATATATGTAGAGTATACACATATATACAGTATATAAACAGACAACAATGAAATTTTGCGACTATGAAATTATATAGTCTTTTTTTCCTCCTTTGATCTCCAGAAATCAGCTAATACTTAATTTTTATTTACTTGCCAGAGTTGTGGAACGATGAGCTTCAGTCAAGAAAAAAGAGGAAGGACCCTTTCAGTCCTGACAAAAAGAAGCCAGTTGTGGTTTCAGATATCCTTTTTCAAATTTTCTGGGGTTTTTTTGTTTTGTTTTGTTTTAATGTACATTTTTGCATTGTGCATATCTTTGTAACTTTTGTTAGTATACATTGTCTTTATTTGCATGATCCTGTAATAAGCAAAAGATGATTTATAAAACCGATTGAAGGCAGAAGGGTATAGTTGAGATTAAGAGGAGTGGGGAAGGAGTAGAAATTCAGTCACGATCCCAACTTTGAAAATTAATATGGCTTTGTAGATCACAAGGGCTTTGATATGAAGCAGCTGTTTAGTATGTAGCATGATTGCTTAATTCTCATGTGTACTTTTTAACATTTTTAATGTCTCTGAAACTGGAGTGTCTTTAAATTAAATTAATATGTGCATTCAATCTTGGCATTCCCTTTGGTACCCTCCCCTCGCTCCTGCCTTTTTCCCCCCGCCTCAAACCAGTGATTAGGTTGATGGTGTATCTTGCTATCAGTGACACCATAGGACTAAGGGAATATGGTTATAACATCTGAAGTACTGGAACATATTTATCCTGGTACTAAGTTTTTTGAAGAATAATTTGAAGTCAGAATTCAGCATGCTGAAGGTTTTTGTCCGGAAGTCATTGTTCCATTCTCTGAGAAACAGAAGTTTGGAGGTATAATTCAAAATGTGAAATTCTTACAGCTAAATTGACCTTGACTTTTCAACGTCCGTATATAGTTTATATGCTACAAGATCTTGATATTCTTGAAGACTGGACAACAATAAGGAAGGTATGATTAAAGAGCAATGGAATACCAGTATATTTTTTATAGTCTACTTTTTAAGATTCTATGATTTTTCACTAATACATCAAAATATTATTGTAAATATGCTTTACTTTGCAACAGTCTCTCTAAGACAGTTAATACTAATACAGATAATAGTGGATTGCAAGAGTTTTAAAAATAAATTTATTTATTTATTTATTTGTTTATATTTATTTTTGGCTGCGTTGGGTGCTCGTTGCTGCGCGTGGGCTTTCCCTAGTTATGGCGAGCAGGGGGCTACTCTTTGTTGCGGTGCACGGGCTACTCACTGCAGTGGCTTCTCTTGTTGCGGAGCATGGGCTCTAGGCGCACGGGCTTCAGTAGTTGTGGCATGCGGGCTCAGTAGTTGTGGTGCACGGGCTTAGTTGCTCCGCGGCATGTGGGATCTTCCCGGACCAGGGCTCAAACCTGTGTCCCCTGCATTGGCAGGAGGATTCTTAACGACTGAGCCACCAGGGAAGTCCCTGCAAGAGTATTTTAAGAGATGCATGTCAGCTGTTTGACTGTTTTTTCCTGTGATAATGTAATTAATAATTTATGCAAAAGTGCAGAAAAGCATTTATTTAGGTTACCCCAAAATAATAATAAATTACCATTCTGTGCCTAGTTCTTAGCCTGATAATGGCTCATGGAAGACCCTCAATAAATATTTGTTGAATAAACGAAAGTGAATATTTGAACCCTTATTATATGTCTTGCATCCTGTCTTTAAACATCCAAGCATTATAGGATTTTCTGTGCTTGTTTGAAAGTGGAGACTTGTTTTCTTATTAAATTTTTCTATTTTCAGAAGCTTCTTAATTGAGAATTTGAGATTATTTCAGATATTGATAACACCTCTAGGAGAAATTGTTATTCTTTTTATATATTCCTATGGTCTTAGACATTACCAATTTACTGAAGCAGCTAAAGACCGTATTTCACTGTGTTTGTCATTGAGCTTATCAGTTGTGTTGTATACATTAAATAGAAACTAAAATATACTTTGCCTATGAACTCAGACATCTTTCTTCTTCTTCTTCTTTTTTTTTTTTTTTTTAAATTAAGGCAATGGCTACACTGGGTCCACACAGAGTGAAAACAGAACGTAAGTCATTTAGTCTGAGTTCAGAAATCTTCGCTATGGAGACTTTTTAAGTCAGTCCCCTATCACTGGTTTCATTTCATCAGTGAACACTATCCCCAGAATTATGAGGAATTCTTCTGGAGCCTTTGCCTCATGTAAAAGTTTCAAGATTTCTGAATGGAATGTATTTCTTCTTTTAGTGTTTCAACTACATTTCAATTGCTAATAATGGATCAGTAATTTTAAAAGTATGTACTTAGTGTTTTTTATGGGTTCAGTAGTTCTGCAGGGGAGGTTTTAGGAGTCCGTGGATGGCCTTCAGGGAGGCTGTGAATCCTCTGGAATTGTGGGCAAAATTTCTTCTGTGCCTGTGTTTTCTAGGTGAGAGATTAGAGTGCTGGCAGTGGGGTTCATCAAGAAAATTTACACACCACTAAGATTTACACATTCTGATATGCCTTAGTAAAATTTATATCAAATTATACTTTCACAGTTTTTTGGAAAGTCTGAAATCACTGCCAAAGTAGTGATGGGCATTATTGTCTAGGATAATTTTCTCTGTGTTTCTGCCTACTTTCACTATATATGAGATTTCCTAATCCTAAGAACAATGAAGCTAGAATTTTAAATAAAACACGTTTTAAATACGAAGAGTCATATCCCAACAGATAATCTATAAGAGATCAATTTCTATTTTATATTTAACCCAAGGATTCTTTTAAACTTTATATGATGTCAGGAAATTGTTAGCAATATTGTACTAAACTGCTTCCGTTGGGAATTAAGTGGAAGGGTAACTACCTATATTCTGAACATTTTCGAGTCATGGATTCCTTTAAGAGTCTCACTACACTGTGGAGTGGGTCTCCTCCCCGACCCCTGTTATGTTATCTTTAGCATGTGTACTATTTGTTTTCTTCATGGCACTTAACACAATTTGTAATTTTTTATTGATTGTTTACATGTTTACCTGTCTCCTGAGAGAATCGTAAGCTCCACAAAGGTCAGAAACATCTCTCTTTTAGTCACAGTTCTCAGAAAACATTTGTTGAACAAATGAATGAGTGAATACTTATTGAACACCTTCTATATAGGAGGCACTATTTGAGGTTCTGGGAATACAATGGTGCAACAGATGGACCTCCTGGAACTTCCTTGGGGGGAGGCAGAATAATAATGTATATGTAAATAGATAACTAACAGATACTGACAAATTGTAATAATTGCTATGAAGGAAATATAAAGCTGTGATGAAGATTAACTGAGGAGTGGGTAGAGTGGTTGGGGAAGACCTTTCTGAGGTGGTGACATTTGAATGATGCAGAGGTGTGTATTTCATGGTATGCTTTTGACAGTGTGCTTCTATAAAGAACATTTTTTTTCTCTGCATGAGTTTATCTGGTGAATCTCAAACCATTTCTAGGATTTCAAAATGGAAGTTCTACTTGAGGACATTTGCTTTTTAGAATCAAAGTCCTGGGGAACTTTTGGAATATATATTAAACTTTGCTTTTTTGGAGGTGTCAGCTGCAGGGGAGCAAATATGAAAAATATAATTTTCAGTAGAAATACGACAATTCAGATTTTAAATCTTACTTAAAGTTGGCACTAGTAATTGATAATGTATCTGCTTCTCCTTCTAACACTTGTCTAGTTAATTGATTTATTGTATATTGTTTAGCTTTATTAAATAGCTAAATTAAAAACTTAGTGAATTATATAAAAATGTAAGAAATGAAATTCTCTTGTTTTTATTAGATTTAGGTTTGTTATCTAAGAAATATTTTTAGTGTTTTTTCACATATATGCATGGGTTGGTGTTAATATTTAATGTTCTGCACTTTTCTTCTGACAATGTCTTATTAATATAACAGTTTTTGAACTGATCCCTTTAGCACCTGTGAAACTGGAAAAACACCTGCACAGTGCTAGATCTGAAGAGGGAAGATTGTATTATGATGGTGAATGGTATATACGTGGACAGACAATATGTATTGACAAAAAAGATGAATGTCCTACAAGGTAAAAAGCCTTTATCATTTCAGGGCTACTCAGTATTAGAGTTTACCACATTGTTGTCAGTAAATATTTGCTGCTTCCATAGTGCATTCATAATACATTATTAATTCCCTATGGATTCTTTTTTTCTCTTGACATACGATTTGATTAGCATGTTTACACACCAGTATTAATTTTATACACCAGAGTTACATATTAAGTTCATGGACACAAGCATTAACACAAATGGAAATGTTGGAATTATTTAGCCAGGTAAGAGATCCCATTTATTAATTCTTATAATAGATGACTTGCTATGATCCTAGTATTATGACCTTTAAACCAGACTGTTATGAATTTGACAGTATGCTGCCACAGTGTGGCTCTATTAATCCTTAACTTTTTGGGGTATATTACAGTATTTTAGATTAAAAATTTGCTTCAATTAGAATGGGAAAGGAATTGAAAATTAACAAAAACTTAGAGTAGTGGGAATTAAAGTATAACTTGAAAACTGAAAATTGCCTTTTAAAAAACTCAATCTGTCTAGGCTTAAATAAAGTTTATATAATTACTTATAGAGCCTTCTAAGTTTTATCTGGTGTGGCCTTTGGAAAATATTATTGCCCATCGCTGCTTTAATTCCTTTAGTCGTTTAGGATTTAATTCTCAGAGTAGTAACCTTCTACAGTAAGAAACTATCTTTTTCTAGGCATCAGTAGTAAATAAAGTGTTTGTGTTTAGTATAGAATACTCATTTCAGGAGCAGTGTGTATAGTAACTTTTCTCATAGAAGCTCATTGAGCTAATTAATTACTAGTTATACATGATACCCATGGATTCTTTGCTTTATCTTATTGCTTTTGAGACATTTAACTACTACTACTTAGCATAAATGTGGTTAAAAAGGAGATGAAATAACATAAAAGAGGATTAAACACATATATTTTTAGGAAGATTTCTATATAAAGATTAGTAGTGTTAAAAAAAAATCTGTACAAGTACCATAGATGCTTGACACTGGGAGTTAAGTTTGGTATTTGAAAGATTTCCTACCGCCAAGGCTGATATGAGTTGGAGGTGTAATACTACATAAGGAGTGGTGTTAGCTCCACTTTTTCTTCTTTTGGAGGTGGGGTGGGAATGGAGTTAGGGACAGTGTGCTTTTAATAGTTCTAGTAGTAAGTTTTACCAACTCTATTAAGAAAAGAAAGGAGATTATCTATTAAGGGTTGCTGAATGTGATATTTTTGACAGCATGACCTGCTGATAGCATTCCGGTAAATGACAGTTACATACCTGCATCTACCCGTATAGTCCAGCTATTTTGGTTTTATAGTTTGTGCTCTAAAATGAGTGGAGAAGGCATATTGTAATTCATTCATTCATATTTTTTTTCTTTTTAGTGCTGTAATTACAACAATTAACCATGATGAAGTTTGGTTTAAGAGGCCTGATGGAAGCAAATCTAAGCTTTACATTTCACAGCTACAGAAAGGAAAATATTCAATTAAACATTCGTAATCATGATTTAAGTGTTATCTAAATCTACCTTATTAGTGTTACCAAGCATGATGTGCCATGGGAATAAAAAAAAGTATTCAGTAACTTAATATTCTCATCGAATCATGAGAGACTGTGTATTTGTAGGTAGTACTCTAAGTAGACCTCATGTTGATATGTTATTAAAAGAGACAGTGATAAAAGTTTAATCATTATCATTACATTTATTTGCCTTTTTGGCCCAGTGACCAATAGGTATATATGGTAGGGGTTTCTTACTAAACTTTTTTCTTTGGTTTTTATGTAAATCTGTCTTACTTTTAGTGAACTATGTTAGCAATGGCTACATTTATCTGCAGTTTTCTTGATTTTCAGTATCTTTGTCACTGATCATGTATTTGTAAATAAGCCCGATAAAATGTTTCCTATAAATGGTTTGTAATAGTACACTTGTGTTAAATCAGAATTGAAATTTAAACATATATACGTGAGTATGTATAGATGGCATCATCAGCTTATTTAGAACTGATGGCCTTACTTTGCGATCTTGTGTTACCCCAAATTAAGCTATTGGGTTTGAAAGCTAAAAGGAGCACTTTTGTAGACTAGCAGCTTTCCTTCTCCTTTTCCTTGATTGTATGGAGGTGACCTATTTTTACAAATTATACTTTATGTTGATTAGTAAAATTAGTGTCAAGTAATAACATGCTTCTACCTGTATTTCTTGTGAACCTTTAGAGGGCAGGTATATATGCCTGGTATTTATGATGCAGTATGTAAGTGGTGTACAGTAACTGACAGTATTGTGGTGCTTGCTGTACATGTCTGATCTTTTGAAGCAGATTTTTAGTAAGCATTTTCCAGTGGTAAAACTAGGTTCGTATCCTAATTTTATTCCTAGGGCAAAATAGACAGGGATGATCTCCTTGAATCTATTCCCAAATTAATATTTTTATCTTTGGTGTTTCTACACTAAGGCCACTTGGTGCAATTTAGAAAGTATTGGCCTCTCTTCCCCTAGTCACATTCAAAATTAACTTCTAAAACCTCAGGAACAGTACAGGGAATTGAAACCCTCAATATGGCAGCACAATTGGCTGTAGTATATATTAGGGTACAACCAAATCAGGTATTCCTGGTGGTCTTGTGCACTTTAATTTCTGTTATATGGAGACTTAAGAGGATGAGGAAGAGATCTACTTATTAACACTTAGGGCAGGAATATCTGCATTTTTCCATTTGTTTTCTCACTATTTTACCTCTGCAAACATCTTCCTGTGCAGATCAGTACTTCACAGTTGCCAAATGTTAAAATATTTGACTTCTGAAATTCATTATCAGCAGTTATGTACGTTGTTCTGTTTCTAATTAACCTTAGCAAATGTACATAATGTTATAATCTGATAGTATTTGACAGTACTTATGTATACAATGTTTCATAAGCATTTTTAATAATATTTGGATTTTTAAATTTAGTATATAATAAAAAGATGTGTTTGTGTGTCATTCGTAGTGTCTTGAATGACTTGTGCACTTTTATTATTTATAACCTGTCTACTTCTAAGAAGGATTTAAGACAATTTACATTAATAGATATGGAGTGTTGGAGTGTTGAACAAATGTTTCTACTTCCCTAAACCACAATTCAACCTCTATTGGGGTATATTTAGCTATTTAAGACAGCTAAGTTATATTTAATTTAAATATATGCATATATGTTCTACTTTAATAAAAATGTACTGTGTAAGTTCTGAAATTTTAAGTAGAAAGTCTTTATTTTAAAAACTGACTATGATTTAGTACATTTACTTTCAGAACTTCAATGTTTATATCATATGTAACTATTCCATAATATTGATACTGATTCAGGTAAGTGTATGCTTGTCTATGATTGAAATACTATGAAATATATTTCGTTGTTGGCAGTTTGCCATTTGACTTCTCGTCAGAAACGGTCTAGTTTAGGGGAACTGTTAGAATCTGCAGAATGTGATCTAGCAGCTGCTGGTACTTTGTTTATGATCAGACTCTGTCTTAGTATCAATATATGGACCTTTCCTGTCACAGCTTCCAGGATTTCATGTTTGGTCTATCCCTTCTCGACATTTCCCATTAAAAGAATCTAATCATCACTAATCCAATTCATCACTAATAATTATTAGCAAACACTTATGTACATTCCTCATTCTGTCCCTTCTTCTCACTGGACACTGAGTACTTTTCATTGCGAACTTCTTCACGTAAAAGTTGTTTTGACATGTGTATTGTTACTCAGAACTCAAACACCACTGACAGAACCATGTACAATCTTAAATACTTGATAATTATTTAAAAAGAAGAACAGGGACGTTGGTTATTTCTGATTTTGTTTTTGGATCCAGTAAGTCCGGTACACTAAAACTGAACTAAAATGAATTGATAAGGAAAATGGTTGTAGGATGAATGAATACACTAGTTAGGATTTGTGTAGTCTCTTGCCAAGTTGGAATATAAATGATTTTAATTGCTAAATGTAAGGAAATGTGAAATATTTTTCAAAGAACACAAAAGCTCAGAATGGGGTTAGGGAAAATGTATGTTCCTTGTATTGTCTTCATGGATGAACTACAGGAAGTGTGCCTGGTACGTCAGGTGGGATTAATTGAGGCGGTTTCCCTCCTTGGTCGCTGTGGCCCAGAGTCTTGCCCCTTACTTCATAGGCCCAGAAACTTAAACTTTATTCCTATGCCCTGTTATGGGCTGAATTGTGTCTCCCCCACGCCCCTCCAATTCTTATTTTGAAGCCATCACACCCATTACCTCAGAATGTGACTGTATTTGGAGATGGGGCATTTAAAGAGGTGATTAAGTTAAAATGGGTGTTAGGTTGGGCCCTCATCCAGTCTGACTGATGTCCTTATAAAAGGAAATTTGGACACAGAGAAATTTGGACAGCAGATGTGTGAACACAGAGGAAAGACCATGTGAAGACAGTGAGAAGTCCACCAACTGCAAGCCAAGGAGAGAGGCTTCAGGAGAAACCGAACCTGCCAACACCTCAATCTTGGACTTTTAACCTCCAGAACTGTGAGAAAATACATTTCTGTTTTTTAAGCCACCCAGTCTGTGGTATTTTGTTATGGCAGCTCTATCAAACTAATAACATGCCTGAGTTGACAGCTCTGGGGGAGTTAGGCCGACCCACTCACAGTGGATTGAAGTGACAGCTGAGTGTCACTTTAATAATTTTCACTGAGAAGGAGACCAGACTCCTCAAGTCAACTACTTGGCATATTTTTTCCTTCTAGGAAAATCTGCGTGAAAGCAAACTTGGAATCAAAAGATGGTTTTGTCGAAACGTGAAGGAGTCACCTGTCCTCTTGTGAGATAGCCCCTTCCTGGTATTGTGCCGGACACATTGTTACAATCTTATTTTTAAAAAAAATTTTATTGAAGGATAGTTGATTTACAATGTCATGTTAATTTCTGATGTACAGCAAAGTGATTGTTATACGTATATATATTCTTATTCATATTCTTTTCCATTATGGTTTATCACAGGATATTGTATATAGTTCCCTGTACTATACAGTAGGACCTTGTTGTTTATCCATTCTATATATAATAGTTTGCACCTGCTAGTCCCAAACTCTGAACCCATGCTTCCCCAGCCCCACTTCCCCCTTGGCAACCACAAGTCTGTTTTCTGTGTCTGTGAGTCTGTTTCTGGTTTGTAGATATGTTCATTTGTGTCGTATTTTAGATTTCTTTCACGTATAAGTGATATCATATGGTATCTGTCTTTCCCTCTCTGACTTACTTCGCTTAGTATATTAATCTCTAGGTCCATCCACATTGCTACAAATGGCATTATTTCATTCTTTTTTATGGTTAATATTCCATTGTATACATATACCATATCTTCTTTACCCATTCATCTGTCGATGGACATTTAGGTTGTTTCCATGCCTTGGCTATTGTGAATAGTGCTGCTGTGAACATAGGGGTGCATGTATCTTTTTGAATTATAGTTTTGTCTGGATATATGCCCAGGAGTGGGATTGCTGGATCATGGCAACTCTATTTTTAGTATCTTATTTTTGATTTTATTTTTTCCTGGTGCTCTGCTGACCAGGATCTCGCTGTGCAGGCCTGGTCCACAGCCCCCCTGTAAGTTCTTTCTATATTACGTACTTTGCTACTCTGCCCAGTTTATTGGACCAGTGTGGCCCCTGGCTCATGGGCAGCCAGTGATAATAGTATTTATAATTCGAATGCCTGCCATGTGCCAGGAACTATGTTTAGTATATAAACAGAAAGTCATTATTTAATATTTTTCATGTTCGAAACAAAATGAACATAAATGTCAGAATTCTGATATGCTTACTTTATAAATTTACCATATATTAGGAATTTCTGGGGTTTTTTTCCGCAAAGTATGCAAGGCAAAAGATTGTGGCAGAACTTATATTTTGAATGTTCTTAAACTTAGTTGATTATCTCAAGTTGCTAATCTTTCTGAAAAATGTATATATGTTATATATGTTATCTATCATCTATCTTCTTTCTATCTATCATCTGTCTATAACTAGAAAGCAACTATAAGTCTAAAATTTCTTTGCTCTTAACTTGAAGTTAATATATTCCCTTTCAAAGACACAATTTATTAAAGAAGGTCAAGGGGAAAAGTTATGTTAACAGTCTTGAGAGTTCATTTTTCCTTTCCTTTTCCATTTTTCTGTATCTAATAGAAGTTTGAAGTGGGTGAACTTGCCAGGAGACTGTCGCATTCTCTTGAAGAGAGAAGTGCCATAATTCTAGTCCAGAAGCAGGCCACATGGTAGCATTTCATCTCTGCTAGTAAAGATTATAATTTATGTTAAACTGCTTAGAAAACCAGATCCTCAGGCAGAGGCTAAATGATACCTGCTATTAGTGGGATGTTGAAAGAAATATATTTCGCTTATTATTGAGCAAATATGAAAATGTTATTGGTAATGGCAAAGATAGTAAAGTGTTTTCACTTCTTTGAAGATAAATTTATGATTTCAGTATATTATGTTTAAGTACATTTATGGGTAATTGCACTTATTAAGGAAAGCCGATTTAAAAAAACTTCAGGCACTGTTTAAATTATTCATTGGCTACAGCAGTTTTTTTTTTAATTTATTTTTTTTGAGGGGTATAGTTGTTTTGCAATGTTGTGTTAGTTTCTACCGTACAGCGAAGTGGAGTTCCCTGTGCTATACAGCAGGTTCTTACTAGTTATCTATTTTATACGTAGTAGTGTGTATGTGTCCGTCCCAATCTCCCAGTTCTTCCCCCCCGACTCCCCCACCACTACAGCAGTTTTTGATTTGAAGCTTACCCTCCATGGTGTTAACCTATACGTATTTTATCAATATACTTATATACGTATAAATAGTAACAGTACCCACTACGTCAGGGCCAAATTGGTTTGGGCCTTTCCTACACACCCTTGAGCTGTACCGTCCCTCATGCCCAAGGGTCTGTTGGGAGGTTTCAGGCTTCTCATAGTCAGGGGAGCCCAAGGGTTGCGTCTGCTCCTTCCCCTTCCCCTCCTGTAGAGCTCTCCTCTCCCTCCTCCTGCTGTGGCTGCTCAAGGGAGCTCTTAGCACCAGTCGTGGTCATGGCCCAAGTCCACTCTCTGCAAGGCTGCCGAGGTGAAGGGAGACCAAAGAAGGAGAGGATGCTGGCCTGTCCACTGCCTGCAAGATGCCTCCTGTGTCCTCTCCTAGTTCTCTGGACTTCCTCTTTTTCTCCCTTCACTTTGAGCTTTAAAAGATTCCATGACTTAATATTGGTTGTTTTTCTGCCAGGTAAATAAAATAGGGCAAAGCAGGACCCATTATTTACATTAAAGGAATATTATATGTACTCTTCTGTGCTTCTCTTTTTCTTTTTTTTTAATGTCAAGACTTTTTATTAATCACCTTTAAAAATTTTTTAAATATATATATATATATATATATATATATATATATATATACTTTTTCAGATTCTTTTCCATTACAGGTTATTACAAGATACTGAGTATTGTTCTCTGTGCTATAGAGTAGGTCCTTGTTGTTTACTTTATACATAGTAGTGTGTATCTGTTAATCCCAAACTCCTAACTTATCCCTCTCCCCCCATTTTCCCCTTTGGTAACCATTAGTTTGTTTTCTACGTCTGTGAGTCTATTTCTGTTTTGTAAATGAGTTCATTTGTGTCATTTTTTTAAGATTTCACATATAAGTGATATCATATGATATTTGTCTTTCTCTGTCTGACTTACTTCACTTAGTATGATACTCTCTGGGTCTGTCCATGTTGCTGCAAGTGGCATTATTTTGTTCTTTTTTATGGCTGAGTAATATTCCATTGTATATATGTACCACATCTTCTTTATTCAGTCATCTGTTGGATATTTAGGTTGCTTCCATGTCTTGACTATTGTAAAGAGTGCTGCCTATAGCTGGTATTTTATTTCTAAAACCCAGAACTGATTTTTTCACTCCTGGCTGAACTTCAGTTCTTTTGCCCAGCACTCCAGTTCTACTTTTTCCAGAAACTGCTTCTTCCCCAACCATGTGGTTCCAATGGGAGCATCCATCTCTCTCATGCTCTGCCATTCTTGGTCACAGTTGTTTAGATTAGGTGGGTCTGTAACTCAGGCTACCCCAGCTGGAACCCTCCCCTGGGATCTTTCAAATTATATCTGTAGAAAGAGAGTCAGTCTCCCTTTTTTAATGTAACTGGGAAGACAATTAAGCAATAGGCAATTAAGTTTCCTGCCCTTTGGAGAAAGATGACATGGAGAGCTGAAAAGATGAGAGACAGTTAGTTAGTTCTTGGCATTTAACTTCCTGCTTCCAGCTGACCCACAGTCCTCCTGCACCCAGTCTTCCTCATGTTACATGAGTCTTCTAATAAATACCCTCCTAATTTTTTCTTTTTTTTAGCTTACAACATTTATCATGAACACCAGGGCTTCAAATTCTATTGATTCCCATGTTAAAAAAACATAATAAACTTCTATGATTTCAGCACAAATTCAAGGAATAACACTAAAGGTATTGGTAGAATTGCAAACGTTCCTCTGAGAAAGAAAAGCAGTCCCTGACAACTGGGAACTGTCTGGCACTTGCCTTTGTGTTCTGTTGAGCATAAACAATCTCATAGAACATCAACATCAAACAAGGCCACTCTGTGCCCGCGATGAAGGGAGACGGAAAAACCAAGACCCTGCTCCCCCTCATAATCTTGTGTAAGTATAGACAAAACCAAGGTCAGCCTGCCAACCACAAAAATCTGAAAGCTTCCCCTATCTTGGCTAATATGAACAGCTGCTGCTGTTTTTTATCCATGATGGCTTTGGCCTTGTTTCATTCCTCCTGCCTTATAAATAAGATTTATTAAAATGCCCAGTCATAGAAGTGCCCCCACTTCCTGACAGTATCCCATCCAGAGCAAAGCCCCACTTCCATGAACACAACCCCAAATCTCCCACTATAAGTCCAAATCTTCTAAGTCCTTTCTCACACCTTCTCTCTCAGACACCCACAGCTCCCCATGGTGTGTGCGCTCCCTCGTTGCAGTGAGCAAGAAACCCAACTTGTTTAACTATAGATGTGTTCCTGTTCGTCTTTGGCTGGGGGGCATTGACACATGGAACCTTTAAAACTGTTTTGCTTGAAGAGCTTTTTAAGTTAGATTTAGTCTGAAGATACTTAGGTATATTCTGGACAGTGTTCTGGGAGCTCCCTGTATGTATAGTGACTGATAAAATACTGTAGGCTTTGATTTTCAATTACACTGTAGAAGAATCATGAAAGACAAGGTGAAAGGGTATTTCATGAAAGACATTTGTACTGCAGTCTAACTTAGCACTTTGCTTTCCAAACCAGAAAATAATGTTAATATTTTAACTACATTAACCAGGGACTGTCTCCTGGAAATATAAAAGCTGTACTATGATTGCATTTTGATTAAAACCTGAAGGTGGCAGTAAATTCCTACAAGACTTAGGTGCTTAGTTTGGAATTTGTATTTTTTCTTCTAATTATTCAAAATCGTATAGTGAGACTGCAGTCGCATTTAATTCTATTGTGTACTAATTAAGGGATATTCAGGAAGAAGATAAAGTTCAAAACAAGCATTATATTGTTATTACTGTTTATTGACTGAAAAGAATTCACCATGTAAAAGGCTTAGGAACATTGCAATGGATTATATGCTTTAGAGTTACTACAGAAACAGAGTGTGGAATTAAAAAAAGGAAACATTAGAACTTTTTGTACAGATCGAAGTGCTCTGAAGGGATGTGGAAGTAAATAGTTTAATCTGTCTATTAAATCAATAACCCTGTTGTAAGCTTTGTTCCCCGCTTATCCAATTTTATCCTCAACATTCTTAAAATAGTTTTGTATGGTTGTGTTTTACCCAATAATCTACTTATAATCAATAGAATCTGTAGACTGTTATTAATCAGGAATGGCCTAGCTGATAATTTAATAAAAGATATTTATAAATAGCAAATTAATAAATATTAATTCACACTGGAAAATGAATTACTTCACTGATCTTTTATATAAAGATCTAGAACTAGATTGTTTCATAGTTCCTTCTCTTAGGGTATAAACATTGTCATTGGCACATTGCGTTATACCCAAAGTTAGGGTGATGTTTTAGTGACCTCAGTATATAGGCATATGATTATTAGAGCTTTGAAAATTGGGAAGCATAGACTTTCTATAATCTTTCTAGATTAAAGTTAAAATAAACAGGTACTGTATGTATTAGTGGGTAAATACACAAAGTAGTTAATTTTTTGAGCAAGATAAATGATGATATTTTAAATATCTTCCAATACCATGCTGACGCAGGAGTAATTATCAGTTTAGAAATTATTAATAAGGATGATCTGAATTTTAAGATATCATTTTATCTCTCCACTTAATTTTATTAACTCTATTTTAAACTATTCAACTCTTTTTAAGATTGTAGTATACTAATAAATGACTTTATTAACCACAGTAAATACAACTTTAATTTTCGTAATTCCGTAGAATTTATTTTTATCATTTTTTATGGCCATCTCTCTTAGGCAGTCAGAAATTTTACATGAAGAATGAAAGAGGTTAGTCATGGGTGTTTATTTTTGACCAGGGAAAAATGTAAAGTTAGAAGCACAGCTTTCTGACATATACATTTATTCCTGAAATATTGATAACTGTTCATAATAGAGAATTTCCAAAATAGTCATTTTTAACTAACAATTATTCTCAATAATTATAAATGGCTAGTTCATTTCATTTTCAAGTAGCATTTAGATTTGTTTGTAATACTTGAAAACTTGTGAAGAAAAAAAAATGTCTCTTTTTTGCACTTCCATTATAGAATATATCTAACTTAGTGAGATACCTGTAACCTTACCCCTCAGAGAGAGGCACTAATTGTGCTCTGTGTGTGTGTGTGTGTGTGTGTGTGTGTGTGTGTGTTGTCTTTAAGGACATTATTTTTAAGGATCTATCTGTGTCAAAAAGAATGTCTTTTAACTGTAGATTCTGTATAAGTTAGAGCTATTTTAGCTTATGTGCTTGAATTCATTTTGTCAGTTGGAGAACATAATAGTAAATATAAATATAACTCCCTATATGTGATCACGAGCTTGAAATGTAGTTATGTACAAATAAAGTCTGCATTAGTAATTATTTGTAATTATTGACTCTAGCGGTGATTAAAACTGGCTGCCAGCAGAGGGCGCTTTGAGGTTTCCCTGTTAGAATTCCAAGACTGGCGGCCCAAGAGGCTAGACTGTTTGTCTTCAAACTGTTTTCCTAAGAGTAAAGACATTACTAACATTTCTTTATTTCCTATGATTTCCTGTCTCAATTTAAAAACTCCCAGACTGTCTGGCAAGGGATAAGAAGGCCATCAACACCTAACGGAAAAGAGGAAGCCTGAGAGGGAACCAGTGCCAAGGTAAACTTCTGGATGACCCAGGGCAGTGGCTTTCCTTTTGACAGGGACACATGTCCTAATACATACACGTGTATGCACACACATACCACACACACGCATCTAAAACAAAAGTATCTTGAAACAACATTTACCCTTATAATGTATGAAAGAGGCATTTAAATTTTTAAATACTTAAATGAAATGTAGAAAATAACAAGGTTTTTCAAGGAACCTGACAAACTTGATTTGGAAATGTATATGGAAGAACAAAGGCCAATAGCACCCAAAACACTTCCAAAGAAGAATAAGTTGAGATATCTTCTCACCAGATACTAGAATTTTAATAAAGATGTTGTCATTAAACAGTGAGGTATCAGCCCAGGAATAGATGATGAGATCAGTGGAACAAAACAGAGTGCAGAAGCACACTCCCCCACTTGGACATCTATGGATGCTTAAAGCATGACTGAGGGAGGATTGCAGAGCCATGAAGAGAGTGCACTTTTCAATAGTGGCTGTGGAAAAGTAGATACCCATATGGGAAAATATGGAAGTTGAACTTCTACATTAATACAAAAATTAATTTTAGAGAGATGATGACAGCAGCATGGTTTTTCAATGTCTTTTATTCTCCACATAAAAGCAGTCAGAGGAACTAGATAGCAAAACTAAAAACTCACGGACTCCATTTACGACAAAACTAAATGGAGAAGTTTCCTTATGGACCCCAAACTATAGGTAGGTGAGGCCAAACCACCATCAGCCACAAAACACAAACAGCATCTGTGTAGGAGGAAGAAGGAAGCAACAGGGAAGAGGAGACCCTTAAAGCAGCCAACAGGTATTCACTGGAAAGCAATGTGGGCCACTTTGAGGAGAGCAGCTGACACTTGCCGAGGTTTTGCTCTCTCCAATCCCAAGGGCCCTGAAGGAAGACGGACTGAATGAAGAAGCCCCGGCCCATGAACTCTCCAAACAGACCTGACAGGAGCCCTTTTGGGTCAGGGATCCCACTGAGGAGAAACTTCTGGGAATATAATCAAAGCTGAGCAGCATGGAAACAATAGAGATGAAGGAAAGAAAAGGTTCAGACCAAAGCAGTGTGTGGTAACAAAACCAAGAAAATCTCAGAAAACAAGCCACCATATTTTTGAGCATCACACAGAAACAACTCAAGAGGGAACTCTGTAAAATTTTATATTAAGGAGTAAGACAAATGTGAAACAGTGAAGATGTGTATCATGAGTTCAGTCATTTGTCAATGATGCAAGTGACCTCTTCGATGAACTGGATAATAGTTTTCAAGTATTTTCTCATTTTTGGGGTGCTATTCAAAAACGTAATGGCTGTAGACACAATACACTTTTAAGTTTAATTTGCATTATTACCATTTCCTCCTTCACTTTCTTAAGTCTAGGCAATTGTAAAAAACAATAAAGCCCTAGTTTATAGGATTTGTCCATTTCTGTGACGTACATACTCCCACCATGGTCGATTTCAGGCTACCAAATGTGATGTCACTGAAGGCGGGGTTGAGAAGAGTTGTGCAGCCTCTCGCCATGATAGAGTAATACGGTGTTTCCACCATGCAGATGTAATCCATGTAAATAACCTTAAAAGCATAGGTAGTAATGACATGTAGTAAAATAATTAGGAGATGATGAGTTTTGTTTATTTTCTCCCTTTTCTTTCAGTATGATTTAATTGTAAGTTTAAATAATTTAATTTTTAATAATGGGTGTGTTTAACAACCAGCTTACAAAGTTCCTGAAAATTTAACAACTGGCTCTCCTGAGCTGATATGAGGTGGCCCCAGCACTGGATAAGAGGGAGAGAGTGTGTGTAGTATGTAATGGCCTGACAAAGTAGAGTATAACTGTTTTAAGAATAGGAAGAGTATATGAATTTTTAAAATGTTTTCAATAGTTATATTGGTGGTAATATTAATATTATTATTCTGAGACTGTTGTGTGTGTAGTATGAGATAAACTGAGTAACTGTGGAATATATTAATTCTATCATCCTCTGCATTCTTGAGAACCAGAATTCTCATCTGGAAGAAAGGAGATATAATAGGAAAGAGGTTACATAAAACCTTGAGGTGGAATTGGAATTATCAATATGGATGCAACAAATATTTCACATACATTTCCTAGTTCTGTCCACTGAACAGCCTAAAAACAATGATCAACCCAGAAACAGGGTGCATCCTTTGTGCTTAGATTGTGATACAATGTATAATTCTCATTACAATTTCTCATTAAAAGAAACCAGGGCTTTTGGGAGAAATGGTCAAATTGAGGACTTGGGCAAGAAATAAACAAGAGAAGCCTAGAACATCCTATATTACCAGTGAGAAAGAAAACTATCAAATACTGCTAGAGTCATATCAAAAGGATTCAGGGGCTGGCTTTAAAGGGCTCCTAGTGGTAAGAGATGGGACAATTTGATCTCAAATATGATAAAAATTACAATGGATTGAAGCCCATAAAAATGTTTAAATTGAAAAGCTCATAATGATTTTGTGTGTGCATGTGTGTGTTTAACCTTTGGAGAATGATAAGGAAACAATTCATTATCTTGAAAACTGGTGAATAAAGAGAAAGACACCAACATTTACCTTGCCTTTCCTATATGAACTGCACTACTTGGTAACAACAGAGTAGATTATTATAAAGGTAATCTAACAAATAAATGAAAATAAAGTAATAGAATTTGAATATTGCCATTTGGCAATTTCTAATGAATGGCTATAAGCGTTAAACATCATTGGCTGCTAAGATCACAAAATAAAGAGATAATCAGAAATTACATGCCTCTTATAGTCTTGAACCTGAGTCTGATCCAGTTTCTGGATGCAACTGACAATTTGCAGAAATTCAGAGAACAGAAGAAAATTTTGGATTGTACCAAGAATATGCAATCAGCAAAATCCAGTCTGTGGGAGACTCTCCAGCCAAATGGCCCAGTTTCTTCAACTGAAAGAGTGTAAGTAAATGAAAGGGATAGAGGGAGAACTTATAGAATAAGACATACTTAAAAGACATATAATTTTATTAAAACTAGGCAAGAATAACTGATAGTGTGTTGACAAAACTATACTTAAAAAGCAAAGAAGTGATTATTATAAAAGCTAAATGGTCATTATTCATGTGGGATGAAGAAGAGTGGTGACTGGGATGGGACATGTGGAAGAAACTTCTGGAGCTGCTGGAAAGATTCTACTTCTCGACCAAGGTATGTTTGCCTTATAATAATTTCTTGAGTTGTATATGTGTATTGTATGCTTTTTCTGTCTTCACATTTTACTTTACAATAAAAAGATTTTAAATGATTAATTCCAGATGGATTTTTGGCTTGTGCCATCTTGCTCATGATCTCACCTGTGAATCAGGCCGTGATATTTTCCCCCTGTCAGTTAATTGTAGGGAACCTCTACTGGGCCACAGATGTGAGCTGAAGGAGAGGTGTCGGTTCACAGAGGCAGGTGAGTGGAGGACTGGGCAACGTGTGTGGGTTACTTATCTGTGCCCTCTCCATCTGCTCAGTCCTCCCTGACCCCCAACTTATGTACACCTGTGTGCAACTCGTGATGAACAGCTCTGGTCACATAGTCCCTTGATGTCTCATGGTTAGGTACTCAGTCTCTGCTAAGGGCCAGTAGCAAGTCAGAAACTGCTTTACAAATGATGTCTAACTCTGCTGTTTTTCCTGAACCCTGGTGGTCTGCAGCCCAGCTCTCCTCTGTGAGACTTGCCAGAGACTGCAGATCATCCTTATCTACCATAGACACCTCTAGTTCACAAGATTTGATGGATCCTAACCTATGTGGCAGGACTGCTTGGAGCACAGCCTACATCTGCCGCAGACCCCTGTCTTACTCTGGGTGCCATTCAAAACTGGCAGTGTTTGGAATCATCTGACCAATGGGTTGGATTCCCAAATATGCACACTGTCTCCAAAATCTGTAGAGGACTACAGTTTGGTGTACATTTTCCTTAGCAGTAGGTGGTACAAGGTGCAGTAAATTGTTCTTTCCTTGGATGGTATTGCTTCAGCAGGACCCAGGCCACCCAGTCTTACTCAGTATAGCTTCGTTTATGGGGCAGGTCCTTGAATCATCATGTGGTCTTCTTCCACTTTCTGATGCATATTTTTCTTATCACAGCATTTATTTATCTAAAGTTTGTTTTTTAACAGGCTTCATTTTTAAAATTTTTAACTTTTTATTTCTAGCTGGATTGAGTCTTCGTTGCTGCGTGTGGGCTTTCTCTAGTTGTGGCAAGCGGGGGCTAATCTTTGTTGCGGTGCGTGGGCTTCTCATTGCGGTGGCTTCTCTTGTTGTGGAACACGGGCTCTAGGTGTGCGGGCTTCAGCAGCTGTGCCGCTCGGACTCAGTAGTTGTGGCTCGCGGGCTCTAGAGCGCAGGCCCAGTAGTTGTGGTGCATTGGCTTAGTTGCCTTGCAGCATGTGGGATCTTCCAGACCAGGGATTAAACCGATGTCCCCTGCATTAGCAGGTGGATTCTTAACCACTGCACCACCAGGGAAGTCCTATCACAGCATTTAGGTTACTTGTCCTCCATCCCTCCCACCCTATCCCCCCAGCCCTCCAAGTACTTTAACAAAATGTCATTAATATAACTGACCAGCATAATATTATTCCATGGAATGCCCAGACAATAAAAGTCCCTTTGGACTATATTGTAACAGAGAGCAGGAGAATTAATGTAACCCCGGGACAAGACGATGAATGCGTATGGATGTCTGTTGCAAATGAATGTGACTTGATTCTGATCTTTTTTCCTCATAAGGATTTAAAAGACTGCATTTGCCAGATTAATAGCTGGATACCATATGCCAGAATTTGTCAATCTGTTCCATTAAACATAGCACATCAAAATCATAGCACAGCAACTGTGATTGGGGCTATCACCTGGTTAAGTTTATAGCAGTGCACTGTTCTGTCCTGATCTGTATGATTTTTGCTGGGCCCGGATTTGCACATTAAAAAGAGATATGATGAGGACTACCATCCTGCTTCCTTTGCATTTTTAAGAATGTCACTACTCTGACATTCACCCCAGGATATAATATTCTTCTTATTTACTAATAATTTACTGATAAGTTATTCTGAAGCTTAATTTTCAAGTCCTATGTATGCTCTATTAGTGTTACTATGAACAAAATCAATTCCAGATGTTAACCACCAATAAGCATCTAAAATTTCTTCAATACTGCGATAATTTAATGAGATTTTGTAAAACTAAAGCTATAGTTTAAATTTATTGGTTGATTTACTATAAATAATTGAACAAACCATATTCCACAGTTTTAGAAAAAATATTTTTTGGCACTGTGAACAATTCTCTCTTTTGCCACATATTTTGATGTAACTGTGTATTAGTCAGGGTTCTCCAGAGAAACAGAACCAATAGGATTTATATAGGAAGAGATTTATTATGAGGAATTGGCTCATGCAACTATGGGAGCTGAAAAGTCCCATGATCTGTTGTCTGCAAACTGAAGACCCAAGAAAGCCAGTGGTGTAATTCCAGTCCAAGACCAAAGTCCTGACAACCAGGGGGACGGACGATGTAAATCCTAGTCCAAGGACAGGAGAAGACTGTTGTCTCAGGTCAACAGACAGGCAGGAAGGAAAAAGGGGGGAATTCCTTCTTCCTTTGCTTTCTTGTTCTATTCAGGCCCTAAAGAGATTGGATGATGCCCACCCACATTGGGGAGGTCCATCTGCTTTTCTGAGTCTATGGATTCAAATGCCAATTTCACTTGGACACAGCCTCACAGACACACCTAGAAATTATGTTTACTCTGGGCACCCCTTGGCCCAGTCAATAATATTTGAATTGTTTCCAAGTGACTTTTTAAATTTGGAAGTTTTTAAGCTTTCATTTGTAAGTCTATTATTAGAAAATGAGATCTGTTAGTTTATTTGGGTTTTGCACATTTGTTAAAATCATATTTTTTTAAATTAATTAATTAATTTATTTTTGGCTGTGTTGGGTCTTCGTTTCTGTGTGAGGGCTTTCTCTAGATGCGGTGAGTGGGGGCCACTCTTCATCGCGGTGCGCGGGCCTCTCACTATCGCGGCCTCTCTTGTTGCGGAGCACAGGCTCCAGACGCGCAGGCTCAGTAGTTGTGGCTCACGGGCCCAGTTGCTCCACGGCATGTGGGATCTTCCCAGACCAGGGCTCGAACCCGTGTCCCCTGCATTGGCAGGCAGATTCTCAACCACTGTGCCACCAGGGAAGCCCTAAAATCATATTTTTTTAAACACATTTATTACTAGGTCTTGCACATAATTTTTTCTTTTTTAAAATAAAGTAGTTTAAATAAAGTCTAAGAGTACTTTTTACAGTGAATGTTATTCTTAATATGATTACTATTTAAATCTCCACATCCAGCACTTGGACTTGAATACACTGCTATAATATTTTTACTTTATCATTTTTTTTCTTTTAACAATAAAACCATTCATTTAAGAAAAAATTTGTACTAATTGATAGCTCAGATTCCCTTAGCTAAACTTATTTGTGTCCCAACCTGAGGCTTACTCAAGACCAAGAATCTGTGGACTCCCTAGTATCTGATTCTTAGACTCTGGATTATTTTTGACTGTCCACCCAAATTACCAGCTCTTGGACCCTTAACTTGTTTCTGATCTTCACTATTCCTCACACAATCACACATGGCAACTTTGTGAAATGTAAATGTCTTCTTGCCAGACTTGGACCTAGAACCCTGTTCAACACTATCAAGGCCTATATCTATGCATGGAAATTTTGACTTTCCACATCCAAGTGACCATGAAACCCTGTCAGTTTTGTGTCCTAGAAATTTCTACAACCTATTCCCTCAGCATTAGACAAGGCTGCTTCAGTTGCAAATTACAGAAACACAATGCAAGCTAGCTTTGCCAAAAAGGGAATTTATTCTTCTTCATTACTACAGAAGTCCAGGGGTTGAGTCAATTAGACCCATGTATTCAAACAGTGTCACCAGGAACCAGCCTCTCTCCATCTCTCAGCTCTGTTCCTTCTGTGCAGCCTTCACTCTTTGGCAAGCAGAGTTTTTTTATGGTGGGAAGGACAGTCCTCGGCAGCTCCGGGCTCACACAGGCTTACAGACATGACCTCTGGGTAAGGAAACTGGGGGACTGGAGTGCAGGGGTGGGAGGAGACTTTATCAGGATTTGAACTTTCACCTTGTCCTACTGATTAAATAACTGCACCAATACATCATTACAAATTGTACAAAGTAGAAATTCAAGCCATAGAGATATTAATCAAGTAGAAAATAACTGGGTTAACTAGGCAGTAGGTGAGAAGGGTATGGACAACAGTAACAAATACTGTTGGGGGGGTGGAGTCAAGATGGTGGAGTGGGAGGATGTGGAGTTTGCATCTTCCCACAACTAGGGCACCTACCAGATGCTGGTGGGGGACCTTGACACCCAAGGGGATGGGAGGAACACCCAAGCAACCAGGTAGGACGTTGGGGGGGGGGCAAGGTGGGAGAAGTGGAGGTGGGATGGGACTGGCACCCTGAGGGGTGGCTAGGGCAGGGGAGGGGATCCCATGCCTGGAGGGACCCTCAGGGGTTTGGAGGATCGGTGGGGAATGTGGCTGGTGTTTCTCCTGCCCGCTTGGGCCCCGGAAAACCTGCTGGGGTCCTGGGCTGGGTTCTCTGCTCCCCAGGGCCCCTCTGGTGGTATGGGTCCTGGGGGCGTGGGGGGGGGGGGAAGAAGAAGAGAGGTGAACAGGGAGGGACCCTCCAGGATTGGAGGTTGGGGGGGGAAATGCCACTAGTGTTTCCCCCACCCACGTGGGCCCCGGGGAGCGTGCTGGGGTCCTGGGACTGGTCCTCCGCCCTCCGAGGCCCCCTGCACCGCTGTGTGGGTCCTAGGTAGGGGTGTGGGAGGGAGGGAGGGGGGAAAGGAGAGTAGAGGTGAATGGGGAGCCTGCTGGGGTCCTCAGCCTGACTGTCCCTGCTCTGAAGCTGGAGGCACTCTGTGGCCCCTCTGGCCACGCTGAGCCTAAGCCCTGCCCCCCACCCCCAGGACCTTTTCCAGCTGCATGGGTCCTAAGCACAGGCCCCACCCCCACCTAAGCCCTGCCCTCACAGCCAAGGCCTTTTCATTTCTTTTTCCTCTTTTTTGCTATTGTGGTTCTGTTTTACCTTCTGGTTGTTGTTTCATTTATATTTTATTTTTTCTAACATATCTGTTAGTTTTCTAATCTTATTTTATTTTTTACTCTTGGTTATTGTTCTGCTCCTTTCTTTTTGTGTTTTGTCTTTTTTGCAGCCCTGTGTGGCTTGTGGGACCTTGGTTCATGGGTTGGGGGTCAGGCCTGAGCTTCTGTGGTGGGAACACCAAGTCCGAACCACTGGACTAACAGAGAACCTCAGATCCCAGGAAATATTAATCAGAGTGAGATCTCCCAGAGTACCTCATCTTGGCACAAAGACCTGGCTCTACCCAACAGCCTACAAACTCCAGTGCTGGAAGCCTCAGGCCAAACAACCAGTAAGACAGGAACACAATCCCACACATCAAAAAAAAAAAAAAAAAAAAGAGAGAGAGATGACAAAAAAATATGTTACAGTTGAAGGAGCAAGGTAAAAACCTGTAAGACCAAATAAAAGAAGAGGAAATAGGCAACCTACCTGAAAAAGAATTCAGAGTAATGATAATAAAGATGATCCAAAATCTCAGAAATAACATGGAGGCACGGATCGAGAAAATACAAGAAATGTTTAATAAAGACCTAGAAGAACTAAAGAATAAACAAACAGAGATGAACAACACAATAACTGAAATGAAAAATACACTAGAAGGAATCAGTAGCAGAATAACCGAGGCAGAAGAACAAATAAGTGAGCTGGAAGATAGAATGGTGGAAATAACTGTAGAGGAGCAGAATAAAGAAAAAAAAAATGAAAAGAATTGAGGGCAGTCTCAGAGACCTCTGGGACAACACTAAACACACCAACATTCAAATTATAGGAGTCTTAGAAGAAGAAGAGAAAAAGAAAGGGTCTGAGAAAATATCCGAAGAGATTGTAGTCAAAACCTTCCCTAACATGGGAAAGGAAATAGCTACCCAAGTCCAGGAAGCACTGAGAGTCCCATACAGGATAAACCCTAGGAGAAACACACCATGACACATATTAATCAAACTAACAAAAATTAAATTCAAAGAAAAAATATTAAAAGCAGCAAGGGAAAAGCAAAAAATTACATACAAGGGAATCCCCATAAGGTTATCAGCTGATTTTGCAGCAGAAACTCTGCAGGCCAGAAGGGAGTGGTAGGACATATTTAAAGTGATGAAAGGGAAAAACCTACAACCAAGATTACTCTACCCAGCAAGGATCTCATTCAGATTTGAAGGAGAAATCAAAAGCTTTACAGACAAGCAAAAGTTAAGAGAATTCAGCACCGCCAAACCAGCTTTACAGCAAATGCTAAAGGAACTTTTCTAGGCAGGAAACACAAGAGAAGAAGAAGACCACAAAAACAAACCTAAAATAATTAAGAAAATGGTAATAGTAACATACATATCGATAATTACCTTAAATGTAAATGGATTAAATGCCCCAACCAAAAGACACAGGCTGGCTGAATGGATAAAAAAATAAGACCTGTATATATGCTGTCTACAAGAGACCCACTTCAGACCTAGGGACACATACAGACTGAAAGTGAGGGGATGGACGAAGATATTCCATACCAATGGAAATCAAAAGAAAGCTGGAGTAGCAATACTCATATCAGATAAAATAGACTTTAAAAAGAAGACTGTTATAAGAGATAAGGAAGGACAGTACATAATGATCAAGGGATGAATCCAAGAAGAAGATATAACAATTGTAAATATTTATGCATCCAACATAGGAGCACCTCAATACATAAGGCAAATGCTAACAACCATAAAAGGGGAAATTGACAGTAACACAATAATAGTGGGGGACTTTAACACTCCACTTACACCAATGGACAGATCATCCAAACAGAAAATAAATAAGGAAACACAAGCTTTAAATGGCACAATAGACCAGATAGATTTAATTGCTATTTACAGGACATTCCACCCAAAAGTGGCAGAATACAATTTCTTCTCAAGTGCACATGGAACATTCTCCAAGATAGATCACATCTTGGGTCACAAATGAAGCCTTGAAAAATTTAAGAAAATTGAAATCATATCAAGCATGTTTTCTGACCACAAGGCTATGAGATTAGAAATCAGTTACGGGAAAAAAACTGTAAAAAACACAAACACATGGAGGCTAAACATTGTGCTACTAAATAACCAAGAGATCACTGAAGAAATCAAAGAGGAAATAAAAAAATACCTAGAAACAAATGACAATGAAAATAGGACGGCCCAACACCTCTGGGATGCAGCAAAAGCAGTTCTAAGAGGGAAGTTTATAGCAATACAATCCTACCTCAAGAAACAAGAAAAATCTCAAATAAACAATCTAACCTTACACCTAAAGCAACTAGAGGAAGAACAAAGAAAACCCAAAGTCAGTAGAAGGAAAGAAATCATAAAGATCAGAGCAGAAATAAATGAAATAGAAACGAAGAAAACAATAGCAGAGATCAATAAAACTAAAAGTTGGCTATTTGAGAAGATATACAAAATTGATAAACCTTTAGCCAGACTCATTCAGAAAAAAAGGGAGTAGACGCAAATCAATAAAATTAGAAATGAAAAAGCAGAAATTACAACTGACCCTGTGGAAATACAAAAGATTATAAGAGACTACTACAAGCAAATATATGCCAATAAAATGGACAACCTCGAAGAAATGGACAAATTCTTGGAAAGGTACAATTTCCAAGACTGAATCAAGAAGAATTAGAAAATATAAACAGACCTATCACAAGTAATGAAATTGCAACTGTGATTAAAAATCTTCCAGCAAACAAAAGTCCAGGACCAGATGGCTTCACAGGTGGATTCTACCAAACATTTAGAGAAGAGCTAACACCTATACTTCTCAAACTCTTCCAAAAAATTGCAGAGAGAGAAACACTCCCAAATTCGTTCTACGAGGCCACCACCACCCTGATACCAAAACCAGACAAAGATATCACAAAAAAAGAAAATTACAGGCCAATATCACTGAAGAACATAGACGCAAAAATCCTCAAGAAAATACTAGCAAATAGAATCCAACAACACATTAAAAGGATCATATACCATGATCAAGTGGGATTTGTCCCAGGAATGCAAGGATTCTTCAAGATACACAAATCAATCAATGTGATACAACATATTAACAAATTAAGGAATAAAAACCATATGATCATCTCAATAGATGCAGAAAAATCTTTTGACAAAATTCAACACCCATTTATGATAAAAACTCTCCAGAAAATGGGCATAGAGGGAACCTACCTCAACATAATAGAGGCCATATATGACAAACCCGCAGCCAACATCATTCTCAAAGGTGAAAAACTGAAAGCATTTCCACTAAGATCAGGAACAAGACAAGGATGTCCACTCTCACCACTCTTATTCAACATAGTTTTGGAAGTCCTAGCCACAGCAACCAGAGAAGAAAAAGAAATAAAAGGAATCCAAATCAGAAAAGAAGAAGTAAAGCTGTCACTGTTTGCAGATGACATGATACTATACAGAGAGAATCCTAAAGATGCTACCAGAAAACTACTAGAGCTAATCAATGAATTTGGTAAAGTGGCAGGATACAAAATTAATGCACAGAAATCTCTTGCATTCCTATACACTAATGATGAAAAATCTGAAAGTGAAATTAAGAAAACACTCCCATTTACCACTGCAACAGAAAGAATAAAATACCTAGTAATAAACCTACCTAAGGAGGCAAAAGACCTGTACTCAGAAAACTGTAAAACACTGATGAAAGAAATCAAAGATGACATAAACAGATGGAGAAATATACCATGTTCTTGGACTGGAAGAATCAATGTTGTGAAAACGACTATACTACCCAGAGCAATCTACAGATCCAATGCAATCCCTATCAAATTACCAATGGCATTCTGCACAGAATTAGAACAAAAAATTTTACAATTTGTATGGAGACACAAAAGACCCCGAATAGCCAAAGCAATCTTGAGAAAGAAAAACGGAGCTGGAGGAATCAGGCTCCCTGACTTCAAACTATACTACAAAGCTACAGCAATCAAGACAGTATGGTACTGGCACAAAACCAAATATAGATCAATGGAACAGAATAGAAAGCCCAGAGATAAACCCACGCACATATGGTCACCTTTTTTTTGATAAAGGAGGCAAGAATATACAATGGAGAAAAGACAGCCTCTTCAATAAGTGGTACTGGGAAAACTGGACAGCTACATGTAAATGAATGAAATTAGAACACTCCCTAACACCATACACAAAAATAAACTCAAAATGGATTAAAGATCTAAATGTAAGACCGGACACTATAGAATTCTTAGAGGAAAACATAGGAAGAAACACTCTTTGACATAAACCACAGCAAGATCTTTCTGACCCACCTCCTAGAGTAATGAAAATAAAAACAAAAATAAACAAATGGGACCTAAATAAAAGCTTTTTCATAGCAAAGGAAACCATAAACAAGATGAAAAGCCAACCCACAGAATGGGAGAATATATTTGCAAACAAAGCAACAGACAAAGGATTAATCTCCAAAATAAACAGGTCGTGGAGCTCAATATCAAAAAAACCCCAAACAACCCAATCATAAATGCGTGGAAAACCTAAACAGACATCTCTCTAAGGATGCTCAACATCACTAATTATTCGAGAAATTCAAATCAAAACTACAATGAGATATCACCTCACACAGGTCAGAATGGCCATCATCAAAACATCTACAAACAATAAATGCTGGAGATGGTGTGGAGAAAAGGGAACCCTCTTGCACTGTTGGTGGGAATGTAAATTGATACAGCCACTATGGAGAACAGTATGGAGGTTCCTTAAAAGACTAAAAATAGAGCTACCATATGACCCAGCAATCCCACTACTGGGCATATACCCTGAGCAAACCGTAATTCAAAAAGAGACATGCACCACAATGTTCATTGCAGCACTATTTACAATAGCCAGGACATGGAAAAAACCTAAATGTCCGATGACAGGTGAATGGATAAAGAAGATGTGGTACATATATACAATGGAATATTACTCAGCCATAAAAAGGGGCGAAATTGGGTCATTTGTAGAGACGTGGATGGGTCTAGAATCTGTCATACAGAGTGAAGTAAGCCAGAAAGAGAAAAACAAATATTGAATATTAACACATATATGTAGAATCTAGAAAAATGGTACAGATTAATCTATTTGCAGGGCAGGAATAGAGATACAGCTGTAGAGAATGGACATGTGGACACAGTGGGGGAAGGAGAGGGTGAGACGAGTTGGGAGATTAAGATTGACATATATACACTACCATGAGTAAAATAGATAGCTAGTGGGAACATGCCATAAAGCACAGGAAGCTCAGCTCGGTGCTCTGTGATGACCTAGATGGGTGGGATGGGAGTGGGTGGGAGGGAGGTTCCAAGAGGGAGGGGATATATGTATACATATAGCTGACTCACTTCACTGTACAGCAGAAACTAACACAACATTGTAAAGCAATTATACTGCAATAAAAAAAAATTAATAGGGGACAAGCAGGCAAAGAACTGAAGAGTGATTGCACAGCATAGAGGTCAGTGCTGGATTTGGCAAGGGAAATTTGTTGGGACTAATGGCCAGAATGTGGTAAATTGTGAAACGGAAGGGAGATGAGGAAATGAAGGGGAGCAGAAAGGGAGGACCTTGTAGGAGGTGAGATGTGGAAGGCTGAGGGGAAGGAGCCAGTACAGAGAGGCAGTTTGAAGATACAGGACAGAGTAAGGTACCTGAGAAGTCATAAGAGGTAGGTCACTCCTTCCTCTGAAGCAGGAGGGAAGAAAAGATTCATCCATGGATAGGATTGTGTTATTATCCTGGTGGCAGGAATTTGAGGGGGTCCTTCTGATGGCTTTTGTAATGGAAGTCTGTCTCAGATTGCCTGCTGAGGGACTCTGCAGGGCTGTGGGGAGAGGGGTATGTGGGGGGCAGAATTCAGAAGCCTGAGAAGAATAGAGAAGATTTTATCTATGTTATAGAGATGTAAAGAACAGAAATGTAAGACAACTAGGAAAACAGAATTCTGTACTTTCTTTTCAGTGCTGAGAGCCCATGTGAGGTTGATGACCATAAAACTATAATAGATTCCATCTACTTGACTTTTCTCCAGCAAAGCTCAGAGGACAATTGGAGGAGTCAGAGTGTTGGATCGCCCAGGGTTAGAAGGACAGCAGGACAATGGGATCTAAGGCTGTGCTTCTTTTTGGCCGCACCACACGGCTTGTTGGATTTCAGTTTCCCAACCCGGGCCCTCGGCAGTGAGAGCTTGGAGTCCTAACCACTGGGCAGCCAGGCAACCCCCCAAGGCTGTGCTCTTAATATGTGGTCTATTCGGCCTTCTTTGACAACATTTTCTGTTTCTTCCGTGGATGTGGATCTGATTAAATGATGCCTGCCATTTTAATTTTCTTAGAAAAGTCTGCATTTCATACATACTTTTAAAGTTTTAACATACAGTTGTGGGTAGTATTTTGTTAAGAAAAAACCCTTCCATATCTATGGTTAGAGCCCCCATTTCATTTCTGCCTTCCTGTATATATTTCTTCCTTTTTCTTGTTTAGCTAGAGGTTGGTTTGTTTTCCTTTTTCCTCCTCAGGGAAGCTGTTCTTAGATTTATTTTTCAATTGCACTGGTTTTAAGCCCCCTTTAGGGTTGTTCACACCTGGCTCTGTTTCCTGCATTAGACAGTAGGCTGTGAGTGGAGAGAGACATATTCCCCCATCCTCAGACCCCCAGGAACCCTTGACTCCCGATGTCTTCCACAACCCCAGGATTCAGTTCATTTTGATAAGATTGACTTCAATCTTCATGTGTGATAATTTGCTTTAGACTCTAAAAGAAACTAGGAATTTTATTAAATCTGACCCAGTGTTTTTAGTTTAGGACTTATCAGTATGGGTTTTTGCACTCCCAACAAGTCAATGGAAAATTTTTACACATTCTATATTATGGGTTAAAAGGCTCTAGGCAAACAATTATACATACAATAGAATGGATAAACAATGAGGTCCTACTGTATAGCACAGGGAACTATATTCAATATCCTGTGGCAAATCATAATGGAAAAGAATATGAAAAAGAATGTATATATATATATATACACACATATATATATATACATACATATATGTACAGAAGAAATGTACAGAAGAAATTAACACAACATTGTAAATCAACTATACTTCAATAAAATTTAAAAGAAAAAAGGCTCTACTTACCTGGGTGGCGGAGGGCATGCAGGAAAAAGAGGAGAAGTCAGAAAACACTATTTTATGATTTCTGAAATTAGAATTTAGAGCCGATGTTTGAATTGTTATCCAGCTAGCAACTTGGTGGCTTTGGGTATAGCTTCATCGCACAGTACTAAGTGGTAGAATACAGTAGAATTGAAGAGGTTAATTTTCTTTCTGCAAGAATGTTTTGGTAGAGTGTTAGTGAGTGGGTGAGATAATGGGCATTTGGGCTTCTTGTATGCTGCATGGGCAGGTGAATATCATTACGGCCTGCATGATGGACTATTTGGTAATATCAAAAGCCTTAAATATGCACATACCCTTTGTCCCAGAAATACGGCTGCTAAGAATGTATCCTAGTATAATAAAGGGCCAAGATATATGCAAGTACATAGATATTTATTGCATCAATGTTTAGAATAGAAAAATGGAAACAATGTAAAATTTGAATAATAGTAATTCATATAGATTTTGATAGAGCTATACAGTCACTGGCGAATTATGCAGGTATTTTATAAAAACATGAATGTGTATTTGTATGTGTGTGTTTGTATATAATTGACACCTAAAAATCTGGACAGGGGTTTTAGTTAAGGTAGCAGCAGGACACAGATGGCACACTGAATTTGAGTAATTTGAGCAGAGTTCAATATAGGGGTTATTTACAAAGTGTAGACAGAACATAGAGAAGCAATGAACAATAGTACAGAACCTGGAACTGATAAGGGTGTGGAGGGTGAGATGTTCTTACCACCTCCAGGCCTGCCTGAAGGAGCCAGAGGAAGGGGATATTCGGTGGAGATGGCCTTTTGACAGGATTTGTGAATTTTCCTGTAGGGATGTAGTCTTCCCATAGCAACTTGACAGTGTGGTTGCTGGAAAATGAATATCTTGGCCTCTCTTTCCTTCCTCCCTCTACTCTCTTACTAGTGTCCTTCATTCATTGAACTCAACCAGAAGTCCGACTGCAAAGGGGTCCTTTGATGCAGTCCACGTAGATCAACCTATACAGCACAGAGCAGGGTGGGCAGGATTGAGAATGGATCCAGAGGGGCAATCAGAAAATACCCAGATCAACAGGTGTACAGCAACATGTTAACAGAAGTTATCCTGGACAGTGGGATTATGGGTTCATATTCTTGTCTTTTTCTTCTAAATTTTTGAAGATGAACACATATGACATGTGAGTTTTTAAAAGTTTAAAAAGTTGTGTGTGTTTTTTGTGGAAATAGTTTACCTTAAATTACCTGAAAATTATGAACTTCCTTTGCCAAACTTCAGTTTTATATCTACACAGCTGAATACCCTCTCTTAACCCTTAAACCTTATTTACTTAAAAAAATATCCATAGGGTTTCTTTAGTTGCAAAACAAGGAGTTTGCCTAATTCCAGCAGATGTTAACATTTGGGGGGTAGGGTGGGGAATTGGCTTTATTTGGGAATACTTACTGTCTTTTGATGAAATTTTTGGGATCATTGTGACATTTAAAACCATTACATATAAAAGCAGTCTGAGGTGACTTCCCAGGTGGTACAGTGGTTAAGAATCTGCCTGCCAATGCAGGGGACATGGGTTGGAGCCCTGGTCCGGGAAGATCCCACATGCCACGGAGCAACTAAGCCCACGTGCCACAACTACTGAGCCTGTGCTCTAGAGCCTGCGAGCCACAACTACTGAGCCCACGCGCCACAATTACTGAAGTCTGCATGCCTAGAGACCGTGCTCTGCAACAACAGAAGCCACCGCAACGAGAAGCTCGCACACCGCAACGAAGAGTAGCCCCTGTTCGGCGCAACTAGGGAAGCCCATGCGCAGCAACGAAGAGCCAACGCAGCCAAAAATAAATAATAAATAAATAAATAAATAAATTTATTAGGAAAAAAAAAGCAGTCTGAGTTTCTCAGAAGAAAGGAGCTTTAAAAGCCCAGTATAATTCTTTGAGCCTGATAGACTATAGAATTTAGTTGGATTAGTAAGTAGCATTATTCTTTTTTTTTTAACATCTTTATTGGAGTATAATTGCTTTACAATGGTGTGTTAGTTTCTGCTTTATATCAAAGTGAATCAGTTATACATATACATATATCCCCAAATCTCCTCCCTCTTGCGTCTCCCTCCCACCCTCCCTATCCTACCGCTGTAGATGGACACAAAGCACAGAGCTGATCTCCCTGTGCTATGCGGCTGCTTCCCACTAGCTATCTATTTTACATTCGGTAGTGTATATATGTCCATGCCACTCTCTCACTTCGTCCCAGCTTACCCTTCCCACTCCTTGTGTCCTCAAGTCCATTCTCTACGTCTGCATCTTTATTCCTGTCCTGCCCCTAGGTTCTTCAGAACCTTTTTTTTTTTTTTTTTTAGATTCCATATATATGTATTAGCATCCATTATTTGTTTTTCTCTTTCTGACTTCACTCTGTATGACAGACTCTAGGTCCATCCACCTCACTACAAATAACTCAATTTCATTCCTTTTATGGCTGAGTAATATTCCATTGTATATATGTGCCACATCTTCTTTATCCATCCATCTGTCGATGGACACTTAGGTTGTTTCCATGTCCTGGTTATTGTAAATAGAGCTGCAATGAACATTGTGGTACATGACTCTTTTTGAATTATGGTTTTCTCAGGATATATGCTCAATAGTGGGATTGCTGGGTCGTATGGTAATTCTATTTTTAGTTTTTTAAGGAACCTCCATACTGTTCTCCATAGTGGCTGTATCAATTGACATTCCCACCAACAGTGCAAGAGGGTTCCTTTTCTACACACCCTCTCCAGCATTTATTGTTCATAGATTTTTTGATGATGGCCATTCTGACTGGTGTGAGGTGATACCTCATTGTAGTTTTGATTTGCATTTCTCTAATGATTAGTGATGTTGAGCATCCTTTCGTGTGTTTGTTGGCAATCTGTATATCTTCTTTGGAGAAATGTCTATTTAGGTCTTCTGCCCATTTTTGGATTGGGTTGTTTGTTTTTTGATATTGAGCTGCATGAGCTGCTTGTAAATTTTGGAGATCAATCCTTTGTCAGTTGCTTCATTTGCAAATATTTTCTCCCATTCTGAGGGTTGTCTTTTCATCTTGTGTATGGTTTCCTTTGCTGTGCAAAAGCTTTTAAGTTTCATTAGGTCCCATTTGTTTATTTTTGTTTTTATTTCCATTTCTCTAGGAGTGGGTCAAAAACGATCTTGCTCTGATTTATGTCAAAGAGTGTTCTGCCTATGTTTTCCTCTAAGAGTTTTATAGTGTCTGGCCATACATTTAGGTCTTTAATCCGTTTTGAGTTTATTTTTGTGTATGGTGTTAGGGAGTGTTCTAATTTCATTCTTTTACATGTAGCTGTCCAGTTTTCCCAGTACCACTTATTGAAGAGGTTGTCTTTTCTCCATTGCATATTCTTGCCTCCTTTATCAAAAATAGGGTGAGCATATGTGTGCGGGTTTTTCTCTGGGCTTTCTATCCTGTTGCATTGATCAATATTTCTGTTTTTGTGCCAGTACCATACTGCCATGGTTACTGTAGCTTTGTAGTATAGTTTGAAGTCAGGGAGCCTGATTCCTCCAGCTCCGTTTTTCTTTCTCAAGATTGCTTTGGCTATTTGGGGTCTTTGGTGTTTCCATACAAATTGTGAAATTTTTTATTCTAGTTCTGTGAAAAATGCCATTGGTAGTTTGATAGGGATTGCATTGGATCTGTAGATTGCTTTGGGTAGTATGGTCATTTTCACAATGTTGATTCTTCCAGTCTACAAACATGGTATATCTCTCCATCTGTTTGTATCATCTTTAATTTCTTTCATCAGTGTCTTATAGTTTTCTGCATACAGGTCTTTTTTCTCCTTAGGTAGGTTTATTCCTAAGTATTTTATTCTTTTTGTTGCAGTGGTAAATGGGAGTGTTTCCTTAATTTCTCTTTCAGATTTTTCATCATTAGTGTATAGGAATGCAAGAGATTTCTGGGCTTTCCTGGTGGCACAGTGGTTAAGAATGCGCCTGCCAATGTGGGGGACATGGGTTCGAGCCCTGGTCCGGGAAGATCCCACATGCCGCGGAGCGACTGGGCCCATGCACCACAACTACTGAGCCTGTGCTCTTGAGCCCATGAGCCACAACTACTGAAACTGTGTGCCACAACTACTGAAGCCAATGCGCCTAGAGCCGGTGCTCCACAACAGGAGAGACCACCGCAATGTGAAGCCCGTGCACCGCAATGAAAAGTAGACCCCGCTTGCCACAACTAGAGGAAGTCCACGTGCAGAAACAACCCAACACAGCCAAAAATAAATAAATTAAATTTAAAAAAATTTTGTATCCTGCAACTTTACCAAATGCATTGATTAGCTCTAGTAGTTTTCTAGTAGCATCTTTAGGATCCTCTATGTATAGTATCATGTCATCTGCAAACAGTGACAGCTTTACTTCTTCTTTTCTGATTTGGATTCCTTTTATTTCTTTTTCTTCTCTGATTGCTGTGGTTAAAACTTCCAAAACTATGTTGAATAATAGTGGTGAGAGTGGGCAACCTTGTCTTGTTCCTGATCTTAGGGGAAATGGTTTCAGTTTTTCACCATTGAGAACGATGTTTGCTGTGGGTTTGTCATATATGGCCTTTATTATGTTGAGGTAAGTTCCCTCTATGCCTACTTTGTGGAGGGTTTTTATCATAAATGGGTGTTGAATTTTGTCAAAAGCTTTTTCTGCATCTATTGAGATGATCATATGGTTTTTCTCTTTCAATTTGTTATATGGTTTATCACATTGATTGATTTATGTATATTGAAGAATGCTTGCATTCCTGGGATAAACCCCCCTTTATCATGGTGTATGATCCTTTTAATGTGCTGTTGGATTCTGTTTGGTAGTATTTTGTTGAGGATTTTTGCATCTATGTTCATCAGTGATATTGGCCTATAGTTTTCTTTCTTTGTGACATCTTTGTCTGCTTTTGGTATCAGGGTGAAGGTGGTCTTGTAGAATGAGTTTGGGAGTGTTCCTCCCTCTGCTATATTTTGGAAGAGTATGAGAAGGATAGGTGTTAGCTCTTCTCTAAATGTTTGATAGAATTTGCCTGTGAAGTCATCTGGTCCTGGGCTTTTGTTTGTTGGAATAATTTTAATCACAGTCTCAATTTCAGTGCTTGTGATTGGTCTGTTCATATTTTCTATTTCTTCCTGGTTCAGTCTTGGAAGATTGTGCTTTTCTAAGAATGTGTCCATTTCTACCAGGTTGTCCCTTTTATTGGCATATAATTGCTTGTAGTAATCTCTCTTGATCCTTTGTATTTCTGCAGTGTCAGCTGTTACTTCTTCTTTTTCATTTCTAATTCTATTGATTTGAGTCTTCTCCCTTTTTTTCTTGATGAGTCTGGCTAATGGCTTATCAATTTTGTTAACCTTCTCAAAGAACCATCTTTTAGTTTTATTGATCTTTGCTCTTGTTTCCTTCCTTTCTTTTGCATTTATTTCTGATCTGATCTTTATGATTTCTTTCATTCTGCTAACTGTGGGTTTTTTTTGTTCTTCTTTCTCTAATTGCTTTAGGTGTAAGTTTAGGTTGTTTATTTTAGCTGTTTCTTGTTTCTTGAGGTAGGATTGTATTGCTAAAAACTTCCCTCTTAGAACTGTAAAGGATTATTCTTGAAATGAATTTAATAGACCAGATTAGGATAAAATAGCCTACTTTATGTCCTTCAGTGGTACATATAGAAACATTTATATTATTGATTTTTGAGCACTGCTCCCCCCATGGAGGAGCCTTCATGTATACTTCTTTTTCTTTCTTTATTTTGAGGTCTTAGGACTTTGATCATAATGTATAATCATTCTAAAAATGTTGTTGATATCACCTGCATTTAACTAAGATAGGAGTAATTTTTTTAAGGTAAACTTTCAATAGAAAATTTTGTATAAGTAACACAATCATACATTGTTCAATTTTCTCTTCCTCTTTTTCTAAGCTATTGCTTTTTGCTTTAACAGCACACAAACATTTTTAAAATTGCATTTTCTATTAATGTCTTATCTTGGGGAAAAATGGGAGTATGGGTATGGTATGTAACAATGCTATCTATCAAACCAGTGATAAAAAGAAAATCTTAAAGGCAGCCAGAAAAGAAAAAGCATATTATATTAGTTTCCTATAGCTGATGTAACAAATTACCTCAAGCTAAGAGACTTAAAACAACCCAAATTTGCTATCTTACACTACTGTGGTCAGCAGTCTGACATGAGTCTCACTGGGCTAAAATCAAGTTATCAACAGGGCTGCCTTCCTTTCTAGAAGTTCTAAGAAAGAATGCTTCCTTGTGTCTTCTAGCTTCTAGAGGTCACCCACATTTCTTGGCTCGTGGCCTCTTCCGCCATCTTCAAAACCAGCAAATAGCATCTCTTTGATTCTGCTTCCACAATTATGTTTCTTTTTCTTACTCTCTTCTACTTCTCTCTTTCACTTTTAGAGACCCTTGTGATTAAATTGGATCCATCCAGATAATCTAGGGTAATCTCCCTATTATACTGTCTGCAACCTTAATTACCCTTTGATGTAATATAACGTATTCATAGGTTCCAGGAATTAGAACATGAACATGTCTGGGAGTCATTATTAGGCCTAGCATAGTCTATCTCCTGGACCCTAAGTATACATGGGTCCCATGACTATATATGTCCCACATGTAAAATACATTCACCTCATCCCAAGAGCTCCAATTATGTCATCAACACAAAATAAAAAAATTCATCTAAATCTCATTAGCCCAAAAATCCCAATCTCATCCATCATCTAAATCAGTGATTTTTCTGCCTACCACATACCTGTTACATACAGAGGCATAAAGATAAGTAGATTAATATAAATAAATGACAGTAGATTTCTCATCTGAAACAACACAAGTGAGAAAACAGTCAAGCAACCTCTTTCAAGTACTGAGGGAAAAATCTGTTAATCTAGAATTCTATACCCATCAAAAAATATATGTATTTTACTCAATCTAAAAAAAGGCAGAAAAAGAGAAGAAAAAAGAGCAGATGGGATATACAGAAAACATATTAATATGATAGACTTTAAACTAACTATACCAATGATGGCATGAAATGTAAATGGTTTGAACACCCTAATTAGAAGGCACAGATTACCAGATTGGAATAAAAAAGCAAAACTCAATTATATGCTGCTTATAAGAAACACAATTTAAATATAAAGACACAAATAGGTTAAAAAGTAACAAATGGGAAAAGGTATTCCATGCTAATACTAACCATATAAAGGCTGGAGTGGTTATTAATAGCAAACAAAGTTTTCAGAACAATCACTATCAACAGGGATGAAGAATGCGATTTTGTAATGATGAGTCAATTCATCAGGAGGACACAACAATCCAAAACATTTTTGCACCTAACAAAAATTCAAAATACACAAACATCAAAGAGTACAGAAATCCACAATTACAGTCAGAAATTTAAAAATCTTTCTCTCAATAATTGATAGACTACTAGACAGAAAATAAGCAAGGATATAAAAGACTTGAACAATAAATACCATTAACAAACTAGAACTAATTGACATTTTAAGAAAACTATCCAACAACCACAGAATGCACATTCTTTTCACATGCACAGAGAACATTTAACAAGATTGATCATATCTTGGGGCACAGAACATGTCTCAGTAAGTTTAAAGGTATTCACATCATCAAAACACATTTTCTCTGGTCACTATGGAATTAAATTAGAAATCAATAAAAAAAAGATTGCTGAAAATTCCCAAATATTTGGAAACTAAAGAACACACTTCTAAATTCTAAATAGCCCATGGGACAAAGAAAAAATCAAAAGAAAAATTACAAAGTATTTTGAACTGAATTAAAAAGAAAACACAACACATCAAAACTTATAGGATATTGCTACTAAAGCAGTACTTAGTGGGACATTTATCACGCTAAAGTGCATATATTAGAAAAGAAGAAAAGTTTCAAATAAATTATTTCAGCTTCCATCTTAGGAAACTAGAAAAAGAAGAGCAGATGATACCTACTGTAAACAGGAGAAAAGAAATAATAAAGAGAAGTGTAGAAATCAATGAAATTAAAAAACAGGAACAATGAAGTCAATGAAATACAAATCCGGAAACACAGACATTAAAAGATACTCAACATCATTATTCATTAAAGAAATGAAAATTTAAAACCTTAATGAATACCATCAAACAATTTAGAATGGTAAAACGAAAAAGTCTGACCATATCAAAAATTTATAATGGTGTGGAGGATTTCTTACACACAAAATGGGAATGTAAATCAGAACAACTGGCAGTTGTTAGTTTCTGAAAATGTTAAACATACTCTTACCATATGACCTGGTCATTTTGCTCCTAGAGAAAGGAAGGCTTATCTCTATACAGAAACTTGTACATCACAGGGATGTTCTTAGCAGCTTTATCTATAACAGCCAAAAACTGAAAATAACCTAGATATCCCTCAACAGGTGAATAAAGAAATTGTGTTATATCTATGCAGTGGAATACTACTCGGAAATAAAAAGGAATGATACATACAACAACACAGGTGAACCTCAAAATAATTATGCTGAGTGAAAGAAGCAAGACACCAATAGCAGCACTTAACGTAAAATTCTAGGAAATGCAAATTAATTAAAGTGATGCAATGCAGGTCCATGGTTGCCTAGAGGAGGGGGAGAGAGTGCTGGGGAGGGACAGGAGACAGGAATACAAACAGGAATGATGAAAGATTGTGGTGGTGATTGCATAGCTATAAACATATGTTAAAACTTGCCAAATTGTACACTTATGTATAATCTGTTTACTGCATGTCAATTCTACCTCAATAAAAAATTTTTAAAGATGCTATATTCATTCTTCATTGTTTAGCTAGTAATGGGTTGTGATTGTGCTGAAAAATTCTATATACAAAAAAATACATTTTTATAACCTTTATTTTGTCTTTTTTTTTTTTTTTAATTTTTTTACTTTATATTATAGTTGATGAACAATGTTGTGTTAGTTTCAGGTATACAGCGAAGTGATTCAGTTATTGGGAGTTTGGGATTGACATGCACATACTGCTATATTTAAAATAGATAACCAACAAGGACCTACTGTATAGAAAAGAAATGAATTTTTACAAAGAAAGATCCAATGAAATTGAAAGTAATCTTTGCTAATAATAATAAAAACTGCCATTCAGTGAGCTCCTGAGCTTCTACTGTGAGCTGATGCCCATGTGCATTTTCTCATTTATTGCTGACAGCTCAGTGGGGGAGGACTGTTCTTTTTTTTTTGTCTTAGTCTACCAGAAAAATACATATTTACATATTTACTATGCATGACTAAATCCTTACACTGATGTCTTCAGGTTCTTCTGGTTATCTGAAGCTTGCTCTCTTCTAGATATTTTTCTCTCCTTTCCCCCACCCTTGTCTCTCTCTCTCTCTCTCTCTCTCCTCTCTTTAGTATTTGATTTGGCTAAATTCTTAGAATATATCTTTGAGCTAAATTTTATATGTAAAATGTTACTTTGGGAGACACAAAAGTTCATGAAGCCATTCTTTTTCAATGAATCCTTTTAGGAATCAGTGTTACTGCATACTATGTACATACTGCAGTGTTACTATGCAATTACCTTCTGATTATTATCCATGGAGTGTTAGTCGAGTGTTAGTCAAGTGTTCTAGACCAACAACAAATTTCAAAATCTTTTTTCTTTCAATGTTATATAAATAATAGTGATAAACACTTTCCAGTGTTCACTTTGACAGAATGTGAAGACATCTGAAATTGGCTCGTTATCTTCTGAATTGTCTCCTTTCACGTCCTCGGCAGGCAGCAGGCATGTCCCAGAAATCTAAAAAGCAAGCACATCGACATGGTATCTGAGCTGGTTAGGTTCCTGGCAATCCCATGAAATTTTCATTCAAACACAAAGGGGGCTTTCAGAGAGAGAGGAAACTGCATATTTGTTTTCTGTGAAATAATTTGTTTTCTTTGGAGCAAATAACATGACATTTTTCAAAGCTCAGGATGCGAAACACATTTCTGAACAGTAAGTGTTTGGGATTTCTGGAAATTCTGGATAGCAGAGATTCCTCGTGAAATTTCTCTTTGAAGAAGATTGAAAATTTGGGGGTTTTTTCCCCCCTGGTTCTACTCTTGGGTTAAAGACCAGTCCAGAGATAGAGTCTTCACTTAAAGATTATTCCACAACTTTCTTAAATAGTGCTTTTCAGTCCTAAATGAGTGAAATCTACCTCTTTATAATGTGTTCTACATCCATTCTCAACTGGTCTCCCTCAATTGCTGGTTGTCTCTAATTTCAGCTAAACTATATGGTACTCGACATAGACTCTAAAATAATTGTATTGATCATTTTTGTTGCATTTCAAAAATGCAAGTATTAAGGAGGTCTCTAAAGGTGAAACAGGGTAGTGGATACATAGACATCAATGGACATTACCAGTCTTTTTCTTTCCCTTTAGTCAATTATGTATATTTATGGCTCAAAATGAGCAGACATGGCTGATGTTTCTAGTTAAAGCCAATTAAAGTAGGTGGTTTGTCACTTTCTAAGGTAGCTTTTAAATGTCTCTGTATTTCAGCCCTGACTGCAATGCCTTTGGCTCAGCTGACACCTTTTAATTTGTTTGGTTTTCATTTTTTTCCAAAATTGTAATTCAGGTTATATAAGTTAAGATTTTGCACAATACACATTAAATTATTTTATCCTTTAAAAACAATACAAATATGAGTAACAAGCTAGCCCATATATATATATATATATATATACACATACATATATATATTTAAACAATTGTTTTGATAGAAGGCTACAAAAATGCTACATAAATTTTATCAATTATATTCTGTACCATATTTTTCAAGTCATAAAATGACATATATATAACATATTGGGTTGGCCAAAAAGTTCGTTTGGGTTTTTCCCCGAACGAACTTTTTGGCCAACCCAGTAAATGCCCTATTCGTGTTAATATGAGCTAATTAATAGTTTTCAGGTGTGAGTTGTGGTATAGGACTCAATACTTGGTAATCTGATATTTATATATTGTGTTTTACTTTTGCTCTTGGCTAGAATGATCCAGATAATTGAAATATTTGTGGCTTTTTCTTTTAAAGGTCAAAATATTAAAAAAAAAAATTTACTTTAGGAATTATCAGAGTTCAGTTCTACAGGTAAGAGAAAAAGGATCAAACTGATAATAAACTAAAGTTTAATAAAAAGTTAAATTATATTTAAGGTGTATGTATATCTTTTAAATATTTTTGACTCTTAGTCTGGGATCTTATACTTTTCACCTGGAGTCTTGAAATATCCTTTCAAATCAATTGACTTCAAAAATCAATAGATCATCAAGATTATCCTGAGTGGGCCTGGCTTAATCAGGTGAAACCTTTAAAAGCTGGTCTGGGCCCTCCCTGAGGTGAGAAACTCTCTTGCTGTCTTTGAATAAATAAAGCTGTCACAAAATAAGTGGTCACATGGAGAAGCCCACGTGGCAAAGAACTTTGAGTGACTCCTAAGGAGCTGAGGGTGGCCTTCAGGAAGAAACTAAAACCCTCAGTTCTATACTGCAAGGAAGTGAATTCTGCTGACAATATGAGGGAGCTTGGAAGTGGAGATTTCCCCAGTTGAGCCTCTGATGACCCAGCTGACACTTGGATTGCAAATTGGTGAGGAATGAAAGCAGACAATTCAGCTCAGCTCAGCTTTGGTCCTACAGAAACTGTGAGGGGTGTTGTATTTAGCTGCTGTGAGGGGTGTTGTATTTAGCTGCTAAGTCTGTGGTAACTTGTGGTAACACAGCAATAGAAACCTCATACAGTCTCCTTATCGCTAATCTCTTCTAATTTTTCTTTCACCCTTGAGCTAGCATGGTTTTTCTGAATGAAAATTTTCTTTTTTTGAATTTTATTTATTTTATTATACACCAGGTTCTTATTAGTTATCCATTTTATACATAGTAGTGTATACATGTCAATCCCAATCTCCCAATTCATCCCACCACCACCACCACCACCCCCGCCACTTTCCCCCCTTGGTGTCTATACGTTTGTTCTCTACATCTGTCTCTATTTCTGCCCTGCAAAGCGGTTCATCTGTACCGTTTTTCTAGGTTCCACATATACGCGGTAATATACAATATTTGTTTTTCTCTTTCTGACTTACTTCACTCTGTATGACAGTCTCTAGATCCATCCACGTCTCTACAAATGACCCAATTTCGTTCCTTTTTTGTGGCTGAGTAATATTCCATTGTATATATGTACCACATCTTCTTTATCCATTCATCTGTCGATGGGCATTTAGGTTGCTTCCACGACCTGGCTATGGTAAATAGTGTTGCAATGAACATTGGGGTACATGTATCTTTTTGAATTATGGTTTTCTCTGGGTATATGCCCAGTAGTGGGATTGCTGGGTCATATGGTAATTCTATTTTTAGTTTTTTAAGGAACCTCCATACTGTTATCCATAGTGGCTCTATCAATTGACATTCCCACCAACAGTGCAAGAGGGTTCCCTTTTCTCCACACCCCCTCCAGCATTTGTTGTTTGTAGATTTTCTGATGATGCCCATACTAACTGGTGTGAGGTATTGTAGTTTTGATTTGCATTTCTCTAATAATTAGTGATGTTGAGCAGCTTTTCATGTGCTTCTTGGCCATCTGTATGTCTTCTTTGGAGAAATGTCTATTTAGGTCTTCTGCCCACGTTTTGATTGGCTTGTTTGTTTTTTTAATATTGAGCTTCATAAGCTGTTTATATATTTTGGAGATTAATCCTTTGTCCGTTGATTTGTCTGCAAATATTTTCTCCCATTCTTTTCGTCTTGTTCGTAGTTTGCTTTGCTTTGCAAAAGCTTTGAAGTTTCATTAGGTTCCATTTGTTTATTTTTATTTTTATTTCCATTACTCTATGAGGTGGATCAAAAAAGATCTTGCTGTGATTTATGTCAAAGAGTGTTCTTTCTATGTTTTCCTCTAAGAGTTTTATAGTGTCCGGTCTTATATTTAGGTCTCTAATCCATTTTGAGTTTATTTTTGTTTATGGTGTTAGGGAGTGTTCTAATTTCATTCTTTTACATGTAGCAGTCCAGTTTTCCCAGCACCACTTATTGAAGAGACTGTCTTTTCTCCGGTGTATATCCTTGCCTCCTTTGTCATAGATTAGTTGACCATAGGTGCGTGGGTTTATCTCTGGGCTTTCTATCCTGTTCCATTGATCTATATTTCTGTTTTTGTGCCATTACCATACTGTCTTGATTACTGTAGCTTTGTAGTATAGTCTGAAGTTAGGGAGTCTGATTCCTCCAGCTCCATTTTTTTTCCCGTGGGGGGCAGGGGGTGGTGGTGGTGTGATGAATTGGGAGATTGGGATTGACATGTATACACTGATGTGTATAAAATGGATGACTAATAAGAACCTGCTGTATAAAACAATAAATAAATAAAAGTCAAAAAAATAATTTTTACCACATGCTTTGAGTTTCATACTCTCATTGTAAGTAACATGAAATCATATTGTGTATATCTAACTATTTGTATTAAAAACAATACCAGATGTTTCTGTTGTCATTGTATGATAAATTCACTAATGTATTTATCATTCTCAGTATAATAAAATTCTACAAAGAGCACTGTGCTCATCCAAAGAGATGTTGGAAGTGAAAAGTACATCTTATATATCTTTCCTGCCAATATCATAATTATATTGTTTCTATCTCAAAGAACCAAATATTATCTGTATTAAATCTAGATGTACCATTGTTTACAGATCCTTGCATGTTTAAAGGCAGCTGCCAAAAATACTCTCAGTGGGTAATCTTTAACTCATTCTAGAAACCCTGTTCAATTCTTTTCAAATGAAATTGCAATCTAGTTAAAACTAAGTATCCCTTTAGAAACAGAATAGAAGAGTGAAGAAAATTAAGAAAGAAAACAGTCTAAAATGTGACTCATTCCTCTGGTTTGAGGTTTTAAAGAGACATGCAAGGAAGAGGGGAATATAGATTTTGATTTCATGGTGAGTAAAAAATTACCTTAGTAGTAAAGTGGATACCATTTTGCATGAAATACTGCAATTTCTTGAAAGAGTAATCTAAAAACTTATTTGGATCATTGTTAGCAAAGTTGACACCAAATTACTTGAAAACATATCCCCTAATGTTTCCCCAAACTTTTCATAGATCTCTAATGGTAAAATAAGGAAAATATTTTGATATTAGAAGGTATTTCCTCTGCATTGTAATGAAACTCCCAATTATCACAATTCACTATTTTAGCAAGATTTATATTACTGTAGATGAACTTTTAGTCCTCTTTTCTTTCATATACCATGTACCAAAATTAATTACAGTACTCTGAAATATAAATTGTGGTGAATGAGTACTTGGAATTGATTTTTTCTTGTAAAATATTTTAAAAGTTAGAAGTAGCCTTAAATGGTTGGGCCAGTTTTAGATGTACTTGACTTTTAGAAGAAACTAAAATACTTTGTTTCACAATCGATTATAACTTTTCTTTGTCACAGTTTCTCCTGTTGTAAAGTGGGAATACAGTTTGTTGCTATCATAATCAGAAGCGATAGGAAGGATATTTGAAAAATATGATTCTTATAAACTCTTAACTAAAATGACTTAGGGAAATACTGTTGGAGCCATTATTTCATGCCAGGAAATTTTCAGATTAGAAAATTCATGTGTAGAATTGGCAATTATATATTTATTTGACTACATAGTGACATTTGATTATAGTGCTGCTGTCAGCAATATTTTCTGGTACCATAATAGTTACCACCAAATATTTAAAAATCTAACTGTTAACAAGTAATGATGTGATTGGTTTGTGTTTCTAGCACTTATTGTACTCATATGAAAAACAAAATGAGAACAAAAGCAATTTCTTCTGGGGTACATTATTAATTTAGAAAAAGTCTTTTATGAACAAAACATGCCATGTTTCAACTTTGTAACTCATAACAACGTTTGCATTTTCAGAGGTATAAATTGTCAGTCATGATGAAACCACTGAATCTAATATGGGGAAAAGGTAAACATCATTGCCATAGAACTCCCATACATAGTATGGGGTGTATGATGTGCTGGGGTTTGGACATAGGACAGACCATGGCTTTTTCCCTGGTTTTTCCCTCTTGCTGTGTGGAATAGGCAAGTGACTCAGTGTCCCTCAGTCTTGGGTGTATCATTTTTAAAATGGTGATAAAAAGCATTTATCTCCCAAGGTTGCTGTGAGGGTTAAATAAACCCTTGTAGAACATACTGCTTGGTACCGGGTAAGCACTGAGTAACTATTACTATTATTACTATTACAAGTGTAGTACTTTACATTTTTTACACTTTATACTTTAAACACTTTACAAAGTATTTTCACATACAGTCTCTCATTTGAGATAATTAGCTCCCGGATGACAGCACAGCTTTTATCACAGAACTATGTACAAGTATTTAATAAGCATGATTGCTACTGGATTTGTTCAGATGAAAAAGCAGCAGATTACATTCCCCTTGCTTTGATGTAAGATCACAATGTGTGAAAAGTACTAGTGTTTTACTTAAATTGTACCTGACTTCAAACCATTTAAAGGCATAATTTCGTTCATTCACCCTTGTCAAGCTTTATCCCACAAAACTACCTTTTATCACCTTTATGGATGGGGAAGAGAAATGCGAAATAGCTTCCCTAAGGTCAGAGGGCAATCAGCTCTATAACCGAACTTCACTTGATGATGAAATGCTTGGAATATGCTATCTTCTGGTCTGGCTCTTGATGAATTCTGAAATTTTCAAATCTAGTTGAGAAGCGTTTGAATGCACAGAAGTGAAAAGCAGGCTAAGAGAGTGATGGTGTCAAGCCTTTGGTAGGGGCCCTGCCATCCAGTCTTGGCCGTTTCTGCGTTTAATCTTCTCGGTGATCAGCAAGTGTTAAATCCATTTTTAAAAGTACCCTGTAACCACCAACCTTAAGAAGATGAGGAATGGTTTGGGGAGCAGTTAAAAGCCCCATTATATGTTGAGAATTTTTTTTTTTTTTTTTTTACGAGAGTTGCTGTAAGCACACATTTCACCCAAAGGTTGAGAGGTTTTTTTTTTTTTTTTTTCCTCTCTTGATCTGGATGGAGTTAGGTTCTTGCCAGAAGGAAGCAGGGTGGTATTGATAGTAGTCTCGGAATGGCCTAGGAGGACACCCTGCTTTAAGGAGTGTTTCTAGGGGCAGATCACAGTTGCTGCCATTCTTTTACACCCAAACACGCTAGTGACAGTGGAGGCCAATTTGAATATTCAGCAAAGATGTCTGGGTTGCAACTGTGCTAATTGACAAATTTCAGTTTTTTCCTGGGGACAAAAAAAATGTTCTAAGAGCCTTGTGGGAAAAGGGGACAGACGTGGAGCTACTATTATTTCATTCCAATTTATGCACATTGCTATTTATGAATGGTTTTCTTTTAATTAGGTGTTTAATTTAAAACGGAACTTATGACTCTAATAACCCCCGAAGCGCAAACTTGGAACATTAACCATTTGCAGGGGGGGTAGAATTCAAAAAGTCTTTCAATAACAAGGCTGTAATTGATTGTATAGGACATAAAAGAGTTCTTTATTATTTTACAGAATAATTATGAAAACATGAAAACAGCTTTCACTGCTAAGTAAAACCTAACTTTCATTTTTCAGAATTACAATTTTTGTTGTAAAGATTTTTAACTCAATGAACATATTTCTTTTAAAGTTATGAGTAAGGTAAGTTAGAAGGGGGTCTTTCATTTGGTGGTTTAACCAGAGAACTTATTTTGAAAAGGCAAAAATAAAAGTAGTTTTAAATTTCTTGTTCCTTTGCAGATAGTTTCCAAACCTGAAGGCATGACTTAGGACAAAAGAGTAGCATTGACATATATACGCTACCAAATGTAAAATAGGTAGCAGGGAGCAGCCGCATAGCACAGGGAGGTCAGCTCGGTGCTTTGTGACCACCTAGAGGGGTGGGATAGGGAGGGTGGGAGGGAGGCTCAAGAGGGAGGGGATATGGGGACGTATGTATGTATATGACTGATGCACTTTGTTGTGCAACAGAGGCTAGCGCAGTACTGTGAAGCAGTTATACTCCAATAAAGATATATTTTAAAAAAAAAGTAAATGGAAAGGGACATTAAGTAATTAATGGTCATAGGAAAGAGAAATTACTATAACCCCAAGACTCTAACACCCCCGTTTTTTTGAAAATGTCATCATTTGTTTTATTTTAGATAAAAGTTAAAAATGAATATCCTGTTTTTTTTTTAAATTGAGGTATAGTTGCTTTACAATGTTGTGTTAGTTTCTGCTGTACAACAAAGTGAATCAGCTATACGTATACATATATCTCCTCCCTCTTGGACCTCCTTCCCCCCATTTTTTTTAACACCCTTGAAGAAAAGAAAGTGCATGGCAAATAATGCTTTATGGGTATACTTGACAGTTTTCTCCCCAGATAAAAATTAAAACCAGTGTTTCATGGAGTCATTCTGAGATAATCTTTGAAACAGCAAGAAGGAACTGGTCTGTTTTGTACTTTGGGGGGAAAATGTTCACACTTTAGAATAGCATTCTGTGATTACTTTGAATGGGAAAATAAAATATAGGTGACTTCTCCAGGAATCAATATCCTCTTTTCTCCATTCTTGGTGTTTTGCAGGCTGATTAATTTGCAGAGGTTGAGTTTGATTGCTGCTGAAGCAGAAAGCATTATAGATTCTCTGTTATTCTTCAAGCCACTTGGCTGAGGTCTATGGCTGTATCTCTATGTATTTATCTACCTTTCCACATGGTGCTTAGCGCGGGCGCTCTGGGCCTGACCTAAACATATTGTGAAAATGTATTGTGCTGAACTCTCAAGTCTCTTGCTGTGAATAGGTAACTACCCACCCCCACCTACACAGTCCCACCCCCAAGAGAGCTGTTCTGTGAGGTAAAGGTAAATGAACCAGACAGAAACAGGCACTTAGAAAACAGCATTGTGTGTATATGAAGGGTGTATCCAGCTAAATTTTGAAAGCAAAAAGGGGAGGCACTGAAGGTCATAAAATTTATATACGTCATCTAGCAATTAACGAAATAATGACTGAAAGAAAACTTGCTCAACATCTAATGTGTGGTATTCTTAAATGGTTGAAGGGAAGAATTCAGTATTTCCAGTCTTTCACACCCATGATATACTGTCTTGGTTATGGTTGTTGGTTATTAATCAATCCTGGATAAATATTTTTTTCAGTTTCTAATGAACAGTTAATTGAATGAGCTATATCATAATCTTCTCTGAATCACCTCTTTTCAAATGTTTGAGGTAGAAATAAAGCATAAAGTGTTGGCGTTTTTGGTTCTGTCCAGCTGGAAATGTTTTTGATAGATCAATTCTTTAATCAAATATTTCTCTATATTTGAAAGATTTCAGCATTAGATAGTGGAATTATTGTAAGTTCTCTGACTAAGCGTAGGTATACTTGAAGTTGCACAAATGTGTGTGTTGGAAGGAACTAGGTAACGTTTGTATAGCTCCGGAGGTTAACTTGGTTTAAATACAAACTGAGTCATATTATAATATAAAAGCCTTTCAATGTATCTGATCTATGTTTTAGTCATTTGATGATAATTTATTGTACAGCTTGTTAGAGTGACTGTCAAAAACACATTAAAAATACAAATGACATAAAGTCGTGCCCTTTAGAAGGATAACTCATTTATAAGCTAAATATATTTCTATAAAATAACCTGAAATCTTTCGCAGAAGCAAATCTAGAATCATACCCGTGAATAAACACCATTATTGCCACTGCAAACAACTACTTAAGAAATCTGCTCCCAATTAACCTTATAGACGAATGAAAAACCGCCTTCTAAAAACGGACACATTTATTTCTGTAAATATGTAAATTCCTCAGCATTTGTACAATGTTGAAATAAACTGTTTTCAATCTGTATTTATAGATCAGAGTTGGGAGCAATTTCTCTATCCTTTACAAACAGCCTTGACTGCCTACTCTGAGTTCAAAACTGCCTTAAATGTGTAATTTTTTGTATACAAAAGGCATTCTAAAATTGTATTACGCAGTTATTGTGCTAAAAGAATGACCCTTACCATGCTTTGTTTACTGAATGTCAAATTTTCATTTGTATTACAGCTGTGTACCACAGCAGTTTCGGTTTTGTATGAAGGGCAACTAATGCACAAAACAGTCAAACCACAGAGCAGTAATTAGTCTGGAAAAGATCAAAGTGTGCTCTTCTAAATCCAGCCAATTTGCTCTGGGTGTGCAAAACCAATAGTCTTTCTTTTGCTAAGGTCTCTTATTAATTTTTGCTTTCGTTTGCTGCAGAGCAGCTGCTTTACTGTCAATCCAACATCCTGCTTAAAAAAAAAAATCCATTTTGATGCCACAAATGCAATTTCAATGGGTTTAGGAATAATAACCAGCTTTTTTTCCCACCCCACTTCTAGGAGATAGAAACTTGAAAGTTTTCAGCATCTGTAAAGTGAAAGAAAGCAACAGAAGGCATAGCACTGTTTGGATTTGTTGCTCTAGGAAAAGCTGAAGAAGAGTGATCTGTAAATATCTATGCTTTTAGTGCTTTTAACCAGCTCTGTTCTTATCGCTGTATGTCTGCTGCTCTCCTCTCCTTTTAATATGAGTTCTTTTTATCCTTACGGTCACATTGTGGTTTTTCATGGAAATATTGAATGATCCAAATTATTAATTAAATTGATTATGGCAGAAAAAAATTTAATGAATAGTTTACACCTTTCTGGATGAAAACACTAAAATCAGTAGTATCACTTGCTATTTTCTTGATGTAATTATTATTATTTTTGACTGAGTATGGAAGTGGTAGTTGCGGATAATAAATAGACTTTATCACAGGAGGTGGTGAATAAAACTTGTGACGGAGAAAAGAGTACAATACCATCACTTAAAAAATGAACTATGATCTTGTAGAATACACTTTAAGTGTAGCGTATGCATTTCTCCCCTTCTCCATTTCTGTCATTTTGCCTATCAATGCTCTCTCTGGCAGAAAGCAGAGAGAGAAAAAAGCTGGTGAGTTTATTGATTCCTATTAATATGGCAGTTTTTCTGTAATTGTTACCTTGAACTCTGCTCAAATATTTTTTTTATATATATTTTTTTGTAAATTTCTTTACCCAAGCAATGGATAATAACATGTATTTTCCTGTCTTCACAACAAACCATTTACATTTGATTCTGAGTTATAATCCACTCCAAATATGTGCCAAATATTTGTTTTACTGTCAATATCACTAGCTTACTAGACACTAAAATACAGCCAAGAAAAGCAAAAAGTGTAATGATACACAGAATTTGCATAATGAAAAGAAGCACATGCAGTCATTTACAATAATTGATTCATAAACAAATGCATAATGTCCATGAAACGACCAAATAGGTTTATTCTGGAAATGTTTTCAACTGAACAGGAATTTAGTGCTTTTGAAAAGTAACAAAATGACCATATAGTTAAGAAATCTCAACAGGTACAAATCAGGCACTAAATACTAACCATGACATACTAAATTAACTTCAGCTTCAGAGCTCTTCATCCTTTTATAATATTATTTGGTGTCTTATTATAATTTGTGGTTACCTCTATAGCCCTTATGATACATTCCATTCTTTTTCACTCATCATTTTTGGAGGGACCAACTCTGAAGATGATGGTGTGATAGGAATACATCTTTGTTAGAAATGAATTAAATACATTTAACCTACATTTACAGCTGCTATTAAATAAAGTCTTGAGGTTCAAATAATACCTCATTAGTTACCTTTCCTGAGAATCTTGTAGGACCTTACCTGAATCTCTCTTATAAGACAAGTTGAAACATGGCATTTAGCAGGTAAAATGGCCTCATGGAACGTATACACAATCTCATTTAGAAAATAAAATCTGGACTGAGATTTTTTTTTGTTGAGGTATGATTGGTACACAACATTGTATTAGTTTCAGATGTACAACATAATGATTCGATATTTGCATATATTGTGAAATGATCAACACAATATGTCTATTTAACATCTGTCACCATATATAATTACAGAATTTTTTTTCTTGTGATGAGAATTTTTAAGACATGCTCTCTTAACAACTTTCACATATGCAGTACAATATGGTCTGAGATTTTTAAAAAAGCTATTGGGGAGGGACTTACCTGGTGGCGCAGTGGTTAAGAATCCGCCTGCCAATGCAGTGCACACCGGTTCGAGCCCTGTTCCGGGAAGAACCTACAACAACAACAAAATAAAATAAACTAGTAGCCTTGCAGATACCGATGATGTTAGGATACCATGAACCAATCAACTCAGTAACGGGTGCCTGAGAGCCAGGAGAAGCAAAATGAAATGACAAAATTTTCAGTTAACAGAAGGTAGCAAGTGATGAAATAAAGTTGGAGACTCTGGCAGATGGGCTTGATAGTGATCACCATCCAAGGAGAGCTAAGCACAGGAGAAAGTCTTGTTCTTATCCAAAGACTCAATGGCAAAAACACAGTATAAGAGAAATGACTTAACAGTACCACATGTAAAAGATTTAAGAGTTCAGTTAATTTTAAGCTCAGTATGATGTAACTGACCCTTCTCCTCCCCCAATAAAGAAAAACAATCATTTTTAGGCTGTATTAATCAAGTAATAAAGTGTAATCTTATAAGCTGACTCTTAACTCTGTAAGCCCAGCCTTCTGAGATCAATACTTATCTCTCATAGCATTTCAGATTCAGCAGGTATATTAGCTTTCTCTCTTAAATCTGCTGTTCTCCTGGTATTTCCTGTCTGGAAGGTCCTGTCTTGGTAAGTACTTTACTACCAATGGAGCTATTTATGCCCTAAACTAAGGAGTCCAGTCGTCCTTATTTCAGGTCTTTCCCTGATCCTTACATACATTTGGTTTTCCATGTTTTTTTTTTCACGTTAGCCATTGTTCATCCCTCTCCATTGCTATTGTGTTGTTTTAGGCCTAACTACTCTACTCAACTGTCAAATAGTTTCCTAGCTTGTCTGTCTCCAAACTTGCATGGCTATCTACACATTTCTAGAGTATGCATTCTAAAACTCAAATCTGATCTTGTTATTTCCCAACTCTAAACCCTTCATTAGGTTTTAATTCAGTCTTCCTGTTATCTATGTGCCCTATCCATAAGAATATTTAGAGCATGCATATCCAATATAAATGTAAATGTATATACATATAAATATTTATTTATTTTGTACATGATAAAACATACACAAAACAGAAATTTAAAAGCAATGAGATACAATAAGAATTTAACTCATTCAAAATATCAATCATTAATAGAACATCTAATCTATTTTTGTGATGTATTTAAATAGGCTTCATTACTTTTTAAAAACTTGACTTAACATTGTTTTGATATAGTGATTCATAGTTCAGTTTATTTTGATACTTGCTTTTGATTGCTGCAGTGGCTAAACACAGGATACTTCAAAAACAAATAGAAGTGCATCATTGGCTATAATTAAAACACAGTTTTTATGTTTCAATCCCATCCAACAATTATCCAATCTTTTTTTCTGAAATTCAGGTAATACATTCCCATCTTCCATAATTTCAATCAGTTGTTCTTGTGAACTAACTAAAAGGCATTACATTTTAATATTTTTTTTAACAGAAAGAGCCCCACTGAAACCCTTTATTTACAAAATTTGATAATGTTAGAAAATCATCTTTGTGCTTTTAAGTGTGCAGGTGTGAGAACGACACTTTCACATGGTTTTTTGGTGATGAAATTGCATAATAATGGAAACAGTGCCATTTCAAATATGCTCTGTCCATGCCTGTTTCTTTCGAAAAACAGTCGCTTTCTCACTCATGGTTAAACTCTCATCTTTATTCTGAAAGGACAGATGAAGTCTATTTATTAAAGACAATTTTTCTGCAGTAGTTTTAGGTTTATAACAAAATTGAGAGGAAGGTATAGAGAGTCCCCATATACCCTCTACACGTGCTGCCTTCATTATCAACATCATTCTCCAGATGGTACACTTTTTACCAAAAACGAACCTACACTGATACGTCATCATCCCCCAAAGTCCATAGTTTACTTTAGGGTTCCCTCTTGATGCTGTACAGTCTATGGGTTTTGACAAATGTATAATAATATATATCCATCATTCTAATATCATACAGAGTATTTTCACTGCTCTAAAAATCCTCTTTGTTCTGCCTATTAATCTCTCTCCCATCCTCCACCCCAGGCAACCACTGATCTTTTTATTGTCTCCATAATTTTATCTTTTCCAGAATGTCATATAGTTGGAATCATACAGTATGTAGCTTTTTCAGTTTGGCTTCTTTCACTTTGTAATATGCATTTAAGTTTCCTCCATATCTTTTCATGGCTTGATAGCTCATTTCTTTTTAGCAATGAATAATATTCCATTGTCTGGATGTACCACCGTGTATTGGTTAATGGATATTCACCTACTGAATGACATCTTGGTTGCTCCAAGTTTTGGCAATTATGAATAAAGCTGATGTAAATATCCCTGTGCAGATTTTTGTGTGGACATAAGTTTTCAACTCCTTTGGGTAAATACCAAGGAGCATGATTGCTGGGTTGTATGGTAAGAGGATGTTTAGTTTTATAAGAAACCACTAAACTGTCTTCCAAAGTGGCTGTACCATTTTGCCTTCCCACCAGCAATGAATGAGAGTTCCTGTTACCCCACATTCTCGCCAGCATTTGGTGTTGTCAGTGTTTCAAATTCTGGCCATTCTAAGAGGTGTATAGTGTTATCTTATTGTTGTTTTAATTTGCATTTTGTGATGACATATGATGGGGAACATCTTTTCATATGCTCATTTTCCATCTATATATCTTCTTTGGTGAGGTGTGTGTTCAGATCTTTTGCCCATTTTTCAATCAAGTTGTTTGTTTTCTTCTTGGTGAGTTTTAAAAGTTCTTTGTATATTTTGGATAACAGTCCTTTATCAGATGGCGTCTTTGGTAAGTATTTTCTCCCAGTCTGTGGCTTGTGTTCTAATTCTCTGATGTTGTTTTTTTTGCAGAGCAGAAGTTTCAAATTTTAAATAAGTCCACCTTGTCAGTTATTTCTTTCATGGATCATGTCTCTGGTGTTGTATCTGAAAAGGCATCACCATACCCAAGGTCATCTAGGTTTTCTCCTGTTATCTTCTAGGAATTTTATAGTTTTGTGTTTTACATTTAGGTCTATGATCTATTTTGAGTTAATTTTTGTGAAAGGTATAGATCTGTGTCTAGGTTACTCTTTTTGCATTCAGATATCCAGTTGTTACAGCACAATTGGTTTAAAAGATTGTCTTTACTCCATTGTGTTGCCTTTGCTTCTTTGTCGAAGATCAGTTTCCTATATTTATGTGAGTCTATTTCTGGGTTCTCTATTGTTCACTGATCTATTTGTTTATTCTTTTGCCTGTACCACACTGTCTTGATTAGTGTAGTTTTATAGCAAGTCTTGAAGGCGAGTATCATCAGTCCTTCAACTCTGTTCTTCTCCTTCAATATTGTGTTGGCTATTCTGTGTCTTTTGCCTCTCCATAAAAACTTTAGAATTAGTTTGTCAATATCCATGAAATCACTTGCTGGGATTTTGATTGGTGTTTATTTACTTAAAAAAATCTTCTAGGTAGTATGCTAATGATAATCTATTCTCATCATAGAAAAGGTAAGAAAATTTTGGACATTTGTCTATTTGTAAAAGAAAAATGTGCAACTCATTTTATATATGAAAGTTCTTTTTAAGTTCTTTGCTGTGAGATAACAAATTTCTGCAATACCGCAGATTTGCATATTTTTTCACCTCATTAAAAGGTGATTTAAAAATATTATAAAGATATGGACTACATTTTAAAGGCTTTGTTTTTGTAAAATTAATGCCATCAGTAAAATTTTCATCTGGAGTCACCATTTTTGCACCCAAATTTGCCTTTAATGATGCAGGTAATGAATTTTACTATGGTGCTAACCTTTTCCCTTTATCTTAGGATATCTTTTTTTTTCTTTTAGTCAAGTTTGTATTTATACTCAGTATTTCCTTAACATAGTTTTTTTTTTTTTTGTTTTTGTTTTCAATGAACAGTTGGGTTTATTTCAACAGTAAGTTTGAAACTCTTGCTTCTGGCAAGAGTACTACAGTAATTATATTAGGAATAGACAATTTCCTACACTGCCAAATATATAAAAGTTCCTTCTGCATTTTCCTCAACACTGATCAACAAGCAGATTCAGTCCACATTTGCTTTCATCTACTGAGTGTACCCAAGCTTCTTCTTCAGAGATTCTGGCATCTCAGGTGGAGGAGGGCGAGGGAGCCTGAAGTAGACCTTCACGGAGTCATAGATGAACCACTGCAGTGTGGTCAGAGTGCCGATCATGATGATACGGGCAAAGAGTCCCTTCCATACACCTCGAAATCCAAGTCTCTGGAGGACCAGAGACGCACTGCTACCCTTCTCTTTATTCAACACAGACACCACAGAATCAGCAGGGTGAGAAACAATGGCACAGAAGACTCCAGCTATGTAACCTGCCACAAATGTGTCAACCAGCTGCTCTGTCTTTGAACATTCACTTCGGGGCTTGGGAACCACAAACTTGTACAATGCTTCAACAGTACGTTCAAAGCAGGCGAACTTCATCATGGTGTATGGTATCTGTCTCATCCAGAGAGGAGCAACCCCTTTGTAGAATGCCTTTAAGGCTTCTTCCTTATACATTTTGGGAGCTGCATCCCTCAAAGTGTTAGCATATCCTGGTTGGGTTTGAATTCGAACCTTAGCAGCTTCCATAGGAGCCAGAGCAATGTCAGCAAAGAATTCAGCACTGGCAGAGGCAGCCAAATATAGTGTTGTGCGCCAGAGATAGGCATTCTCCTCTCCAAGCATGTTGCTATACAAAACTTTGAAGACTTCATAAAAGCCAAATTTGCAGAGCCCTCGCATAGAGTAGCCAATGAAAGTCGGAGCCCATCCTTTGGCCAAACCACGAACACCATCTTCTTTGAGTGTAATTGAGAATCCATTAAATATGCCCTTGTACTTTTGTGGGTCCACCTGCATACGGCATTTCACTAAATCCAGAGGAACAACAGCCGTGTGTGTCAGACCACAACTTAAGACCCCACCAAAGCCACACAGTGCGTAAAACTTCGCGGAGCCATATTCACAACTGTACTCTTCCACAGGGGCGGCTGCCAGCTTGCGGGAGTGGCGGGGTGGGCCCGGGGTCCTGGCGGGGTTGCTGCGGGGACCCGCGAGACCATCTTGCACCAGCTGCAGGTGGGGCGCGTTGAAGGGGTTCGCCTGCGCCAAGTGCGCCACGGACGAGAACATCTTCTCCCTAAGATGGCGAACACACCACCGCTCCCTCGGAAAGTCTGGGGCTCACAGAGCAACATAGTGTTTTTAAAGGATGTCAATACTAATGAGAATATATGCTCTCCATTACATTTCACTTTATTGGCTTGCAAAAAAGTTCTTCTTATTAATATTAAGAGCAGAAACATATTAGAAATATCTATAGTTTATCCAACTGTTTAGCAAATTTTCTAGTACTTATTTCTTCAAATATTTAGCTCTATTTGTCTATCTATCTATCTATCTAATGCATTTTAATTAGTCACTGTCTTAGGTTGGGTTCCCAAAGAAGTTGATCTTGAGGCAAGAATTTGAGTGCTAGCAACTTATTTGGGAGGAGGAGATCCCAGGAAGCATGAATAAGGAATGACAGAAGTGAGAAAAGAAAGGAGGGAATGATCCAATAAAGGAGCTGTTATCAAGCAAGTTCCTGCTGTGGGAAACTGGGGTTCACTCCCATGGAGAGCTCAGGAGCCAGTACAGAATTTTTCTGAGTTGTTCCACTTGAAGCACAGTAAATACTCTCTGACTCTTGTCTGTCATCGGCTAGACATTAATCATCCAGTACTTCTGGCCTACCTATTTGCAGATCTAGAGAGAGCCCTCAGGTACAGGGATACAGGTGTTACTGTAAAATGTAGTCCACAGGAGTAGGGACAACGTGTGCCTAAGGTGTGTGGGCGGGGTCACTGCATCATCTGCTGCCGTCTCCATAGGCCTTCAGAATGCTTTCAACCATGTTTCCAAAGGCAGAAGGAAAAGAAGTATTTTTAACCAAAGTTATTACTATTGAGTAAAAACTCTGCAAAAGAGGCTTATAAACTTTATCGAGTTTAGTAAAATTTTGTAAAGTCTTCATATTCTACATGTAAATCCATATCTTAAACAGTTTTTTCATATATATATATATATATTATATATTATATATATATATATTATATATATATATATATATATAATATATATATATATGTCAATGACTTAACAGATCTGAATGTATTATTAGTATTTTTACCTGACAAAGAGATAATACAAGGAGTAGAAGGATCATTTCTCCCTCTTTCTTAGCTCTTATTTTGCTTATCCTATTAGAGTTTTTAGTTTGGGGTTTCTTTGATGAGATCTTTTAAAAGTCACCTTTCTATTTTATGAGGGTTATTTACTTTAAAGTAGCTAATAGATGCAGCATTTTTAATAAAAAGATGGTGATGGCCAACTGTCCAGGTCTCCACATTGTGGGATTCCCATCTTTCCTTCAAGATGCTTTGCTTACACGTCACTGTATGTGACAGGTGACAGTTTGACGTTTAAACCTATTGAGGGTGCCGGTGTCAATACGAATGAAATATTAGTAAAGCTTAATATTTGACTAGTTCTTGAGGTAAAAATCAAATAAAATGGAAGTTCTCATATTTTATCCCAGAGGATCATCTGGTGCATCCTTTTTGGTGTCTGCACCCCAGTTTGGAGATCACTAGACCAGAGGACAATGTTCAGATGCCTTAGCATGACATACACAGTCCTCTACCATTTGACCCTCGCCTACTACTCCAACCTGAGCTCTTGCCTTGTCATGCTTCATACCCAGCATTTCAATTATAATGAACTTTTTGGAGTTCCCTGACTTTATCATGTTGAGTCTTATGTCAGAGCTTTTGCTTATACTATTGCTTCTTCCCAGAATGCTCTTTCTCTTTGGATTCCCTGGTAACATCTCTTCTATGAAACTTTTCCTGGCCCTTTCCCACTCTCCTGGGAGCACTGAAAACATACTTTTTTGGAACACTACTGTATTCTCAACCTTAGCCCTCATCCCTTCTGGTGAACATATTTGCTAACATTCTTGGCTTTTCCTATAGACAATTGTCTCCCTGAAATCAGAGATGTCTAATTTATGTTTGTATCTCGAGCACATAGCCCCAAACAGGCACATAATCATGCTTGTTGAATTAACCTCTGAAGGTGATGGTCCTATTATATACACTGTATTCGTCAGTCAGCCTAGAGGATTGTGTGTAGCTCTGGGTGCCTCTGGAAGAAGGCCTTGGAAAACTGATATGTACTCAGAGGAAAAGAATTTCAAACAATGTCATGAGAACAATTCTAGCCTGGGACCAATGTATAGAATAACAGGGAAGAGGGATTTGGTTTTAACATAAGGAAGAATTATCTAACAATTTGAGCTGCTTGAACATGGGATGAATGGCTTTGGGACACGGTGAGTTTCTTGTTATTGGAGGTGTTGAAATAAAGCCTGAATGGATAGCCTCCTTGAGCAGGCTGAACAAGGGCTTAAAGCATCTGGAGTGATCATAGTGAGTGGAGGAGAATTTAGATAATCTTTGGATTGTAAACAGTCAAGCTGAGATTTTAAATCATTTGATATGTCTAGTGGTAGGTCTAAACTTTAGTAGATACTGCTTCAAAAAAAAACGCACAGCGAGGCTATTTTAAGTAAACAATTTCTCTGTTATTCAGAATGTCTGGATCTAGATGATACAACAGTAATGCAGCTTTGCCTCTCTTGAGTCAGGCTAAGCAAGGTTCTGAGCATGTACTGATGCTGTTATTTTTCTTTGTGAATATAAGGAGACATCTAATCTCCTTCCTCTTTTCATCTTAGAAGTAGGGCACCTTCACTCCATCCAAACATGGATTTAAAATTTACAGTCTAAGAGTCCATAACAAAGAGATAGTGCCTCTTCAGTACTGGAGAAGAGGCAGTTATCTTATCTATATATTTAGGGCTGCCTGGGACAGAATTTTAAAATAAAATATTGAGTCAGTTAAACTTAATTCAGGAAATAAATAGTATATTATAGGCATAACACTGTAGACAGTAGAAAATAATCTATAACACCCTTAAATGGCATGAATCTTATAGAGACTGAGGGATTAGCAGATGTAAACTATTATATATAGGATGGATAAGCAACAAGGTCCTACTGTATAGCACAGGGAACTATATTCAATATCCTGTGATAAACCATAATGGAAAAGAATGTGAAAAAGAATGCATATATATGTATAACTGAATCACTGTGCTGTACAATAGAAAGTAACACAACACTGGAAATCAGCTATACTTCAATAAAATAAATTTCAAAAAAAATAAAAGAAAACAAGACTCAGTGAAGTTAAAGGGACATGGCTAAAAGTTGTACAATGTATTGGTTTCAGAACCTAGACCACAACCCATCACATCTAATTCCACTTCCATGGTTTCTCCATTTTACTACACTGCCTTAAAAGTTTAAGATGTGGTCTCTACCATGAAGGACTTTTGTAATCTCATAAAGGCATAAGACATATTCATAAAACAATTAGAGAATAACAAAAGTAAAATCAAGTGCAATACATGTGTTTCAGCTAAAGAGTAGTTTGGAAGGTCAACAAGGTGAGAAATCACAGGCTAGAGGATATGGACATTTTTATTAAGAGCAATTTTGAAAATAGCTCTGAAAGATAATTAGGCTTACAAATTTTTTCTTTGGTTCCCAAAGTGCACGTTGGCTTTGTCCACATTCATCAGGGCCTTTCCCTCTCTTTTATTTCTTTTTAGTTTTACTACTACTCATACTGGCCAATAGGATGCACGCATCTAATTGCAGCAAATTCTTATACATTCCAAGTGACCCCCACAAAACAGGTTGCCGTGGTAACCAAACAAAAAGGGACTGGAAAACAGAAGCAAAGTATTTACTTAATGTCTGATGGGCTTTCTGCACGATTTTCATGAGACCTGTTGCTGGCTTTCTTTTAGGTTTGGATGCCAGTCTCCGCTTAATTTTTAAGCCGTTAAAAGATTAAAAACTTTATTTGGCCTTTTTATATAGAAAATTGTACTGAGCAGTGAAGTCACAAATATTGATTTTATAAGTATATAAATCTTATTTAGAAATGTTGATTTATTACACAGAATTAACCCAGGAGCTTGCAACTCTTGCCAATGGAATTAAAGGGAACAGAAGGCTCATTAGATGATGGTAAAGTCTTTTAAGAATGCTACAAGAAAGGGAGGTGACAGTAGATTTGAAATAATTTTGTTAAAGACCCTCCCATTTATTTTGCCACATCAATAATAAAGGTGTTCACTAACCAGTTGGGATAGAGACTTCCTTGCTAATTATTTTATGTACAAAGTCTTTAATAGACTACATAATTAGTACAGCCTACTGTGTTCTAGCTAGTTTTAATCCTTTGGTGAAGGAAGATTTTGGCAATGAAACAGAAAGTCATTTAGGCTCATAAAATATGTCTAACATTTTCTGAATTGGGGAATAGGACCCACTCTCGTCATTCCTAATATTGTCTTGGTACCTCTTTGAAGTACAGAAACATTAGAACTTCAAAGGCAGTCCAGAAAGATGGCATCTGCAGCTTATGGCCAGCTCTGGAAGTGTAGACAAATATACAGCATGTCACTAGGTGGTAGTTTTGCTAGGGATGTTGGCATAATTGACTCTTCTTTATTTAGAGAGACAATTAAAATCTACATACAATAAATTGCTTTATCTGACACTTGCTTTTAGAAATCACACTCTTTGTATCTTGCAAAAAAGTGATTTTACAACATAAATGGCATTAGTAGGAGTAGAAGACAAAGCTGGATGTTTGTTTGGAAACTTCGTCAACGGGAAGGAAAAAGGTTGTTTTATAGAGGAATAGATCTTCTATGGAATGTTGCTGGTCTGTGATGTAGACCCACCCACTTGCATATTTGGAATTTACTGTATTGAACTAAAATACCTACTTTGCATCTTTCTAGGCTAGTTCTCTTAATTTAGCAGCTGAGCGTGGGATTCTTGGAGGAAGATTTTCTTTCAATGAAGGGATTTGCCTCTTAGGAGTAGAGTCAACACAAGGCCAAGCTAATTCTGCTCTAGGGTCACAAGGAAAAAAAGGTAAAAAAAGAAATACAATTTTTTTCCCATATAAAGACCACTTGTTTGTAACAACAACAATAACAATAACAAAACACTCAGAAGAATGTTCATTATGTAACTGTATTAACACCTTAAATCTGATCTAGGCTATTTTTGTACTTTGGGATGAATATCTAATCCCTCTGACTTCTGAATTGGGCTGTTTATGTGAAGGATGGTAATGCATGCAGCCTTCACCAGTATCAACAACATCTGGCTACCATGTAGCCATAGAGGAAGAATTAGAGCCAATGTGAAGTCTAATTCCTATTTGGAATGTTTCTGTATTGCAACCTCAATTCAGTCATTCTTTGGAAAGGAGGTGGCAGGTTTGAGTGAATTTTTAGAGTTAAGGTCCAATAAGAACAATCATCACTGAGCTCCAGCCTAAAGGTTAATAATGGAAGCAGATTTTGCTCTGAGGAGGTGGTTTGGTAGATACATTCCCATGTTAAAGTCCCTGCATATGATATCTAGTACATGCAAGAAAAGGCCAGGCTTTAACATCAAAAGAATGTTGTAAAGAGTTCTTTACTGAAGTTAGGGAGATTGGGAGAGTAACTACGTCCTTTGTCTATCTCCAGTGAAAAATGTAGACTCGTGGAAAAAAAGAAAGGATTTATGCTAAATTTTTTCTGACTTGTCCTGCAGCAACATTTAAATACTTGGTTTTCTAACTTATGAAATGAGTGATATTGACTTTTCCTCACTTAACCAGAATTCATTCACTGTTCCATTTCTGTCCAGTGAGCAAAACACTAACCGTTGTTCCTGGGTGTAGCCTTAATTAATAGTCTCAATTATGTGAAACATTTATTTAGAGTCTTCAATAAGTGGCCTAAGGATAATTTAAAAAATTGCTCTCCCCCAAAACAACAACTTGCCCCTCTCCCCACCCCCCCTCCCCCACCCCGCAGCCTTTCCTTGAGAGCGTAAAGGGTCTAGTGGAACGACCTCAGCTGCTTTCCATTTGTTAACCCGAGTCTGGTAAGCCTTGTCAATAATTCCCTTAAGTGTCCAAAGGAATCCCTCTCTTTGGCTTCCTCTCTCCCACAGGGCCCATTATCTCTATTAGCCTGCCTTAGAGAAAGAAAAGACATCCGAGACATGGTCTAACTTCTCTGAAGTCAAGGATGCCTTCAAAAGCAAAGTTTGGGCAGTTGGGGGAGGGGAAGCAGAGGAGGGGACAACGGGGAGGAGGGAAGGAATTGTAAGCAAAGGGACAGCTGGGGATTGGCCCATTCTTCCCAGGCATTCTGTGGAGCCTCTTTTTTTTTTTTGAGTAGTAAACATTTATTTTGAGGACTTTCTGGTGTGACCATGTAGTTAAAATAAAATCACATTACATATCATGAATCAACTTGGCCTCTGTAGGTTCTTACTAGTGCTAGCTGATCTCATACCTTTAAATTTTAAAAAAATTAACTGCACTGCTCACTCACGTATGCAATAGAAAAATTCATGAAAATCACCATTATTGTAGTAGTGTCTTTTCTGTCTGTCGCTATGCATATTTTAAGTTACTGAATGCTTTTTGAAAAGAGGTAGTTTCAGTTTTGACCACCTGCAGTAAGTTAGGCATTACTTCACAGTTCAGAGAGTAGCAGTCTCTCCTTGGAGAGTTCTTGCCTATCACAAAGAAAAGCTGTGCCCTTTATTGGCTAAAGCAGCAGTGTTCAAAACCAGTTGGTAAATTTGGGATTGACTGGATAAAGGTTCAATACTATTAAAGGATTAATACTATATTGTGAGCCATGATGCTTTTCCAATATGCAATCATCTTTTGCTTATCATCAGCTGGTATTCCATGTTGTGCAGTGGCTGCAAAGAGAGTTACAACAGATTTAGAAACATACCAACGAGACATTCATAGATGGTAAGAACCCCAGGAAAAGCCAATGAATGATTAAGTCGCTCCCAAATCCTCAATAAAGTGGCTCAAGATGACAGACTGATACCAATCACTTGTATTTATTTCAGGACATAATATACTATTTTGACCCATGGACGATACTAAACTATAATCCTGTTAAGTATCTATAGGATATTTTATTTTTGTAAAGATAGGTCCTTAAAAAAAAAAAAAAGACAGATTAATAACATATCAAAATTAGATTAAAAACATAGGTCATTGCTTTCATTCTCTGTCCTAGTGTTAAAGATGTTACAAAGACACACAGACTATCACCCGGCTGGTCTCTTTTGGGGAAGCTATATTCAAGTTGACAAAAAGTACCCCTACATTTACAGACACAGCTGTTGTCAAAGGGGTCTTTCTCTGATTTTAGCAAAGAAAAACAGTCCAAATTGTATTCTTTATACTAGGTGATTTAACTAGTATATACCATGTTTGGCACATGGTATTATTTTTCTCCTACTGGAACAAGTTCTTGTTTTCTCAAAGCCTTTCCCCAACTTTTCTAAAATTAAGCTTAAATATCATTTATTTCAAGCCTTCAAAGTAAAATGCTATCCTCATATATACATGCACCAGGTTGGTATATTCATATCTATCCTTTCCAATTGCAGGCTAAGCAAAGACATGCATTTAGAGCTGTATTAATGTATTAAAGCAAAAGACAACCCAACTTAATATCAAGAGAAATTGTGACCTTCCATGTAGTGCTTGACAGAGAAACACTGATTTTGACACATTGTCTTATTTTATTCAAATAGCAGTCTGCTCACACATGGTCCAAGGACACCCAAATAACAAAGCAATGATTGGTCTTCAAACATTATAGCCAATGATGCCACGATTGCCTATGATCTCGCCAACATAAAACCACATCCACACCTCAGTGGCCACCAAACCATTCAGTAGAGCTTCCTTAACTGTGAGCTGTTTGAAGCTACCAGTTTGAGCACTATTGATAATTTTTTTCAAGCTCTGAATAGCTGTAGGGATCTCAGCAGGGGTTGGAGGAACCAGTTCAACCTTGGCATAGTGCCAAAATGTGGCCAATCGAAGCTTCGAGTAAGTCACAGCAGTTCTGACCAGCACCGGGGCCTTCTCCGCGAGGTTACGGACAAACTGGGCCATGGTTCTAGGACGGAAAGCCCGTCGCCCCGACTCTGTGGAGCCTCTTTAGAGGCAGTGAAGAAAGTAAAATCCAGAGGCATCTTTTTAAAAATGCTGTAAAGGTTCTGACTTTAGCTGATCTACGTAAGGAATAAAGATGAGAGAAATAATGCCAGCCAGCTGGCCAGGTATGAACCCAACCCAATTTTCACTTACATTTGTTATTTTGTAAAGGGACTATTACATCCTCTATTAGGTAATATACCAGAGGAACCAAAATGGGAGAGCTATGGCATCACATGGTTGTGGTCCTAGACCAAGATCTAAATAGGTACTCTCAAAGGCTATCCCAATTGAAGGAGTGTGGGCTCTATGGACATCCGTTCTGACAAGAAGCCATAGATTTTTAAAACTATTTAAGTTTACACCTTAAATAACTTTGGGTTAAGTGTGATTAAGAAGGAGGGAAATTTTGTAGAGAGAATGCAGGAAATTTTTTCTTAGTGGACTAATTTGTATTTCATTCCTAAAACTCAGCCAGTTGCTTCTCTTACTAACATGTCATGCAAATATTTTGTTTTCTTAGGGAATTCAGGACAAAATTCCACTTTTGAGGAAGAGAAGATTGAGGATTAAGTAACTTTACTATTCAAAAAATAGCTTTTTCCAAGTATAAAAATAATCCATGTCCATTATAAAAAATTAGGGAAAAGATGTGATGGTGGGATATCCTATTCATTTTTTAGGAGTGGAAAAATGGTTTTGAGGGAGCCGAAGAACTGAAGTAGTTTTTATATATGTTTGACTCCTAGTGAGGGGCCAAACAGAATGTTGGGCCTTCCTGGAGGATTGAGGTTGACTTGATCATGACCTGGCTCAGCAGACTGTCATAAGTATTTAAGGATTAGGAATCTGGGAGGCAGTGGTATTACCATTATTAGGTCCACCTGGCCCACGGGCACCAGATTAAAAACTGAGATGCTGAGGTTTACAGCTGAGAAGGAGTTTATTGACAAGGCAGCCAAGCGAGGAGACTGGAAAACAAGGCTGAGATCTGCCTGCTGGAAGGAGGGGGGGCTGGGATATTTATGGGATGAGCAGGGTGGTCTTAGGCGTGGTAAAAGGTGAGGTAATTGGCGTTCTGCACAGGTGCATCCGGGTTACGTGTTTCTGCGTAGTCAAAACGGAGGCGCTGAGCGTGATTGGAGGGTGGAGTTTTCTGGTCCTCTGACGTCACCAGGCCAGTCGGAGGACGCCTGCACAGGCCCAGTTTTAGCGTCGGTGGTTCCAACCTGCCCCAGCCGGCCTGCACTGGACAAGAGCTGACTCCAAGTTTCTGTATACCAACTGAGCTGTGTGAAGATAAGAAGGTATGCAATTAAAGAGAAAAAAAAGAAAGAAAAGCAACCTAACTAAAGCGAGCTTAATCCATGAAGGCAGTTTATAAGCAAAGAGGTTTTAACAAGCTGTTCCCATATCGGCTGTTCCGTAAGACAAGCTCAAGAATTTCTATAGCTATCAGTTTCTGTTAACTCTATTGGGCACCGTTACAGGGGTACTGGTTCATCTTGGTGTCAAGTTTGAGTGATGGTGAGACTATAATTTTGGACTATTCTTCTGGTTAATGTGTGGGGATACTGTATATTTGTGAATAATTCAGAAATCCGGGAGTTTTCAAGTGAATTTTAAAAAATTATGAAAATCCTGACTTGTTGGTTCCCTTTATGTTTCTTCTCAGACATATCTAGTTACAAGGAAAAATTGGGAGCTACTCCAACTTTTTTTCCCCTCTTATCAATTTGCCCTGATTAGGGGAGGAAGGGCTGCAGAATTGGTTTGGTCATCATACCTTCAAAATTTAGTTGCAATTCAAGATGTTCTGAGAATTAGCACCATGGGACCATAATGTAGCATCTTTTTGCATAATCAAAATATTCCTTTGCTGAGCTGAAATGCCCTTTTAGTGCTTTGGGGGTGATCCCTGAGCAATGCTTTATCTGCTTCTGTACATCTATGAGAAAATAAAAGGCCTTTAAGAAAGCTTCTCAAACGAAGGTGTAAACCTCAGAACAATTGGAAACAAACAGTACCCATTTCCTCTCCCACCCAGAATGTCTTCTGTGAGCTTGCCCCAGAACCAGAAAGGGAAGGAGGCCTAACTACACTTTTATCTGGAGGTTGGAAGCTGGAGAGAGGATTGAATTGCCAGTGAACTTTGCGCTGTGATTTCATATTGAAGTGGCTGCATCTGTGCCACCTGTTGATGGCATGATTGGAGCATTAGTCCTGGCTCAGCCTCAGCACCATTGATAACTCTGCTTAACATCACCCCGGGGGAGGCTTTATTGGAAGCCCAGTCACTTTGCCTCGGCAATGGTGTACATTGGTGCCCCATTCAACCCTTTTTTCTGACATTAGCACATTTGAATGGGCCACCAGTGAAGCCATTCAGCGAGAACATACAACCAGGGATTCTGGGTGGCCTAGGGCTGAGCTGAGAATTCTCGTTAATGGACTGTGAGACTTAGCCTATTGAGGTACATGAACTCGGTGACCAAAGAAAAGTGAGACAAAGATGTCCCTCACAGGAACATGTAGGTCAGAAGTGGACAAAGGCAGACATGGACCAGTCACAGCTGTTTGATTACTGAGCTGAAAAGGGAGCACGGATCCCTGTGAGGGGCCCGCACGACTGATTTGACAGAAATCTCAGAAATGCCCGCACACTCTGAGAGGAAGGCATTTACCAAGATTACAGGCGGTGTGTGAAGTTATTTTAAAAATGTTTTTTCCTTCCACTTGTCTTTGTGGTAATTTCCTATTTGGCGGTACTTAGAAAAGGCCCCCAATAACTAGAATGAAAAGAAAGGGTCGCGAAATTGAACTGGAAAAAACATGCTTAAAAATGAAAGGTGATCGTGGGCAGCGTTGCCCACGTCGCTGGTGCTCTGAGTTATTTTCAGGCTCTGAAGGGACCAGAAAATGTGCTTTGGGAACCAGAACTTGTGCATGTTTAGGATTATAATTTTAATACATGAGTATAATTTCAAGACCTTTTTACTCCAAGATATAGGATAAAAAAATACAGGTTTTCGAAACTTTGCAAAAAGATAAAGGTTAAAGAATCATTTTGGATCTATCAACATTGTTAATTATAATAATAGCATGCTTAATTCTGATTAACCCTGCACTGTAGCTTCTCTCTGTGATAAGTTTCTGTGGGAGAGACATTGGTCTCTTACTCTTAGATATGTGATCTATGTAAATGTCTAGAGAGCTAATACTCAGATGCACATGAAATTTGAAAAGTGTTCTGTAATTTTTCACAAAATGCCATTTTAATAACTATATGAACACTTAATTCCAAACCAACTTTATTTATTAAAACTTGATTAAAAATTTTACAACTTTTTGAGATAGCAATATATTTTAAAATATTCAGAATTTTGGTTTTATGAGATTTGGGGAACCCAAAAATACCTGTAATCTTGTTCCATAAAAGGAACTGAGAAGAAAGTGTTTTTGTTTTGTTTTGTTTAATCCTATCATAAGTAACGCAACTATTTTTATGGGGAAAGTATTCAATATTAAAAAGTGTGACTGAAGGAAAAGGAAGAGTCACATCTTGAGAAGAGTCATATCCATTTATACTGAAACAGAATTTTATGAGGGAGGGGACTTTGGGGTCCATTTAGTCTATTGTATCCATAGTATGATTGAGACCTACAGAGGTTTAGTAGTTTGCCAAAGACCCATGTAGTACCTGGACTTAAAAGCAGCACTTTATCTCATTATGGGAATTGTTCCTTAGGACAGTAATAAATCTTTCTTTGTTAAGGACTAGAATCCTTAAATTTAGGAGATGTTTTACCTCATGTTGAGTTTACTAAAGGTAAAATTCATTTACATGCCATCTATCTATCTGTCTGTCTGTCTATCTATATCTATGTTGGTTATGATATTCCATTACATGTTTCCCAAACTTTTTAAAGCTCTAGAAAAAGATAACAAGAACAATATAAAAACCTGACTCCCCCCCCAAAAAACTTTAGAAACAGTCTAGTTTTGCCTTTTTTTTTTTAGCATTTCTAAAATCAATTCCCTTTCTTTCCACCTTCCTCTTAAGAAGTCTTTAACTTCTTTTTTAAGTATATCCTGTCTAGTCTACTTCTACTGTTTCTCCTTTAGGCTACTTCAAAATGTGTGGTAAAATAATGTTATCTATCTGTGTTATTCAGAACAACTTGCCTCTGGAAACTCTTCAATTTGAGTCCTCAGTTGCTTTGTAGAGAGGGGTCCAGAATATGCCGCCCCCAAATATGCATATTTATGCATAAATATGCATAAATAATCTTTGGCATAAAGATTATCTTGAGGCAATTGAGAAAGTCACAGAAAAAGTTCTCTACCATCCCCCTTTCTGCCTAAAAACAGGGCATAAATTTCCCTTTGTAAGGGTGACAAAAATTTCCGTTTGAAGAGGTGTCCCCTCTCCTATGCCAGGAAGACCTGGGAAACAGCACTGAGATGGGTCTTCACAATAAACCTTATTAAACAGCCACCTTCCCACAACTTACCACTCTTAGCAGCCCCAACCCCCTTTTCTGTGTCTAGTCACTCCTCCACAATTTATCATTCTTTGTTAAAATGATAGATAAAGACCCCTCCCCTGAGGATACTTCTTTAAGTTTTCACTTTTCTGTGAAGCCCCCATGCATGTAAAATATTAACATCAATAAAGTTTGTATACCTTTTCTCCTGTTACCTGTATTTTTTTTCTGTTTAATTCACAGGCCCCCATGTTCAGAATCTGAAAGGATGGAGGAAAAGCTTTTTCTTCCCGTACACTAGGTAATCACTAAATTTTCTCTCCTTCTCCAATCAAGCCTGTCATATTGCTTTTTCTCCTCCAGTTTCCCACTCTTTAGTGCATTGTTCTTCCATGTTGTCTTTCCTAACATCGTTTTTCTCTCATTTGCATCATTCTTTTCACTTAAAAATTTAAAGTCTCAAATGCCTTTCTGTTAGTTAGAAATGTCCTGGCAATGAATGGAAATGGTCCCATTATCACATCGCCGTTATTATTATTTTTGGAGGGCATGTCTTAGGGTTAAAAGAAATGGGAATTTGTTTGTAAAATTTGAAGCTATCTTTTCTACAAGTAACTAAGTCTTTGGGTTCTATTTTAAAGGATGATGATTTTAAATATCTAAATTTTGTTTGAAGATACTGTCAAAGCATAAATCAGTTGATTACTGTCTGTGGAAATATCAAAGCTTTCTCGTATATAAATTAATGGGAATGGGGGTTAATTTGGGTTTCCACATCTTTACTTTTTTCACACAAGAAACTGCTGGGTTTGGATTTATTACAATATGAATAGTATAATAATAATTTCCATTTAACCAATGATACTATGTATGAAGAACAGTGTTAAGCATTTGACATGAATTCTTGAATGCATTGAATCCTCATAACAATCCTATAAAGTAAGCACTTTATTATCCCTGTTTGACAGACAAGGAAACTTGAGCTTTGAGAGGGTAAGTGACTTGCCCATGGTTACCTGGCTATTCAGTGGGGCACTGGATAGTTTTTGGAAGTGGTCTAGACCTGGTTCCTTTGAAGAAACAAGAGCATCATTAGTAATTGTATCTTATTATGTACTGTGAGTGTCCTTTCCTTTTATACTTTATTAATGACACAAGGTGTTTTCCCAGCAGTTCAAGGTCTGTAAGAGCACAGCCAAGGGCAGGGAAATGGTACTTGGATGAGTCAGATTACCAGGGTTGTAGCTAAGACCCATAGCCACAGGGGCCATCGTGGCTGGAGGATTGTGGGAAGGGGCGTACTCAGCATTCCAACCAATGCCTGGGTACAGTTTTATTTGACTTTGTTCTTCAACATGGGCAGCTGGCTAGATGAATGTGCTAACATGCTCTTATTCTCGTATTCTGATACTTGCTGATTCTGATTTCTGGTCCCACACCTCTCCATTTCTTTTATCATTCAAGTGGTCTGCTTTCTGATTCAGTTTCTCTAGGAAACAAATGAAAATATTTTCTGAATTGTGAAAGTCCAAATTATCAAATAATGTACTGTTACGGTTACATTTCTGCTGTTTGGATGACTATTCTGCTGTGAAACTTCACCCAAACTTCTGGTTTAGGAAAAGTCACCTTTACAGTTTTCATCAACTGAAAAAAGAGCAGCATTAGGTGTAATTATAAATTTTGATAAAGTGAAGCACAAATATGTCACATTTCATGTTAACAACAGATGGGGGTCAGGACACACTACCCCCAAATATGGTATTTTGGCATGTAGACTATTTTAAGCGGAAGGAATTTGATAAACAGCATGTGCAAGAAGGACTTTCTGACCTTCCCCTGAAGCAGATATAAAACCCTCATGTGAGAGATGCCCTCACTATACCCGGAGGAAAAGAGCCTCCTTATCTCTGAAGACAAAGGGACACAGAGAAAATTCTGAATGAACAGGCATTGCTAAGTTTCCCTGTTTACTCCACTTACTTCATGCCCTTTGTCCTCTCATATTTTCTCATGACTTTCTACTCTAAATGAAACCTAATGTAAAAATGCTCAGGTTTAACCATTTCTTTGGGTCTTCCTTATGAAGGTTCCCATGACACGTGAAAAGTATATTAAATAAACTTGTATGCTTTTCTCTTGTTAATCTGTCTTTGGTTACAGGGGTCCAGTCAAGAACTTAGAAGGGTAGAGGGGAAAGATGGTTTTCCTCCCCCATACAGCCTACATGAAAGTCTTACGAATTGTCTGAAATTGGCTTCTACCCTCTCTCAAGAGATAGAAGGACAAGCACTGCTCATAGTAGGCTGACAAGTCAAAATACAAACCCACCTACACCTGACACTCCAGCTTACTCCAAAGGGGGTAGAAAGTTGGCAGCAACGGCTGGTGCCATATCGCTAAGGAGAAACACAAAACAGACACTTTTACAGTCACCTTGGGAATTTAAAAAAATCTGCAGGCTAGGGTCCTACCCAGACCAACTAAATAAAAATATTTTGGGGTGGAGTCCAGGCATCAGATTTTTTAAAAAGCTCCCTGGGTGATTCCAATGTGCGACCAGGGTTGAGAAGGACTGGTCTATCACAGCATACGGATGAAATATTAACCACGTATAACATTGTACAAGGTCCTTTGGGAGATAGAGAAATTAGAGTTAAGACATGGTCCTTGCCTTTTAATTTGGTTCGCAACATTCTTGCCACAAAAATGGTTACTAATAATGTAATGCAGTCACTTGTTGTTAGTAAGTGATGTCATAGTTTCAGTGGAGAGAGCTTACCAGAGAGCGGGAAGCATGTAATGGTGACTAAAGAACTTCCAATTCCTATCCTCATCCTGCCTAGTAATAATAGTCGCTGCCTCCTGTGTGCCAGATAGTTTATCTACCTCATTTAATCTTCATTGACTGCTTATCAGTTAGATATTATTCTTATTTTACCGAGGAAAGCTAAAGCTTGGTGATACTGTTACTTGTGGAAGTTCTGAGAAATAGGCTTTGAACATAGGTCTGTTGGGAACCAGTGTCCATGCTCTCTAATCATTAAGTTGTGCTGTTTGGTCTTGGTAGGAACGTGGTCAGTAGCAGTTAGGGTGAGCTGCGTGCCATAAAATGTTTAACATTTTATACATTTACATTTCTTATTTTGTAAACTGCATATTTTGAAAAATTCCAAGCCACAGAAAAGTTGAAAGAATAGTACACTGAATGCTGTATACCCTTTATCTACATTAATCAACTGTTAACATTTTACTAATATACATTCTTTATTTTGCTATTTACATACGTATATATGTATCGTTGTCGCTGAACCATTTGAAATGCAGACATCACGACAGTTCGCCCATGAATACCTCAGTACGAATTGTCAAAGAATAAGGACAGTCTCCTATATAACAACTACACTAGTCACACCTAAGAAAATTAACACTAATTCCATTTTGTCATCTAATATACAGTCCCATTTAAAAATTTCCTCAATTACACCCAATAGGTCTATTTAGCTGTTTTGTTGACCCAAAGATCTAATCAAGGTTTATTAATTTTATTTGGCGGTAATATTTAGAGGCTTTTACTCTAGAAGTGGTCTCTTCTTTTCATGATACTGACTTTATTTTGAAGATGTAGGTAATTGCCTTGCCAATGTTTCCCTTTCTGGGTTTTATTTGATTGTTTTCTCATGATTAGATTCAGGTTAAATATTCTTAGCAAGGATACTGGGTAGCGGATGTATATTTCTTACTGGAGCCATCAAGAGGTGCCTATCAGGTTGTCCCACTATTGGTGATGCTAAGTTTGATCACCTGGTTAAGGTGATGATGTCATGCCTAAGTTTCCCATTGTAAAGTTAACCTGTGTGGTGATATTTTAAAACCAATAGTTTTTTACCCATTGGTTTTAGCATCCATTGATGATTTTTACATTGTGGGTTGAAAATAGTGATTTTCGAATTCTGTCATTTTCTTGACATTCATTAGTTGGTGTGTTAGTTGCCTCAGGCTGCCATAACAAAACACCACAGACCGGGTGGCTTAAACAACAGAAATGTATTTCTGCACAGTTCTGGAGGCTAGAAGCCCAAGACCAAAGTGTTGTCAGGGTTTGTTTCTGGTGAATCCTCTCTTCCTGGCTTGTAGGCAGCTGCCTTCTCATGGTGTCCTCCCTGGCCTCTTCTCTGTGGCTTGGAGAGGGAGAGAACCCTTTGGTGTCTTTTCCTCTTCTTATAAGGACACTAGTCTTATAGGATTAAAGCTCTAACCTTATGACCTCATTTAACCTTAATTACCTCCCTCTAGGTCCCATCTCCAAATTCAGTCACTTTGGGATTAGGACTTCAACATATGGACTTTAGGTGGGACACAATTCAATTCATAACAGCTGGTGTTCTTCTGTAAAGTTGAGCTTTCTTCTTCTTTCCCCCGCTTTCTTTCCTCTTCTTTCTTCTCCACCCCTGCCACCTTTTCTCCTTCTTCTGAGTTTTACTATGGACTCATGGATTTATTTTTCATTGAATGTATTATGACCTATTTCTGTCACTATTCATGTTGATGGTCAAAATGTCCAAGATGTGGCAGCGGGAGCTCCTTCAAACCAGCTCCAGTATTCTTTCGATATGACTGTATCATTGTTTAAGCACTTCCTTCCTTTCTTGAACAAGATGTTCTAGTCTACCTTGTGTTTTCCCTATCCCAGCCGTTTCTGGAATCAGTCATTTCTCCAAGGAAACCTGGTTCCTTTTGGTGGGAGATGGTATTTAGAAACACTATCTTTGAGCTTGTTATTGCTAGCTATGATTACCTTGTGAATCTGTTATTTTTAATAGATTTCTCCATGTTATAGCTATAAAAACTGTACCAATGAAGACTTTATTGAATTAGAGATTAACCCTTCAAGAGTACAATCAGGCATTTAGTAAGCATTTGAAAAGCTTTTGAGTGGCTTGGAATGTAACATGTACCTAGTAAATATTGATAAATGAATGAATAAATGGCCTTGATTATGGGGTTTGCTTGGTTTGCTAGGAGGAGAATTTGCCCAGGCTGTAGTGAGTGGGGGAGATTGGGGTCAGTCCTTATGTGTGTATTTATATATGTATTTTATCTACATTTTCAGTCTGTAGTTCTCTCTCCTGTTAATGAGAAAAATCCAGATTCCCACCTCCAGACCTTCTATAAACTCTTATGGCTGTTTTCCCAGGAAGTGATTCCATGGAGCCTTTAACTTCTCATTTGTGGTTCTCAGTGCATCCCTTCAGACTTCTAGGGGGATGAGATAACATATCCTGAAAAGAATACTTGAAAAAGAAATATTTTTCCTGGTTTTACAAAACAGCTAGCTAAGGAATATAATTTCTTCACAGATGAAGAGAATCCAGTTAAAACGAAGCTAGCAATACAGATTTCAGAGCTCTTGAGATTCTCGTATATTTAATATCTATTCTGATGAACAAGGATTCAGTCACAACCACTCTTTGAGGATCTATTTACTGTCAAAGTGTAATTGGATTTTGATATAGCAGTTCATTTTGGTGGGGGGTGGGGAAGGGAAGGTGATTACAAAATAACAAACAAAATGTAAGCGAGGTGGTACCTTTGATTTTTTTTTTCCTCCTCCTGGATCTTTACAGATACTGGGAATAAACCCCTTATCCCCGACAGTGGTCTTAGAAAACAAGGCATACACTTCAACTACTTCTGCTGTGAATAATCCATTGAAGCCAAACAGTATTATACTAGATTCATCAGTGTTCACACAAAGGTCATATCCTTACATATCTCTTTGAATTTGTGGGACGCATATGGTGTACCACTTCTATAGAAGAAATATTTTCATTTTAGAATTCAACTTTTGTAACCTTTGGCAACATGTAGTATCAATGGCTCTTTGTTGTTCAAAAAAAAAGTAAAACTGTAAGCTATCCCCAAGGATGTGCAGGGCGTTGCTATAGCAACAAAATCTGCCTCCCAGCACCACAAGAGAAGCTATGAATAAAAGATGGTGCTCTAAGGACAACAGAATAGAAGAGGCTGTTTCGATCCTTCTAATACCTGAAATTTGCTGTTATTTTGTTAAATGCAAAATAAAACTCTTGGGAAAAGGCCCAGTTCACTAGAGGGATGAATTTCTATATTGTACTTCAGATGTCATGGGGAAAAATACACACTTTCTGAATAGAGTCAGCCCATGGTAGGAAGACCAGGGAAGGACCAAAATATTTGATTTATGGGTTTTATTTGTTGTTTAGTTTTTTTAATTTGGATGAAAGAATTCAAAGACAAACACGTTACTCAGACATACAGAAAATGGGACTATTTTAAATTTGACCCAACATAGTCTTCTGGTTCTATATTTAAATATAAGCACACTTTACATAAAATATAGGGCAAAACAAAGTGCTGTAATTTCAGCTTGCATTGTCTATTCTGTATCCAGTTATTTTCATGTGTACCCACTTTGGTCATTGAGTTCCAGTTCCTAGTGGCTTCACCATAGCTGCCTATCTACCTACCAACCTAGCTATGTTTTATGATACTGGGTATTTTAGGACCCAAATCTTAGGGTGATGGCTAAAGGTTTCAGATGACGCAGAAAAGAGTGAACTTTGAATCTCTCTCTCTACACACACACACACACACACACACACACACACCACATACATATGTATATATGTATATCTTTTCACATCTATCTTTATATCATACTTAGTTTTTAAGAAACTTTTTTTTATTGTGTGTGAAGTTATTGGTGGGTGAACTGTTATTCTGAAAAGAGGTAAATAACTCACCCCTCTGTAAGTGCTTATTTTCAATATGTTAAGAGCTAAATTAAACTATTGCCAGAGGTATGACTATCAGAGCAAAGGGATAGCTATGGACTAAATTCTGTCCCCCCAACCCGCAAATTCATATCTTGAAGCCCTAACCCTGAATGTGACTCTATTTGGAGACAAGGCCTTTATGGAAGTGGTTAAGGTTAAATGAAGTCATAATGGTAGGACCTTGATCCAATAGGATTAGTGTCCTTGTAAGAAGAGAAAGAGAGACCAGAGCTTTCTATCTCTCTGTACATGCACTGAGGAAAGGCTGTGTGATCACACAGTGAGAAAGCAGCCCTCTAAAAGTCAGGAAGAGAGGCCTCACCAGGAACTGACCATGTTGGCACCCTGATATCAGACTTCCCATCTCTAGAACTGTGACAAAATAAGTGTAAGCTACTTAGTCTATGGCATTTTTTTATGGAAGCCCAAGCTGACTGATACAGGTTTTAAAACGTTTGGTATGATTACTTAATTTTCTTTCAGAGTCAAAGTTTAAGGGGGAACAGGTATGCACATGATGCTCAAAGTTTTTCTAGGACTGGTTTTTTGATACTGTCACCTTGGCAACTTTACACAATTGAGGATATGAAGGTTTCTAATACAGTTATTAACTGTGTGTTTAAAAAACACTATTTTGGCTATGAAACCTAGAAAATAAGACTTTTTGTTTTAGTTACAATAATTTTCCCACTGATTTTATGAATAGATACAATTGTAGAAGCTTAACAAAAAGGTAGCATTTTGTTTTTCAACTCTATCTTAATTTAGGTATGGATAGACTACATTTGGGAAGGATGGGTTAATAGACTCTATATCAGTACTAATCTTATGAGAGTAAATTCTGGATAACCATTGTCAAAATTTCAGAGATCTTTTTTCTTGTTCAGTGTTTTCTTCTCCTTGGATCTCCCCATAATTCAAAAGCTCCAGGAATTTTTTTTTTTCTTTTTTTTTTTGATTAGCAAGGAGTCTATTCGATTGAGCTGGTTATATGACTTGGTTGTTTCTCCTCGTCTTAAAACTAAGCAGTGCGCTAAAATGTTAATAATGGGTGGTGAGAACACAGATGATTTTTTTTTCTCCTTACTTTCCCACTTATTTTCTAAATTATGTATATTAAGCACTGATTACTTTCATCATGGAAAATAACAAAGTTGAAAAATACTAGGTGTTAGAAGAACTTGTAAAAATCCTGTCATCTTTCAAGAAGAATTTTAGGTGGTTTACAATAAAAGACATTTATACAATAAAGCTAAACAAACTGGGAATTAGACATCTAAAAGCACGAAAAGAAGAAGGAAGTAAATACTCTAGCCATGAGATTTAGTATAGTTACGGTAACTGAACATTAAATTTAGCTCTGAGCTTCCTTACAGCCAAGAGAAAAATAGTGGATTAGAAAATTCTCATTATCTGATCAAAAGAAAGTATACCAGCTAAGTATACTTTGTAAAAGAACATTTTTTTCCTTGTTAAACTCCTAAAAGGAACTTTTCATAGTATGTTCTATTTGTATAAAACATAAAAAGAATAATTTTATATGCTTGTAAATATAGAGAAAATGTCTGGAAGATACAGGAAACTATTGATGGTAATATAAAGTTGTCAGACACTTTTGCTGCCTAGCACACTTTCCCCTTATTTTGATAACAGTGCCCCTCTTCCTTAAGGGAACTGCTCCTCTTCTATTTCAGTCATGAGTTTCTGGGTACTACCAACCGCGGTACTCCCTTGACCCAAACCAAGCTAATCAGAGCATGTCCCTGGGATTTTTCTAAGGGAGAAAAAAAAAAATCCCTTTTCCTGTTGGATGACTGTGATGCAAAGCTATGTTCTCCCAGTCACCCGAAGCCCTGTTCTCCACCACTCGAGAAAACTAAGAGAACAACTCTAACATCCATGTAGAAGCAGAGACTAGAAGTTCACACACCAGGTTCATTCCCTGGGGCCCTTGGTACCACCCTGGTTTCAGCAGTGGTTGCTTTGATTCCTTGCCCTACCCTAGTGGCCTTCAGTTCCTCTCCTGCATTTAACTTCCTTCAAGCTACAGGTCTGTCACCTGAAATGGAAAGAATCTTGACTACTTGAGCTGGAATTGTGTGGGCAGAAAAAGAAGGCTATGGGAGCCTTTATATTGCTTGAAAAAATTTTTTTTGAACAATAAGCACATATTATATTTATAATAAAAATACTAATAGAAATAAAAACAGGAAAAATGTTATCAAGAAAAAATTCATATAAGGGACATTATACAATACAGAGGACACTATCTCCAGAAAAGCAAATGCACTGGGCCTTTATTCATGTGTATTTCTTATGTTGAGCTTTGCTGCAGTCTGAGAATAACACTGAAGTGGTACTTGGTGAAGGAACTAAGCTAATGTGGTGCTCTCCATTAATACTAGAATAGCCTGTAAAAAAGCATTCTACACTCCTAAGCTGAGGAGTGGACAGAGAACAAATCTCAGGCTGTCAGCCTATCAACCTAAGGGCCTTTGACTATTCCAGGTGAACTTCTGTGATGAGAAGTTAATTGTGCATATACCGTCGAAGACACAGTGATATGCTTTGGATTGTAGAGGAGCAGATGGCAGGGGTGACATTATTTTATGAAAGATGAAGATAATGCTCAATTGTGTTTTTACCTAAATGAAAGGTCACCTCACTTGCAAATGGAGGTGGGTCACAGAGGTCCCTGAAGGTGAGGCCAAATTTTCTTCAAGAGGCAACTTCAGATCTGCCCGAATCCTTGTAAGTACTTTACTGAGCTCTTAGGGTAGCTTAAGATGGATGCAGCACGTCACAGGGCAAAGAGACTTGAACTAGTTTACACTTGCCCAGTATGACTCACTGACACGTACAACCTTAGCAACATCTGAGTTCTGGGTTCCCCTCGAGCAGCTGTAGATACAGAGATCCACCTGCTTTTTGGCCTAATCTGTCTGGAAGTACTTCAAAGTCAATATGTCTGAAATTGAACTCAGTATATATTCCTGAAAACTTGTCTGTATTTCTTTATTACCTCTCTAGTTTTAGGGTACCTCTATCTATCTAGTCACCCAAGCCGGTAATGTGGTAGCCATTCTAGACTTTTCCCTGTCTCTCACTACCAACATACAATTGCCCCTCTCTTAGGTATTTATAGATTTTGTCTTCTCCTCTCCATCTCCACAACCTCTGTTTTTGGTTCTGTGCTAATTATTTCTCATAGGATTGATTGATTAATTAATTAATTCGACTAGTATTTATTGAGCATCTGTCACATGTCAAGCATGTGCTAGGCTCTGAGGATTCAGTGGTGAGCAAAACCAACAGTTCCTGCTCTCATGAAGCTTATAGTCTAGGGAGTTACTACAATATATCTCAACTGGTGTCCGTGCCTTTAGAATACGCGCTCAGTCCATGAGCTTGAGCTCTTTTCTAAAATTCAAATGCAAAAATGCAAATCCGATTTAAATTAATTGCTTTCAGGATAAAATACACACTCCTCAGCTTGGCACACAAGTCATTCATGACCTGGCTCCTGCCTCTGTCTTCAGGATAATTTTTTCACTATCATAGCACAAAGAGTGACTAAAGAGTGACCCATCTTCCAAAGCCACTGCTGAAAATTAGTCTCCTTATTTATACCAGACCTCGTAGAAGGGTAAAATCATGAGGCAATCTGTATTATTAAAAAGATATGGAAAGAAAATATATTTCTTCCTCTCTCCATTTTAAAATTTTGTATTCAGTTCCTTGGCTTAGAAAATAATGGATTCAGGTACTTGATTTGGAAGTTCCTTTGTCCTTTGTTAAGCACGCTCTTACAAATAAAAGAGGATTTGCAGATAAATTATTAGAACAAACAAGAGATTTCATCAATGTTATTGGATACAGGTTCAATATACAAAAAAATTAGAAAATATAAGAAGCGATGTCATTTGTAAGAGCAACAAAAACTTCAGGGTACTGAGAACATATTTGGCAAAAGATGTGTAAGACCTTAATTATGAAACTTTACTAAAGGTATAAAATAGAATTAAATAAATGGAGATATGAACAAGATTATGAATGAGAAGACTCAATATCGATGTCATTTCTCTCCAAATTAATCCATAAAGTCAATTTATTCTCATAAAAATTCCAAGTTTTTTTAAATCTTGAAATTTGACAAGTTGAAACCAAAATTCATATGGAATTATAAAGTGCCAAGAAGAGCCAAAATAATTCAAAGAATAAATTGGGGTAGGTATACTCTGTTGGATAATAAGATTTAATGGGAAGTAATAGCAATTGAAGCAGTGTGATATTGGCACAGGACAGGCAGTTAGACCACATATATCAATACATGTGTGATATTGTGTGTAACAGAGATGGTAGCATAAATCAATAAGGAAAGTATAGATCTTTTTATAAATGATACTGAGACAATTGGCTATCTGTATGGGAAAAGAATTGGATTTTTATTTCACATCACATGCAGAATTAAATTCCTAAAGAGAATTAAAGATCTAGAGAGAAAATAAAACTTTAAAACATGAGAATATCTTTAATCTACAGGCTAAGAAAGAATTTCTTACATTAAAAGCACGTCAGGTAGGAAAATGAATATATTAACCATATTAAAATTTGTATGCAAAAGGCATTATAAAGTTAAGTTAGCCATTCTGAGTAAATATCTGCAATACATTATCTGACACTGAACTCATTGTTACTGAAAAATGTGCCTGAATTTGTTTATTTCCTGTCTGGATGAAGAACATCACTATATACCTAGTATCCCAAGCTTATAACTAGTATATGGAATAAATTAAGGGACAAGTCAATATGAAAAATAAAAACAACTTCACAAAAAAGGGCAAATGATACAAAAAGCCAAATCATAGAAGAAACCCTCATAGTTAATATATGAAAGACATTTCAGCTTCACCAATGATAAAGTAAATGCAATTAAAACAATAAGGTACTGTTCATGCACATCAGACTGGCAAATTTTTACAAAAATTTTACAAAATGCTGGTAGTACTAAGAATTGGCAAGAATGTGGTGAAAGAGGACCTGTCATATGATGGAAGCAATTTGGTAAGACCTGATAAAGTGGAAGATGTACAGCCTTTAGCGATTCCCTGGTGGAGCAGTGGTTAAGAATCCGCCTGCCAATGCAGGGGACATGGGTTCGAACCCTGGTCCGGGAAGACCCCACGTGCCGTGGAGCAACTAAGCCCATGCGCCACAACTACTGAGCCTGCGCTCTAGAGCCTGTGAGCCACAACTGTGAGCCCACGTGCCACAACTACTGAAGCCCACCCGCCTAGGGCCCGTGCTCCGCAACAAGAGAAGCCACTGCAATGAGAAGCCCGCGCACCTCGCAAAGAGTAGTCCCCGCTCGCCGCAACTAGAGAAAGCCCCACAGAGAAATGAAGAACCAAAGCAGCCAAAAATAAATAAATTTATTTTTAAAATAACCTCTCACATATGTATAAGAATTTTATTGTTGCATTGTTGTAACAGCAAAAATTTGTAACATCTGAAACTTCCTTGAGAAAGTAATATGTAAAAAGAAATTTATACATTCCTTTCTCAAGGAAGTTTGGACTGGGTAAATGCATGTCTTAGTCTGTTTGGCTGTTGTAACAAAACACCACAGACTGTATAAGGGTATATTGTATAAGACTACTATAAGAGTAGCTTATAGACAACAGAAATTTATTTCTCACTGCTCTGGAAGCTGGAATCCCAAGATCGAGGCGTCAGCATGGTCACCTTTTGGTGTGGGCCCTCTTCCTGGTTCATAGCTGGCACCTTCTCCCTTTGACCTCATGTTGTGAAAGGGGCTAGGGATCTCTCTGGAACCTCTTTTATAGGACACTAGTAATTCCATTCATGAGAGCTCCACCCTTGTGACCTAAGCACCTCCTACAGGCCCCACCTTCCAATACCATCACCTTGGACATTAGGGTTTCAAAATATAAAATTTAGAGGGATACAAACATTCAGACCATAAAATGCATTATTGTATATTCACATATTTAATGTAATTACTGATATTTGGGTTATGTGTACACTGTTTTATTTATTTTGTATTTGTTTCATGTTCTTTGTTCCTTTTTTTCTCCTTTTTTGACTTTCATGAATAAAATATTTTAAATTATTTTATTTCCCCCCTTATTATCATTAGTTTCCTCCTCTTAATGCTATTCTTTTAGTGGTTATTCTTGAGATTACAACAGATATCCTTGACTAAATAGATCTGTTAAAAATTAGTACTCTTACCTCTCCCCAGTCAATACAAGGTCTGTAGAATACTTTATCCTATTTAACCCCTTTGCCTTTTGTGCTATTGTTATCATTTATTTTATCTCTACATATAATTTTAAACCTACACTATAATTTTATAAAGTCAATAATCATTTGAATTTAACCACATACTTACCTTCTCTTGCTCTTCATTCTGTCCTATATTTCTGTGCTTACATCTGGAATCTTTGTACTTTTGCCTGAAGAACTCACTTGAATATTTTATTTTTAGTGTGGGTTTTTTGGCAATAAGTTTTCAGTTTTTATTTGCCTGAAAATATCTTTGTTATAATTTCTAATTTGAAAAATAATTTTGTTTGGTTTGTAATGCCAAATTGGAAGTTATTTTCTTTCTGCACTTTAATGGTATCATTCCATTTTCTTTGGTTTCTTTTTTTTTCTCTTGACAAGTCTTATTATTTTTTCTTTAAAGGAACTGTGTCTGTCTTCTCTGGCTGCTTTTAAGATGTTCTCTTGGACTTTAGCTTTAAACAGCTTTGCCTGATGCATGTAAGTGTGATTTTCTTGATATTTATCCTGCTTGTATTTAGAGAGTTTCTCTAATCTATGTCTTGAGATCTTTTGTCAGTTTTTGAAAATTCTCATCCAGTTTCTGAATCATTGTTTCTTAACTCTTCTCTGAAACTTCAGTTGTAGAGATGTTAGCAATTTTACCACATCCTACATATCTCTTGTGCTCTTTTTGTACTTTTCTTTTTTTCCCTCCGTGTTCTAGTCTTGATGTTTTCTATTAACCTAGCTTTCAGTTTCCTAATTTCTTCTTCTTCTGTACCTAATATGCCTTTAACTCTGTTTACTGAGTTCTTATTTTCAGCTATTGTATTTTACAGATTCCATTACCATGATGAAAGTCTCCATCTTGTCATATATATTGCTGAAATTTTTAATTAAAATTATTTTAAAGTCTATGTCTGATAGCTCCAATATCTGGATCACCTTTTGGTCTATTGTCTATTTTCTGGGTTTTTTTTTTTTTCCCACTTTGGTTTTGGTCATTTTTTTTATATCCTGGCATGCTAAGTAGTTTAAAAAAATGAATGTAGACATTGTATAATAAAAATTGTAAAGGCTCTGGATAATTATCCTATTCCTAGGAATAGTTATCCTATTCCAGATAGGAGTTAGTTTCTTCAATGGTAGAGTAGTCATCTTGATCCATCAGGGAGGAAGCTGATTCAAGGCTGAATTTAAGCCTCTGTGATGGCTGGTCTATGTCTGTTTTGCTTTACTGCAAAGGCGTAGACTTTGGGGAGTCTGAACTGAAAGCCTGAGTTATTTGTCAGATCATCTCTTCCTTCATGGGCCTTGGATTTCAATTTTTATCTCTCCAGTACCAAAAGGCAGACAACAGCTTAGCTCATTTGTGATTCAGGAATTAACAAATCACTCAAGGGGAAAATAGTGGAGAATTTTCAGCATACTTCTCTGTGATTCCCTTTGCTCCTGGATCCTGGTTCTTCTAATTCCTGGCTGTCCTAAATGTCAATTTTTATCTTTCTGTCCCTGTAAGATTGACAAAAATCTCTGAGCCACTGTTTTCTTCTTGACTGCTTAACGCTGAGCCTTTTGGGAATTGGTAAATGACTTGAAAGAAAAGGTGATAGGAGGTGTCATGGTCAGTCCAATGCATCTCCCTTCTCTCAAGGATTAGCCCTTAAGTTCTCGAAGTCTTGATTGCTGTCCAGTGCCTTAGAAAATGACTTTTTTTTTGGTAGCTTATTGAGATTTTCTAGTTATTCCTAGCATGAGGGTTGGTCTTATCAAGCTACTCTACCAGAAATTCCTAATCTCATTTTTCAATTGCTCTTTTCTGTTGTTGATGACTTATATCTGTTTTAAAATGACACTTTGATTCATTATAGTAGCTGAACTCTAATTGATTCATTACTGATAATGTCTACATTAGCAGAGTAAAACTTATCAAAATGAGTAATACTGCTAGAATTTAGTATGGTCAAAGAACTATGCCTGATTCCTGTGGTTAGAGTTTTAAATCACACTAGAATTATTTGTATTACTCCTTTTCTCTGAAGAAAGGATGAAACTATTTTGGAAAAAATATTTATAGAATTCGTAATGTCATTGAAACTCAGCAGTGAGGAAGATTAACTTGTAAAATGTTTCTCCATTAACTTCATTAACTTTTTTGCTCTGGGAATTATTAAAAATTCCCTAATTTTTATTGCTCCACTGGCTAAGAGCAGTTTCTTTATGGCCTGAATTTACTGAATCAAGAAAACCTTATCTAGGAGTCAGGTCAGACTTTACCTATACTAAATACTCTCTGTTCAATAACTCTATAATCTCACCAGTGTGAATTTTATAAAAATTGAGAGGCAATGTGACTTAGTGGAAAAGAACATAGACTAGGAGTTCAGATACCCAGTTTCTAGTCTTGCTCTGCTAGTGATTATTTGATTTGGATCATACAGACTTCTCTGGACCTCTGTTTCCTTATCTGTAAAATAAGGCAGTTAAAGTAGCCAGTGGCTGTGGCAGATTTTATTTTCCGAAGATGGCTTCACAAATCACTCTATCCGATCTCACATGTTCTTACGGTGTAACTGAAATTCTGCTTGTTGAGAGGTGGGGTCTATGTTGTCCTCTCCCCACCCCCCACTTTAATCTGGGTAGGAACTTTTAACTATTCCAAACAATAGGGTATGGTAGAACTGATGCTATGTTACTTCTGAGGCTAGATCATATAAAAGATACAGCTTCCCCTTGACTCTTTCTCTTTTGGGATACTTGCTCTTGGAACTCAACAACCCAGCTGCGAGGAAGCCCAAATCAGCCCTTGTAGAGAGACCAGATGGAGAGAGATCCACGTGCAGAGAAACTGTTTTTCCTGTTTCAGCTTTACCCTGTAGCCTGGCTTCAGAGTTAATGGGTATCTCCAGTTCTTGGGTCTTCTGTAGAATGGACTGACTTCTTGGCTTTCCTTACCCTAGACACTTAGTTGCTTTCCCTGGTCCTCTGAGTTAGTGGTCATCCATCCTTCTGTTTTTCAGATTCCAAAATTTTGTTTTTATCTCTCATTTGCTATTGTCTTCTCTCCTGTCTCTTTATCCTTGGGGCTTCATGTCTTTTTATTCCTCTTATTTTGTTTAATAGTGTTGAGAATGAAGCAGAGATAAATGCTTATATTCCACCCTCCATGTTTAATTGGAAGTGTCCTCTTTCCCTTTCTAAATTTTGTATTACAAGTCCATTTTCTTCTTTGACCTTCTGCATAATCTTTGAGCGTTCCGACTATAACAACTACTAAAACTTCCTGCAGGGTCAGGTATTTGCTATGATGTTTCTAGTTAAATACACTGTTGGGTGCTTTGTTTTAGTAGTCCATGGAGAAAAGAGTGGGAATTAAAAGATAATCTCCCACACATATATTATCAGTTGACTTACTTTTACTTTAAAATAATTAATAGACTTTGTGGGGTTTTATTTTGTGTATGTTTTTGTTTGTTTGGTTTTGGTTTTTTTGGGGTTTTTTTGGTCACTCCACACGGCATGCAGGATCCTAGTTCCCTGACCAGGGATCGAACCCATGCCCTCTGCAGTGGAAGTGTGGAGTCTTAACCACTGGACTGCCAGGGAAGTCCCATAGACTTTGTTTCTTTAAGTAGTTTTAGGTTTACAGAAAAACTGAATGGAAAGATCAGATAGTTTTTTTTTTTTTTTTTTTTTTTTATAAAGGTACAAAGGTAATGCAGTGGAGAAAGGATATCCTTTTCAACCAACAGCACTGGAACAGTTGGATACTTGTATACAAACAAACAGAACCCAAAAAACCCTTCTATCTATACTTGTACCATAAACAAATATGAATTCAAAATGGATCATAGACCTAAATATAAAACCTAACCTATAAAATGTATAGAAGAAAACAGGTATGACCTTGGGTTAAACAAAGATTTCTTAGATACAACAGCAAAAATAAAAATTGATAAGTTGGTCTTCATCAAAATTAAGAACTTCTGCTCTTCAAGAGACACTGAGAATGAAAAGACAAGCCACGGACTGGGAGAAAATATTTGCAAACCACATGTCTGATGACGGACTTGTATTCAGAATATACTAAGAGCTCTCAAAACACAACAATAAAAAAACAAAGAACTCAGTTTTTAAAAGTGGGTAAAATATTTAAACACACTTCATTGAAGAAGATATATTATGACAAAGAAGCATATGAAAAAATCCTCACCATCTTTAGTTTTTAGGGAAGTGCAAATAAAAACTACAATGAATACTCCCACATATTTATTAGAATGCAAAACATTAGAAGGGTTGACCACACTAAGTGTTGGTGAGGATATGGAGCAAGTGGAACGCTCATACATTGCTGGTGGGAATGTAAAATGATATAAATATTTTGGGAAAGCAGTCAAACATACAATTACCCTATGTCACAGTCTTTCCACTCTGACGTATTTACTTAAAGTGAAAGCATATGTCCATATAAAAACGTGTACACAAATGTTTGTAGCAGCTTTGTTTGCAATAATCATAAGCATTGGCAAACAATCCAAATGTCTGCTGGCAGGTGAATGGATGAACTGTTGCACAGGCAAACAATGGAATACTACTTAGCAGTAAACAGAAGTTAACAATTGTTACATGAGCAACATGTGGCAACCATTTTTAGTTTTTTTGAGGAACCTCCATACTGTTTTCCATCCACATTTCCAACAACAGTGTAGGAGGGTTCCCTTTTCTCCACACTCTCTCCAGCATTTGTTGTTTGTAGATTTTTTAATGATGGTCATTCTGACCAGTATGAGGTGATACCTCATTGTAGTTTTGATTTGCATTTCTCTCATAATTAGTGATGTTGAGCATCTTTTCATGTGCCTGTTGGCCACCTGTATGTCTTCTTTGGAGAAATGTCTATTTAGGTCTTCTGCCCATTTTTCAATGGGTTGTTTGTTTTTTTGTTGTTGAGTTGTATGAGCTGTATGTATATTTTGGAAGTAAAGCCCTTGTCAGTTGTATCATTTGCAAATGTTTTCTCCCATTCTGTAAGTTGTCTTTTCATTTGATTTATGGTTTACTTTGCTGTACAAAAGCTTGTAAGTTTGATTAGGTCCCATTTGTTTATTTTTGCTTTTATTTCTATTGCCTTGGGAGACTGACCTAAGAAAACATTGGTAAGATTTATGTCAGAGAATGTTTTGCCTATGTTCTCTTCTAGGAGTTTTATGGTGTAATGTCTTATATTTAAGTCTTTAAGCCATTTGGAGTTTAGTTTTTGTGTATGGTGTGAAAGTGTGTTGTAACTTCATTGATTTACATGCAGCTGTCCAACTTTCCCAGCATCACTTGCTGAAGAGACTGTCTTTCTTCCATTGTATATCCTTGCTTCCTTTTTTGAAGATTAATTGACTGTAGGTGTGTGGGTTTATTTCTGGGCTATTACATGAGCAACATGAATAAATCTGAAAATCATTAGACTGAATTAAAGAAGCCAGACTAATAAAAGTACATACTGTATGATTTCATTCATATAAAGTTCTAGAATATGTAGGCTAATCTGTAATGATAATGGTTGCCTGAGAATAAGGTGTGGCAGGAGTAGGAAGGAGAGATTATAATGGGGCAGTAGGAAACAAGAGTGATCCCCTAAAAGGGATGATGGCTATGTTTGTTACCTTGGTTGTGGGTGATGGTTTCACTTGTGCATACATATGTTAAGGCTTGCCAAATTGTACACTTTAACCATATGCAGTTCTTTTAATGTTAATTATACCTCAATAAAACTGTCAAAAAATGGCAACCATTTATGTCTTGTATATCTTTGAGTATTTTGTATTTATTAAAATTTTTATTTATTTATTTTATTTTTAAAGGTTATACTCCATTTATAGTTATAAAATATTGGCTATATTCCATGTGTTTACTATATATCCTTGTAGTTTATTTATTTTGTTTTATTTTTATTTATTTTTTAATATACTTTATTTTTTCAAGCAGTTTTAGGTTCACAGGACAATTGAGTAGAAAATACAGAGATTTTCCCATATACTCACTGACGGACCCCACACACATACACAGTCTCCCTTACCAGAGTGGTGATTTTTTTTAAAGATTTATTTAAATATTTATTTTATCTATTTTTGGCTGTGTTGGGTCTTAGTTGCAGCACACAGGATCTTTGCTGAGGCGTGCAGGATCTATCGTTGTGGCGCGCAGGCTTCTCTCTAGTTGTGGCGCGCGGGCTCTCTAGTTGAGGTGAGCGAACTCAGTAGTTGTGGCGCGCGGGCTTAGTTTCTCCATGGCATGTGGGATCCTAGTTCCCTGACCAGGGATTGAACCTGCGTCCCCTGCATTGTAAGGCGGATTCTTCACCACTGGACCACGACTGGTCCCTGTAGCTTATTTTATACATAATGGTTTATACCTCTTAATCCTCTACCCCAATATTGCCCCTCCCCCTTCCCTCTCCCCACTGGTAACCACTAGTTTGTTCTCAATATCTGTGAGTCTGTTTCTTTTTTGTTATATTCACTAGTTTGTTATATTTTTAGATTCCACATATAAATGCTATCACAGTATTTGTCTTTCTCTGTCTGCCTTATTTCACTTAGCATAATACTCTCCAAGTCCATCCATGTTGTTGCAAATGGCAAAATTTCATTCTTTTTACGGCTGAGTAGTATTCCATTCTATATATACACCACATCTTCTTTATCCATTCATTTGTTGATAGACACTTAGGTTGCTCCCATATCTTGGCAATTGTAAATAATGCTGCTATGAACATTGGGGTGCATGTATCTTTTCAAATTAATGTTTTTGGTTTTTTTTTGAATATATACCTAGGAGTGGAATTGCTGGGTCATGTGGTAGTTCTGTTTTCAGTTTTTTGAGAAGCCTCCATACTGTTTTCCACAGTGGCTGCACCAGTTTACATTCCCGCCAGGAGTGTATGAGGGTTCCCTTTTAGTGGTTTTGAGGGAAAAAAAAAAACCCAAATTAAATGAGAAATGCTGTCTCTGAAGAGTTAAAAGTTGTCATTAGAAAACGCTCCACTAACTTGAAGTGTTTCTTGCCTCTTCTCATTTGGAAATATAAAATGATGACTAAAAACTACTCAATATGCATGCCAAATTGAAGTTGATTAACCTCTGACCTTTACACATCATTTAATGAGGCAGCATGCACGCTGGCATGAAGAAGGCTCTGTCAAAATGCTGAGTTTGAGAGAATTCCTTTTCTGGAGCTCTTTGTTTTGCTCCCAGCCCACCTAATTTGACTCTTGTCGTGCTCCATATGAGGCTGGGGGCTTTATGTGCATCCCAGCCAGTCACAGTTGTTGGCAGAAGCAGCGTGGTGGGGAATGATAGTATCGTGGGTTCTCATGTATAAAAAGATGCATGTGATCAACAGAAAATAAAATTTCCTTTTGTCTCTGGTGAGTCCAATTTAGCAATTATTACGGTATTTGAGGAAAATGTCAGTGTAGTCATTTTGTTTAGATGATTTTGTGTCTTGATGAGCTAAGAAAAGAGAACGAATGCCGAGATGGGTGGTGTGTGATAGAGAGCTGACTGAATTTTCTGTGCTGTACACAAAGACTGAAAGCAAATTGCCCACAGATTGAAATAATTTCCATGGGGTCACACATGTCAACAACATCTTTCAGAATTGGTTTTCTTTTTAAAACTGGGAATTTCTTTCATGATGTTGTCCAGCTATGAGAACGAGCCTCGCATAAAACACATTTAGAGTCTTTGGAGGACAACTCGAAGCTCATGGTGATGTGTCATCCTTTTATATTATTCACTTCCATCACCATTATCATCGTGATCACCACTGTCATCATTAAATATTTATTGATTGTCATGTGCAGAGATTTTTTTAAAAAACCACAGAAACTATACATTTAAAACAATGTGAAAATTAAGGACTCCCTTTATATAGTTTTATATAATCATGCAACAGGTCTATATATGATAAAATATTGTAGTTCTCACATAAGCAATGGGAACAGTGGCTCATGACTGTTAGTGTGAGGTTAAAGAAAATCCTTCTAGAATCTTCCTATCTTTATTATTTAAAGTTGCCTAAGGGACTAGAAAGGATCTTCAAATGGAGGCCATAATTTGGGCCTTAGTTTCATAGGAACTACTTGCTGTCTGGGAGAGGCCATGATGTAAGGTGACCTTTTCTTATTCATTCATATGATTGAGATAAAAAAAATATAAACTTAGAGGGAAAAGACCACTCTGTCATCTGTCTCACATCTTTTAGCCTGGATGCATTCACTTCTGGCATGCATTCATTCAATAATACTTATCGAGCAGCTACTATCTAGGAATAGATATAGATAATAAGCAGTTGCTTTGGAGAACATGACAGCACAGAGGTGGGATCTAGGTATTATAAGAGGCGTAGAGGAGGCTCCTTTGCTTCATCTTGGGGGTGCTGGTGGTGCTCAGAAAAGGCTTTCTTGAGGAAGCAATACCTCAACTATGATCTAAAAGTTGAGTAAGACTTAACAAGGCAGAGGGAATAAGGAGGTAGAGAAAGGTCGCGGCAGAGGCCAGCACACATGAACTCTCAGAGGAGAGAGAGGGTGAGCTGGGCACTTTTCCAGAACTGCATGGGGTACAGAATGAGTGGAGGAGTGGTGAGGCATGCAGCTCGGGAGGTAAGCAAGCGCCAGAGCAAGGCCTAGTACACAAGGTCACTGGACTAGCACACAGAGTAGTATGAGCAGGGAATTCACTTGTTGAGAATTTTACTTTAGAAAGGACTTAATATGTTTGATGAGAAGAAAAATAATTAGATTTGAAAGCAGATTATTACAAAATGCTACAGTGAAAATTTGTTAAATATATGAATGTTAGTAAATGTACTATAATTTAGACCCTTCTAGATATATGTTCCAGATAGTTTTTATTCTGTTTCATTGTAATATGCCTTGTGAAGTAAACTCATAGTCACATATGAATATACTATTTAGAATTTAAAACCACAGGTAGTAGTCTACTTCCCCTGGAGGTGAGGGAGACAGAAGCCTCTCCCATTTCACTAAACTGGGGAAAAGCCTCCATGCGTCAAACACATTTGTAGCGTTCTCACAAACCCAGGCTCCAGGAAAGCCAACTAAAAGGGAAATAGAAACAAGGGCAGAATCCTGTAATATCTACTCATCTTGTGAGTTGGGTTTGTATTAATTAGGGAATTAATCAGGAAAACTCAGTGCATTTGGGAAATGGAAATTAGGGCTAGAAGTATCTGTATTTTGAGGTCAAGTTTTCCACATAACTCTGGAAAACAAAGCTATAGCCAATGCCTGAAGTAGTTACTTCATGGATTCAGCAAACATTTGTGAGTACAAACCATGTGCCAAGCAAGGTGCCAGAAGGTTGAGTGAGTCAGGCAGATATAGGCCCTATCCTCGTGGAGCAAACGGTCAGTCTGACCAGCCAGAAAGTGGGATGCAGGGGTGGTAGAATGTTCTCACAGTCAGTGCGAAACTTCCCAATGCCTGGGGCAGTAGTGTGCTTGAGTAGAGAAAGGTGGTTTGGATACCTCACTCTAGTTCTGAAGAATCCCTGGAAATTCTCAAATCTATTTTTATGTTCAATGAGCTTCTAACTCTTACTTGATCATCAGCACTTTATTCTTTTGTGATCTGGCTTCTTGTATCAATTGTAGTTTTTGAATATATATTTCTTCCCCTGCAAGCTAGGCGTTTTGCTGCACAACCTTTCCATTGGGGTGGTAGGAGGGTTGACTCAGAAGTATTAGACCACCGTAGGATCAAGGAAGAGGCTGGAAGGTGGAGTTTAAATGAACTCTTTTTAGAGAGGCTATGAAGCTTGGACATCCTGGGTACTTGGTGATTCCTGGCAGTGGTCAAGCCTCAGACTCTGTTAAACAGCACAGTTTTTGTTCCCTGAATAAAAGTACTTTTCAATTACTATTATTATTATTTTTGCTTTGCAAAATTGTTGTAGATTAATCCAAATGACAGGCTCTGTGGTTCTTAATATTTTCCTTAAATCACATCTTATTGGCCATGCCAAGTCGCAGGATTGTTTTGCAGAGTAGGCTTTTTAATTAATTAGATAGTTATTAAGCGGGGCCTATACCGGGTTTAACACACTAAGGCCTGTGTGGACCTGTATCTTAAAAGCACTTTATGCATCTTTGATGGGAATAGAATCATCACAGGTGGCGAAATGTCATAGAGGTGACTTGTTTTAATTTCTTTGATTTTATCCGGTAATGAGATTTGTTTGAGGGTAGATCTAGATATGGCAAGGCAAAAATGTAGCTCTGCAGTGTCATGAATGTGTTATGTTTCCTTTCTTATTACTGGAAGAAAAAAATCTTCTCTCTTCTAGCACACTGCCAAGAAATTTGCCCCCTTAGCTTCTGGGGCTCTCTGATGGAAAGTCATAATCAGCAAAATGGTATGTGTGTTAAGTTACTTGATACACTATAAGGAAAAAAAGTATTTCGCTAAAGTTGGCTTCTGTAAGCTGCATGTCTGAACAGCTAATCTTTTTCATAGAGAGGAAACTGTATTTTGTGTGATTATGGACCCTAACAATTCAAATCCATTTGCTCCCTCTTGTTTCTGCATGATTCGTGGACATGGATGTTTTCCTTTAAGGCTGTGCTGCGGGTGTGCACAGGGGAGATGGCCTTAAATGCCTCTAAGACTTCATTAGCGGAACATTACAGACACACAGGAAATCCCCTTGAGGTAGGGTTCTCTATTTTGCTGCCATGCCTGATATGCTTCAGACATGGTTTCTCCACTTTAGAGAGAAACTGGCATAAAGGTGGCTGTGTGCATCAGCAGAAACCTCTGAACATTTGCATAGAGATGTAGGCACAGTGTGACAAATGGACCCTGTTTGATTGAAAATATTGTCACTTTGTTTCCTATTTTACAAAACCCCCAAAAAGTGATTTAGTGGACAGAGCCTAGGGGGTCCACAAAGCATAAGGATAAATGACCCCTATCTGACAGTATCATAATTACAGAGTGTTTAATAATCCTTCGTGACTCTATATGCCAAAGCTCTTGTATACTCTTAGGAATTATGATCTCAGAAACCCCAGCACAATCATTTGTTTCTTTATTGCATCACTGGGCAGTAAGCTGTGGAACACAGTTCTGCAGCTCAGGCTTTGGGGTGGAAAAAGCAGAGTCTAAGGCATGGACTTACCACTCACTAGCTGTGAGATCCTGGACAAGTCCTTTTTTGCTTTTCTTTGACTTCTCTGTGCTTTTGTTTCCTCATCTGTGACACGGGGATAACAAGAGGACCCATCGTAGAGGGCAGGTGTGAGGATTAAATGGAACGGTCTAGATAAAGCACTTAGAATGGTGCCTGGCACACAGGGCTGCTCCTGTCGGCCTCTTACCTGCCTCCCTGGTTCTGGGAAAGAAGACCTTCTTTGTAAGTGTGCTTGTCGTGCCCTTTCAATAAGGAATTTGTTTGCTTGAAGACAAAAGCTGTGGCAGATATTAGTTCACGTTCTCAGAGCCAGGGGGCCCAAGCAGCAGCAGGGTGTGATGGAGAATGCCTTGGCGGGGCTCAGAAGACACAGCTTCTGGTTCAGGGTTAGAAGCTAACGGTGTGACTTTAGATTCCCTGCACTTAGTTCCTCACCTATCCAGTGCATAGGAACCTGGAAGTATTTGTCTAGATTAAGGAATGAATCTGTAAAATGAAGTGATTGGATGGAACGATCGAATCCAAATCCTCTTTCAGGGCTCCCATTCCTAATGGAGAAAGTTTCTCAATGACTGGACATCTGCTCTAACTCTGCCATGTGGACTTCTTAAAAAAAAATTTTTTTTTTTTATTGCGGTAAAAGTCACATAATATAAAACATAGTATTTTAATCACATTTAACTGTACAGTTCAGTGGCACTAAGTACATTCACACTGTTGTGCAACTCTCACCATCATTCATCTCCCAAATTTTTCACCTTCCTAAACTGAAACTCTGTCCCCATTAAACACCAACTCCCCATTCCCCCTCCCCACTCCCCACCCGCCCCGGCCCCTGGCATCTACCAATGTATTTTCTGACTCTGAATTTGTGCCACTTCCAATTGGTTTGATTGACATGGGCACCAGTTTGGGGTGATGTTGTGCTTATGGGAATGGCAGTGGCTTAAGAAAGTAGCTACAGAGGGATAGATAGATGGTTTTGTCAGAAGATGCTATGAAAAGAACTTTGATAGACAATCAGCCCTATACTTCCATCTCCCCCAAACCACGGGCCTGTTTTATATTCTTATTATTCTCTTTAGCTAGGAATAAGTCCTCTCAAACTTTGCTTTATATGTTTATTCGGATTATTCGGTAATTCCTTTCTTTTCTTCTTCAAGATTGCCTTGATGTTTTAGCCCAATTTCATGAATGATTTTTCAAATGAGGGTAAGTGCAGGGGGACGGGGAGAGTAACATGATTTAACCTTATCATGGACTCATATCTATCTGAGCCCTTGATGTTTTCAGGGATGATCAGACTACTTTCTTTCTACCCTTTTGAGGTTGGGCATAAGAGCAATTCGTGAGAAGTTGCCCTTATGCTCATCTGTAATTTGAGATCTGTTTCTCCCACATCCATCATACTAGTGTGTGTGAGGTTGCCAGGATCATCCATAGACCCTGAGCTCCCTTGTCCTTCTAGTGAAAATCAACAAGAACGATTCACTTAATGAAGTAGGGTTGAGAGAAGAAAAAGGAACCAGAATGGTGAGAAATGAACTTTGGGCTGGGTCTGGTGATGTCAGCATTTTAAGGAAATAAAGTTGTTATTTAGATATATATAAACTAACATTTAAAGAAAGACTTATCAGGGACTGTATAAGCCCTTTAAATGCATCACCTCACTTAATTGTCAAAATACCCCACGAGGTAAGTGCTATATTTATCCTCATCTTACGGAAGAAGAAAATGAGGCACAGAGAGATTGAGTAATTAGCCCAAGGTCACACAGTAGATGGTAAAACTGGGATTTAAATTCAGAAGGTCTTGCTCCAGATCCTGTGCCTTAGTACAGATAAAACTTACATATATGGCATAGTCTCATTGCCCTCAGCTCAGGCAACATGGAACCAGGTCTTGCAGGAGCCCTGCATCTTGAACAATACCCCAAATTATACAGGAGTATAAGGACCTCCACCAGAGCCAAAATAGACCCAGCAAGGACAAGGCTACTTCTGAACCTGGAGTACCCTAGATTGTCACCCTATATTTCTGTTAGGGACATACTTGCCTTCCCAGGGACATCACTACAGTGATTCAAGCCAGCAGCCTCACTCTTCTACTTCTCAACCAACTGCTTTCAGCTCCTGTTGAAAGGAAACATCACCATCCCATGCACTTTAACTCCAGTGTAGGTGGAATGTCCACCCACATTCCAATAATTGTCTTGGTTTTAGGGAGAACTTCAAACTCAAATATATCTGCTCTCTGTCCCCCTTAGAAAATACCATAATCAATAAAAATAATGCCTAGATTCCCCACTCTTGTCAGCCTCCAGGTATGGCCCTATGACAAGTACTTGCCAGTGGAATGTGAGCAGGTGGGGGCCACTTCCGAGTCTGGGTCTTAAGACACTGGGCATGCGCTCTTGCACATCCTCTTTCCCTTCCTGAGAGCTAGAATACGGCAACACCTGTGACCCAGCTTTGATCAAGCAGGCATGGACAACACGCTGGAGTCTTCCTATTCAGGACGTGGTCCACAGTCTGTCAGCCTGCATCATCTGGGAGCTTGTTGGAAATGCAGACTCGCAGGCCATAACCCAGACTGGAAACCAGAATCTACATTTTTAACAAGGGCCCCAGCAGATTCACACACACATTAAAATCTGGTAAACCAACAACATAGAAATATCCTGGTTCTCTGAGTGATCACATGGACCGTGGCTGCCCTGATAACTGGTCCTCTCATCTCGGGACTGTTATGTCATAAAGAATAAGCATCTGTGGTAACCCACCATAATTTGAGGTCTCTTTGTTGCAGTGGCTTAGCCTTCATCCTAAGTAATGCAGTGTTTTTATACTGATTTTAATGTTGAGGAAACTGAGATTTAGAAAGTGTATCATCAGGTGTGGCACATATATACAATGGAATATTACTCAGCCGTAAAAAGAAATGAAATTGAGTTATTTGTAGTGAGGTAGATGGACCTAGATTCTGTCATACAGAGTGAAGTAAGTCAGAAAGAGAAAAACAAATACCGTATGCTAACGCATATATAAGAGTCTAAAAAAAAAAAAAAAAGGTTCTGAGGAACCTAGGGGCAGGACAGGAATAAAGATGACACGGGGAGAGGGAAGGGTAGGCTGGGACGAAGTGAGAGAGTGGCATTGATGTATATACACTACCAAATGTAAAATAGATAGCTAGTGGGAAGCAGCCACATAGCACAGGGAGATCAGCTCGGTGCTTTGTGACCACCTAGAGGGGTGGGATAGGGAGGGTGGGAGGGAGATGCAAGAGGGAGGGGATATGGGGATATATGTATACATATAGCTGATTCACTTTGTTATACAGCAGAAACTAACAACATTGTAAAGCAATTATACTCCCATAAAGACGTTAAGAAAAAAAAAAAGAAGGCGTATCATCAGGGCCCTCACAGGAGATAGGATTCAACTTGGATGTTTGGAATAAAGAGATTTTAATCTCAGGGGTTGTGGGCAGGGTTAAGGATAGAGCGCTACTGTGGGGTCCTCTTTCAAGAAGCTTGGCAGTAAAGGGAAGGGAACCAACTGGTAGCTAGAAGTTAGAGTTTGGGAATCAAGCCTGTGGGCTGTGGGGAAGGAACTAGTGAAAGAGAAGAGATTGAGGTTAAAGGAGATGATTGATGGGGCCCTGAACGAGGCAGGGGGCCAGAATAAAAGCAGGGCTTGATGGGAGAGGGATGGTTACTTCCCTGAGATAGGAGGGAAGGAGGGACAGATGTGTGTGGATGTAGTCAGTCTGTGATGTGTGGGTGTGACTAGGCTTGAGGAAGCTCGTGCCTTCTCTGCAGAGCAGGAGATGAGGTCTCGTGCAGAGAGAGAAGGGGGCATTCCTTGCACAAGTTAAGGAGATCTTGTACGAATCAGGTGAGGGAAGATGGTGAACACATGTCGGGGAAGGCTGTGTCTAGTTTGAAAATCTCTCGTGCTGTAAGTCCTCTGCTTTGTTCCTGGGCACAAAGTGGTTCAATTGGAGAACCACTCTGGTCCAGTAGGAAATTATGCTTCTGATGAAGGGTCTCTGTTAGGTACAATTTGGTAGAGAATTTCCTCAGAGTAGAACCTGGACCGTGGCAGCATATCCTGAACTATCACGTAACATTTGAGGCACTAAAATTTCATTGTTGTTTCTTTGTCCATCGGCAGAAGCTGCGCCCTGGACCCAGGTCTTGAGCCCAGGTGCTCACCTGGTTGCTTGGAGAGAATGAGGCAATGTATTTATAATAGAGCAGCTGCTTCAGTCTCACTCATTTGAGCCCCTGTTCAGAATTCATATGTGGGAAAATTGTTTGGAAGGTGCTACAACCAGAGTTGGCGGCCAACAGTTCTGTGTATTATGTGCCAGATGGCCTGGAGAGATGAAGACTTGCCTCAGGGGACTCAAGTTGCCCACCACCTACTCTGCAGAATCTGGTCGGGGATGCTTGGGCCTGGGGGATGTTGCCATTTTGTAATCATCTCCATGTTAGCCCGCTTTGCTGGCCAAACCACCAGGGCAGCTGGTGGCTTCTCTTTGGCAGTGGTTTTAAGAAAAGGATTTCTTTTATAAAGACAATGGATTTTTTCATCTATGTTTGAATGGATTTGGGCACTCTCTTCCACTGCTAAATTGTTTGTCCAATTGAAAAAAAAAAAAAGAAAGTGAACAAGGACACGTAATTCTCAATCTCTCCGTAACTTCTAAGTCTACAGGGTAAAAGGGCTCTGCTTTGTACCTGCTGGATATAACCATTTCTGAATAATTTTTTATGTTGAAATATCATGTTGTAAATAGGGAGGGGATGATTTTAGAAGCATTGGTTAATGTTTTCACAAGTTTCATATCGGGAAAGATTTATACCAGTATAAAATAATATAAGACAAAGCACAAATTACTAAGCATCTAGTCATATAATGTTTTTTGGCATGAGTGCAGTAAATAATTTTATATAAATTCTTGGCCTTTTTTAAAATTCCAGGAACAAAATAACTGGGTCCTTTTGGGGGAATTATCTTGTTCTGAAAGCTGTTTCTTTTTAACAGAAAAGACAAACTTGATTATCTAATTGTTTATAAAATAGAAAAATGTGAATGAAAACTTAGTAATGGGATAATCCACTGCTTTAGGCTTTCTCTGCATTTCTGGCTAAATAGTGTGTTTCTTTTGCTTATGAAAACTTAAATTTATTTGCTAGTTATAGGCAGACATATCCAAAAATAAGCATGTATGATAAAGTTTCATAGATGTTGTTAAATGGAAAAAGCGAGTTATAATATGTATAGTATGACTCCCAAACCTATAAAAAAAAGTAGTATAGACATACACAAATACAGAGATATTTGTATGTATGTAAATAATTGTAAGGAATTCTGAGTTTTAATTTCATTTTTTTATTGACTCTTTTTTTGCATTTACTGTTTTCCTAAGTGGAGTTACTTCTCGTGTGTGGGCAGATGAGAGTAGACTCTTAAGGAACATGAGGCTTCTCAGATGAGGGTGAGGGCTGAAGCCTCCTGATGAAGTGGAAGTGCTGAGAGATGTCACGGTACTTCCAGGGTGGGCATAATGCTGCAAAATTGGAAGCCTGAAATAACTGAACGCTATTGCTTCCCTAAAAATAAAATGTATATTCTGTACATTTATTTATTCTCAGTTGTTTTATTGTCAGCATTCTATATTTGAGGTTTGGATAAAATTTCACTTAATCAGAAAACAATTATTAAAAATAAAGGGCATTTCGAAGTGATGAATACAAACGGCAGTTTGTTAACCTGTGGAAAGTGTACTTGATTTGAAGTCAAACAAATCACATTCACTGCATTAACAGGTATTCTAATGAGATGGTGGTTTAGGAAAGAAAAATGGAAAACGCCCAGGGAAGAACCACCATAGAGCACATATTGTCACTGTGTATCTTTGGCTCATCTTATACCCATCACAAACATGCATGTTTTGGGGTGTGTTAAATTATTACAGAAGAGACGCCAAGGGCTGAACAGATTCATAAATAACAGATTATTATAGCAAAGACATTTTATTGCAGCCTAGGAGCCAACATTGTCTGATTTCTGAAGACTTAAAACACACCTACAATTTAGAGTAGGCCTCAGGGGGCTTCCCTGGTGGCACAATGGTTAAGAATCTGCCTGCCAATGCAGGGGACATGGGTTCGAGCCCTGGTCCGGGAAGATCCCACATGTCGCAGAGCAACTAAGCCCGTGAGCCACAACTACTAAGCCTGCGCGTCTGGAGCCTGCGAGCCACAACTACTGAAGCCTGTATGCCTAGAGCCCGTGCTCTGCAACGAGAGAATCCACCACAATGAGAAGCCCGCACACCGCAAGAAGGAGTAGCCCCCGCTCACCGCAACTAGAGAAAGCCCGCGCACAGCAACGAAGACCCAATGCAGCCAAAAATAAATAAATAAATAAATGAAATAAATCTATTAAAGTAGGCCTCAGGGAAGCCTGTGGTGAGACATCCAGCCCAAGGCAATTTATTGGCAGAATTAAATTCTGGCTAATTTCCTTAGTGCCTGTGTGGCCAGCGCTCTCATTAACTGCACTAGTTACCAATGGAAAATACATCTTTCAGTGCAGGGCACTTTGCTGAAGTGGAGCCAGCCTCCTGCAAAGTGCCTGGAAGACTGGTTTGGAGTACTCTGAAGTGGTTTGGGGGTCCCCAGAGACTCCCCGGCATGGTACAGTGACTCCTGTTAGGGGCTCCTTTGGCCTCAGTGGAAGGTTCTGAAGTGAGACTGTGTTAACACCAGGCCCCGTTGCTAAGACAGCTTCTGTGTGTCATTGTGTGGAGGAGGGAGTTCAGCTCTACAGCTCACCTCCCATCGCGGCGAGAGGGATGTGAAAGGGAGAGCAGAGGACCCGGAGGACGATATGAAGTGAAGGAAGTGCAAAGGCTGGAGATGAGTTTGGAGAAGAAGCACGGGCACGGGCACTTTCAGGGCAGAAGAGGCTGGAGTCAGGGGTAATGGCGAGCCGGAGAGCACGCAGTTGAGTTCAGGCATCTTAGGAGAGTGTAAGGAAGTGAGAGGAACGGGAGATGAGGTAGAGATGCGAGGTTTGCCGCAGTGAGCTGACGGAAGGGCAGACCAGGGTGGGATGGGGTGGGGTGACATCGAAATGCCTGTGGATTTACAGAGGCGAGTGGTTACCCACACACACTGGATTTTAGAACCTTCTCTGCGGTGACTTCCACATTTTTACTCAACAAAGCCCCATTGTGCTCTTGTGTTTTCTCTTTGCCAGTGTAATGGACAGAGGGGGTGTGCATTTCATAACTGGCACTCAAGTAATGACTACGTTTATCTGTGATCTCTAAATTGGCCAACAGCTTAATGCAATGGGACAGGACGGACAGTAGGGGTGCAGGAAGATGACTTTGGTCAGACTGGAGAACTTGTCTGTCACAGAGGTGTGGGTATTGCACCCCTGGTAAAGGACATGGCAGGAATGCTTTGGGTTGATTCTGGAACAGTTCACATTTTCCTTTCAAGGAAGGGGAGACTAGTTTGAGTATCACTTCAGGCACTGGGGTGATGTCATCCTGGGAAGTGGGGAACTCTGAGATGAAAGTACTGGGCGAATTGAGACCAGGGGTGTCTTTAGAGTCAACGAAAGAGACTGTGATTAGAATCCTGAGAGCACAACTGAAGTCATAAGGATAAAGAGAAGAAAAAAAAGGAAAGGTCAAAGAGTCTCCTAAGGATTGTGGTACAGCTCTATGAAATTGAACAAGTTAGAGTAGACGTCTTATTGGCAGATGTCTGGAAGAACCAACTAGAATAATTTACTTCGTATGCCTAAGAAAAACAGCTGCAGAAAATCAATAAAGGGGCTAGTGAGGAATCAGGATAGAATAGGAAGGCATTTTCAAAGGATCTTTCAAGCCCATGAGGCATCAGAGGAAGCTATTACTTCTATTATGACAAATCTGGTGTTTTAGAAGGAGAAATTCCACCCTGAGTGAATAGAGCTACAGATATATAGTATATAGTATACTATAATATAGTATACTATATACTATAGTATATTGTAGAGTGAGCCACAGGCAGCAGATCTGTAAAATTTCAGTGACTCTGTATGATTTTCTTACTTGCATATGCTCTGTAGTTAAAGAGAAGGGGCTCATATTCTCACTCACTTTTTTTTTTTTATGATGCTTTAGTCTTGGTAATACTTTTTGTGTTAAAATGACATTTTTTAAAGATACAAGCATTCTTGCTCGCCTAATGAACCTCCCTAGCTTGTAGGAATGAAAAGGCAACCTTATGGCTATAGTTTGGAGAGTATAAATGACAGTTTGGGCAAAATATTCTTAGAATTCTTTCAGTAGTGTCTAATTCACAGACTTAAAAATAATAGGTGATTTTCTAAGAGAAGTTCCAATATATACTTCTGTATATAATTGATTGCATTCTTCTATGCATATTTCTATTTTTTTTTTCCTTAAACGTTCTTGTTGGAGTATAATTGCTTAACAATGGTGTGTTAGTTTCTGCTTTATAACAAAGTGAATCTGTTATACATATACAGGTATCCCCATATCTCTTCCCTCTTGCATCTCCCTCCCTCCCACCCTCCCTATCCCACCCCTCTAGGTGGTCACAAAGCACCGAGCTGATCTCCCTGTGCTATGTGACTGCTTCCCACTAGCTATCTATTTTACGTTTGGTAGTGTATATATGTCCATGCCACTCTCTCACTTCGTCCCAGCTTACCCTTCCCCCTCCCTGTGTCCTCAAGTCCATTCTCTAGTAGGTCTGTGTCTTTATTCCCGTCTTGCCGCTAGGTTCTTCATGACCATTTTTTTTTTACATTTCATATATATGTGTTAGCATACGGTATTTGTTTTTCTCTTTCTGACTTACTTCACTCTATATGACAGACTCTAGGTCCATCCACCTCACTACAAATAACTGAATTTCGTTTCTTTTTATGGCTGAATAATATTCCATTTTATATATGTGCCACATCTTCTTTATCCATTCATCTGTCAGTGGACACTTAGGTTGCTTCCATGTCCTGGCTATTGTAAATAGAGCTGCAATGAACATTTTGGTACATGACTCTTTTTGAATTATGGTTTTCTCAGGGTATATGCCCAGTAGTGAGATTGCTGGGTCGTATGGTAGTTCTATTTTTAGTTTTATAAGGCACCTCCATACTGTTCTCCATAGTGGCTATATCAATTTACATTCCCACCAACAGTGCAAGAGGGTTCCTTTTCTCCATACCCTCTCCAGCATTTATTGTTCGTAGATTTTTTGATGATGACCATTCTGACTGCTGTGAGATGATATCTCATTGTAGTTTTGATTTGCATTTCTCTAATGATTAGTGATGTTGAGCATCCTTTCATGTGTTTGTTGGCAATCTGTATATCTTCTTTGGAGAAATGTCTATTTAGGTCTCCTGCCCATTTTTGGATTGTGTTGTTTGTTTTTTTGATATTGAGCTGCATGAGCTGCTTGTAAATTTTAGAGATTAATCCTTTGCCAGTTACTTCATTTGCAAATATTTTCTCCCATTCTGAGGGTTGTCTTTTCATCTTGTGTATGGTTTCCTTTGCTGTGCAAAAGCTTTTAAGTTTCATTAGGTCCCATTTGTTTATTTTTGTTTTTATTTCCATTTCTCTAGGAGGTGGGTCAAAAAGGATCTTGCTGTGATCTGTATCATAGAGTGTTCTGCCTATGTTTTCCTCTAAGAGTTTTATAGTGTCTGGCCTTACATTTAGGTCTTTAATCCATTTTGAGTTTATTTTTGTGTATGGTGTTAGGCAGTGTTCTAATTTCATTCTTTTACATGTAGCTGTCCAGTTTTCCCAGTACCACTTATTGAAGAGGTTGTCTTTTCTCCATTGCATATTCTTGCCTCCTTTATCAAAAATAGGGTGAGCATATGTGTGTGGGTTTATCTCTGGGCTTTCTATCCTGTTGCATTGATCAATATTTCTGTTTTTGTGCCAGTACCATACTGCCATGGTTACTGTAGCTTTGTAGTATAGTTTGAAGTCAGGGAGCCTGATTCCTCCAGCTCCGTTTTTCTTTCTCAAGATTGCTTTGGCTATTCGGGGTCTTTTGTGTTTCCGTACAAATTGTGCAATTTTTTGTTCTAGTTCTGTGAAAAATGCCAGTGGTAGTTTGATAGGGATTGCATTGAACCTGTAGATTGCTTTGGGTAGTAGAGTCATTTTCACAATGTTGATTCTTCCAATCCAAGAACATGGTATATCTCTCCATCTATTTGTATCATCTTTAATTTCTTTCATCAGTGTCTTATAATTTTCTGCGTACCGGTCTTTTGTCTCCTTAGCTAGGTTTATTCCTAGGTATTTTATTCTTTCTGTTGCAATGGTAAATGGGAGTGTTTTCTTAATTTCATTTTCAGATTTTTCATCATTAGTGTATAGGAATGCAAGAGATTTCTGTGCATTAATTTTGTATGCTGCTACTTTACCAAATTCATTGATTAGCTCTAGTAGTTTTCTGGTAGCATCTTTAGGATTCTCTATGTATAGTATCGTGTCATCTGCAAGCAGTGACAGCTTTACTTCTTCTTTTCCGATTTGGATTCCTTTTATTTCTTTTTCTTCTCTGATTGCTGTGGCTAAAACTTCCAAAACTATGTTGAATAATAGTGGTGAGAGTGGGCAACCTTGTCTTGTTCCTGATCTTAGTGGAAATGGTGTCAGTTTTTCACCATTGAGCATGATGTTGGCTGTGGGTTTGTCATATATGGCCTTTATTATGTTGAGGTAAGTTACCTCTATGTCTAATTTCTGGAGGGTTTTTATCATAAATGGGTGTTGAATTTTGTCAAAAGCTTTTCCTGCATCTATTGAGATGATCATATGGTTTTTCTCCTTCAATATGTTAATATGTTGTATCACATTGATTGATTTGCGTATATTGAAGAATCCTTGCATTCCTGGGATAAACCCCACTTGATCATGGTGTATGATCCTTTTAATGTGCTGTTGGATTCTGTTTGCTAGTATTTTGTTGAGGATTTTTGCATCTATGTTCATCAGTGATATTGGTCTGTAGTTTTCTTTTTTTGTGACATCTTTGTCTGGCTTTGGTATCAGGGTGATGGTGGCCTCCTAGAATGAGTTTGGGAGTGTTCCTCGCTCTACTATATTTTGGAAGAGTTTGAGAAGGATAGGTGTTAGCTCTTCTCTAAATGTTTGATAGAATTTGCCTGTGAAGCCATCTGGTCCTGGGCTTTTGTTTGTTGGAAGATTTTTAATCACAGTTTCAATTTCAGTGCTTGTGATTGGTCTGTTCATATTTTCTATTTCTTCCTGGTTCAGTCTCGGAAGGTTGTGCATTTCTAAGAGTTTGTCCAGTTCTTCTAGGTTGTCCATTTTATTGGCATATAGCTGCTTGTAGTAATCTCTCATGTTCCTTTGTATTTCCGCAGTGTCAGTTGTTACTTCCCTTTTTTCATCTCTAATTCTATTGGTTTGAGTCTTCTCCCTTTTTTTCTTGATGAGCCTGGCTAATGGTTTATCAATTTTGTTTATCTTCTCAAAGAAGCAGCTTTTAGTTTTATTGATCTTTGCTATTGTTTCCATCATTTCTTTTTCATTTATTTCTGATCTGATCTTTATGATTTCTTTCTTTCTGCTAACTTTGGGGTTTTTTGTTCTTCTTTCTCTAATTGCATTAGGTGTAAGGTTAGGTTGTTTATTTGAGATGTTTCTTGTTTCTTAAGGTAGGATTGTATTGCTATAAAGTTCCCTTGTAGAACTGCTTTTGCTGCATCGCATAGGTTTTAGGTCATTGTGTTTTCACCGTCATTTGTTTCTAGGTATTTTTGGTTTCCTCTTTGATTTCTTCAGTGTTCTCTTGGTTATTAAGTAGTGTATTGTTTACCCTCCATGTGTTTGTATTTTTTACAGATTTTTTCCTGTAATTGATATCTAGTCTCATAGCATTGTGGTCAGAAAAGATACTTGATATGATTTCAATTTTCTTAAATTTACCAAGGCTTGACTTGTGTCACAATATATGATCTATCCTGGAGAATAGTCCATGAGCACTTGAGAAGAAAGTGTATACTGTTGTTTTTGATGGAATGTCCTATAAATATCAATTAAGTCCATCTTGTGTAATGTGTCATTTAAAGCTTGTGTTTCCTTATTTATTTTCATTTTGCATGATCTGTCCATTGGTGAAAGTGGGGTGTTAAAGTCCCCTACTATGATTGTGTTACTGTCAATTTCCCCTTTTATGGCTGTTAGTATTTGCCTTATGTTTTGAGGTGCTCCTATGTTGGGTGCATAAATATTTACAATTGTTATATCTTCTTCTTGAATCAATCCCTTGATCATTATATAGTGTCCTTCTTTGTCTCTTGTAATAGTCTTTTTTTTAAATTCTGTTTTGTCTGATATGAGAATTGCTACTCCAGCTTTCTTTTGATTTCCATTTGCATGGAATATCTTTTTCCATCCCCTCACTTTCAGTCTGTATGTGTCCCTAGGTATGAAATGGGTCTCTTATAGACAGCATACATACAGGTCTTGTTTTTGTATCCATTCAGCCAGTCCATGTCTTTTGGTTGGAGCATTTAATCTGTTTACATTTAAGGTAATTATCAATATGTATGTTCCTATTACCAGTTTCTTAATTGTTTTGGGTTTGTTATTGTAGGTCTTTTCCTTCTCTTGTGTTTCCTGCCTAGAGAAGTTCCTTGAGCATTTGTTGTAAAGCTGGTTCGGCAGTGCTGAATTCTCTTAGCTTTTGCTTGTCTGTAAAGGTTTTAATCTCTCCGTCGAATCTGAATGAGGTCCTTGCTGGATAGGGTAATCTTTGTTGTAGGTTTTTCCCTTTCATCACTTTAAATATGTCCTGCCACTCCCTTCTGGCTTGCAGAGTTTCTGCTGAAAGATCAGCTGTTAACCTTATTGGGATTCCCTTGTATGTTATTTGTTGTTTTTCCCTTGTTGCTTTTAATATTTTTTCTTTGTATTTAATTTTTGATAGTTTGATTAATATTTGTCTTGGAGTGTTTCTCCTTGGATTTATCCTGTATGGGACTCTCTGTGCTTCCTGGAGTTGATTAACTAGTTCCTTACCCATATTAGGGAAGTTTTCAACTATAATCTCTTCAGATATTTTCTCAGTCCCTTTCTTTTTCTCTTCTTTTTCTGGGACCCCTATAATTCGAATGTTGGTGCGTTTAATGTTGTCCCAGAGGTCTCGGAGACTGTGCTTAATTCTTTTCATTCTTTTGTCTTTATTCTGCTCTGCAGTAGTTATTTCCACTATTTTATCTTCCAGGTCACTTATCCGTTCTTCTGCCTCAGTTATTCTGCTATTGATCCCTTTTAGAGAATTTTTATTTTCATTTATTGTGTTGTTCACCATTGTTTGTTTGCTCTTTAGTTCTTCTGGGTCCTTGTTAAATGTTTCTTGCATTTTCTCCATTCTATTTCTAAGATTTTGGATCATCTTTACTATCATTATTCTGAATTCTTTTTCAGGTAGACTGCCTATTTCCTCCTCATTTGTTAGGTCTGGTGGGTTTTTACCTTGCTCCTTCATCTGCTGTGTGTTTCTTTGTCTTCTCATTTTGCTTAACTTACTGTGTTTGGGGTCTCCTTTTTGCAGGCTGCAGGTTCGTAATTCCCTTTGTTTTTGGTGTCTGCCCCCAGTGGCTAAGGTTAGTTCAGTGGGTTGTGTAGGCTTCCTGGTGTAGGAGAGTAGTGCCTGTTTTCTGGTGGATGAGGCTGGATCTTGTCTTTCTGGTGGGCAGATCCACGTCTGGTGGGGTGTTTTGGGGGTGTCTGTGACCTTATGATGATTTTAGGCAGCCTCTGTGCTAATGGGTGGGATTGTGTTCCCGTCTTGCTAGTTGTTTGGCATAGGATGTCCAGCACTATAGCTTGCTGGTCGTTGAGTGGAGCTGGGTCTTGGTGTTGAGATGGAGATCTCTGGGAGATTTTCGCCGTTTGATATTACATGGAGCTGGGAGGTCTCTGCTCTACCAGTGTCCTGAACTTGGCTCTCCCATCTCAGAGGCACAGCCCTGATGCCTGGCTGGAGCACCAAGAGCCTGTCATCCACACAGCTATTTATCTTGTATTGGGCTGTAAACTCACAGAGCTTGTTGATATTTCATCTGAGGCAGGATAAATGTTTCCTCTGCTTTGTCGGCTTCGCCAGTTTTCCTGGGATGCTGTCTGCAGGCTCCAGAGTGAGTGGGGTGTACCAGAGAGTCTCACTTGGTCACCGGAAACTGTAGGCGAGGAAAATAATTTTCCCTCTACCCGTTATAGAGAGTGCCCAGCTGAGGCCCCTTTCCTCGAGGGCCCCTCCTAGATGGACGAGCTTTTCTCGGTTAAAAGTTCTCCCCTGTGGCCATGATAACTGAAGATCATCCTTGGTCAGGTTACCTGCTGTGCAGCCTTAAAATAAAATTTTATTCACCCGAGGCCTCACACGGGCCCAGCCCAGTTTCAGTGAGACCTAGTCCGAGGCTGTACCCGGCTGGTGCTTCTGTATTTCTTTTTTATGTTATTATGAAAACAACTTTACTGTACCATAAGGTTAAAGTTATTAATATCTCTTGCTTTCTAGTTTCTATAGCTATAGGGCAATACTGACATCTTATTTTTAGGATATACTTTTAAATAAAATTTGACAATTCTAGATACCGGAACATCTAAGTTTTTTTGGCCCTGCCACATGGCATATGGGATCTTAATTCCCCAACCAGGGATGGAACCCACGCCCCCTGCAGTAGAAACTCAGAGTCTTTACCACTGGACCACCAGGGAAGTCCCTAGGTTTGTTTTGTGTGTGTGTGTGTGTGTGTGTGTGTGTGTTTGTTTTTTGCTTCTAGTATCTGAATCCCTTTCCTATGTTACTGGAGGTTTCTAAAAGTTAAAAATGATTGATACTTAATTTCCCAGCTTTCCACGCAGCTATGATATAGACTTGTGACTGAGACATGGCCAATCAGATGCATCTACCATGGACTTCAAATTGGTAGAGAATAACAGAGAAGCAGGAAAATTGGGGAGTCTTTTTCAGCAGCAGGAATAGTGACAGCAACCGTCACTTCACAGGGGCAGCAGGGACAGCAGTGCCAAGGGTGGTAGGGCATTGACTGCTTGGTAGTGTGTCACTGGTGACTTCTGTGCTACAAGTTTGTTGAGCAGTGGTTCTGGCTGCTTGGTTTTCCTTGTTCCTGCTCATTTTCTCATCTTAGTCTTCTAGTGTTGGCTGTGACTTTGTGAGCTACCCAAAGTCCTTCCAATAAATCTCACTTTTACCTAAATCAGGTATTCATTGTCTGTTACTTACTGTTGCATTTTACATTTGTAGGTTTACCACACTGAACTGAGGAACCCAGGTTTTTCTTTCAGACCTGTGACTAGATAACAGGGTGACCAACAGTCCTGGTTTGCCCAGGACTGAGGGGGTTCCTGGGACACATAACTTGTGGGCGGGTCCCTGTGTTGAGCAGGTCTACCCTACTCAACAGCCAGGTGGCCTTAGACATGTTTCAAACTTGTTGTATCTGTTTCTTGGTCTGTAAAATAGAGGCACACCTGTTATTATGAAATTCAAATCAGTTGATATGAAAGTGCTTTTTGCAACATATAATTGGCCGAACAAAAGCAAGGTGGCATTATTGTTGAGTTGTTCTAGACCAGGGTCCCAGTGTGACCCCTTAGCCAGTGCGAAAGTGTGGTTCCTGGACCATCTGTATGAGAAGAACCTGTTAAAATACACAGTAAATGTTCAAATATATCTTAAAAATGCAGATTACTGGCTCCACTCCAGACCTACTGATCAAACATTTCTGGGAGTGAACTCCCAGTAATCTGAGTTTTAAAAAGTTTAAACTGAAAAAAAAAAAAAAAAAAAAAAAGGTTAAAGTGGTTAAAGTAGAACTTTAAAAAGTTTTCAGATGATTCTAATCCACACTAAAATTGGAAGATACTGCCTCAGGAGGAGAAGAAAGAGCTTGTAGACTACCCTGCTTCCCCTTCTTACTGCCCTGAGTCTGCCCTGAGTTCTCTGTTCTGGAGACCACATTTTACGTCCTTGCTACTCAAAGTGTGGACTATGGACCAGCAACATAGGCATCACCCGGGCACTTGTTAGAACTGTAGACTCTGAGGCCCCATCCCAGTCCTACTGAATCAGAATCTGCAATTTAACAAGATCTCCAGGGGATTGGCATGCACTTTAAAGTCTGTGAAGCGCTGATCCGAGTTAAGTTAGTGTCAAAGAGCAGGGGAAGAATTTACCTGTCAGGTGTAAGGTGTTGGGCCCAGTAGGTAACCCTCTCCTTTTCCCCAAGCTCTCAACCAACTGAGACCCAGGGATCAGATAGATGGGAATCAGGATGCCAACTTTTTTACTGAGAAAAGCTGTGTTGGGGCTCATGACTTAGGTGGAGTCAAGTTTGCTTATTAACTTGTTCCTGTATTGAATGTAACCTCCGAAATGTCAGGCCTCCCCCAGCAGCTCTGCCCAGCTAAGCTCCCCCATGGCGGGGGCAGCAGACTAGCACACACCCTCCTTGCAGGCAGACGGTGCCAAAGGAGAGAAGGGATCCAGCCGGGAATGCCGAGTGTCCACTTCCCAGCCCTCCGGCCGGTTCCCACACCTCCTTGCTGGGAGGAAAGCCACCTTGCTCCACCTGGTGCTCCTTCTAACATCAGGATGTAAAAAGCGACCCAGAGAGCTTTTGTCCCTTGGGAGACCATGAGTCACGTTGAGCAGTCTGGCCAGGGGGCTTCAGAGTCACTGTGACACAGGGTCTTGGATGCCACCTTGTGGAGTCCGGGCAGGCAGCCCCTCTCCCCTCCTCAGCTGCCTTTTTCTTCTGTCTCCACATTACATGCTGGTTTTGCACAGCTGCCAAGGCTGGGGAACCCCATGGAAACCCAGGTGGCGGCTACATCTGCAGATAAACTTCTGGAGGCGGGAGCCAGTTAGTGAGCTGTATGCACATTTTTGAGAAGAGAGGGCTGCATTTCACCTCTTGCTAAGATCAGGTCACCTTGGAATCTTCCTTTAGTCCATGAAGCTGCTTTTCTTCCATGTGTAGGTGTCTCACCTCCACTACACGAAAATGGCTCTGAATTCAGACTGATGGCTTAATGTCTAACAGTGTGTGAGTGATATGCAAAACTAGGCATTAAACCCCAGTGTGTCTAGCATGGTCTAATCGTTTAATTGACCATAATGATTTTATTATCTGGGTTTTAAAACGGGACAATTGGCAATTTTTTTCAGAGTGCTTCCAGGTTGATTACATATGGAAAGGGGAGGAGGTATGTAATATCTATACACCCAGGAACTGCTTTTTCAGATTACATTCATTCCTCTTTATTTTATTTGAAAGTGTAGGGAGTTCAGTATAGTTCAAGGAAAGCATCGTGGTAAACAGCCAGCTTAAATGTGAGCAGCGTAAAGAGCAGCAGCTTGCGGAAATATTGCTATAGATACTAAGACTGTACCCTGCCTCGGTACAGACCACACATAATTGAATCATGTTCAATAGAACGCCATTACAAAACCGAACTGATTTGCAATGCTAATGTGGGGAAGACAGCTGTCACAGGGAATTAAATATGATCATTCAGAGCTTGAATAAATGAGGTGTCCATTATCTTCTGGCTGTGTTGCAGGCTGCTTGAAGAACACAAATAAATGATACTGTTGCAGTAACCAGCCCATGGTTTTGTTTTTTAGTCATAGAAATATGAGAGCGATGGGGGGGCGGGGTCAGGGAGAAAGAGAGACAGAAAAGAAGCTTGGCAGTTAAATACAGGTAAGTGGGCAAAGAGTTTATTTCCCCCTTCCCCGTCAGAAACTATGGATGCAAGGACATAATCAAAATTCTATTTTTGATGCCTGAAATAGATTTTAATTCTATTAAAGATTTTTATCAAGATTCATCCCTTCTCCTTTAAGACTCAAATCACAGCCAACTCACAAAGGAGGCTGAATGTGAAAGGGTAGAGTGGGGAGTAAACAAAGCTAATCCTTTTGTCCCTTCCCCAAGGCCTTCCTTCTCATCCAAATAGGATAATAAAGATAACAGAGAACTTCTTCACAGATAATCAATCTGCCAATGAGCATAAAAGGTACTTGGATCAGCGCTAGTTTAAAAAATGCCATTAATTATCCAATGAACGGAAAGGAAGGCTTCCTTTGATTGGATCTGAGCAAGCTATCTACAAATGAGTTTTCTTATGTTAATAACATGGAGATACTAAACTGTCATCTTTTTGACACATTAAAAAAGTTAGAAACAGTCATTAAAAAAAGCACTTTTAAGACCATTTCCAGATAGAATATCTAATGCAGGTAATTCTAGAACATGGGTTATTACTCTGAAATTACATGACACTGGTTGAGAGAGAAAATCCAGCGTCCAGTGAGCAGTGGCTGGAGAGACCAGTTGGGCTTTCCTTATGGCAGACAGCTACTGGTGCAAACTGACACCTCAGAGGTCTGGGAAAAAGAGTCCAGTTCTTGGTTTTTGGTCTTCTCTGTAAACTGTCAGTGAAGTTAGCAGTCAAAAAAAAAAAAAAAAAAAAAGTAGTAAAAGAGAAATTAAAAAGATTGTATATGTTTGTATCTGTTTTTGTATAGTCTAAGAAACTTAGCATTGGCTACTCTGTGTCTTGTGGTATATGAATTGTTTATGCAGCATATAAACTCAATTCAAGAAGGTATTCTATTTTTAGCTTCTCAGTGCCTTAGTGCCGTTGCTCTGTTAATTCTGACAGGTTGGTTTTGAGCATTTGGGAAATATTTTAGAAATGGAATATGGATACTTAACTGGACTTCTAAGCATTTGTACTGTGGCAGAGCTGTAAATGAGGATTATTGCTCCAAACTCACAATCTAAGACCTTTCCCACCAGGGCTTGTATATTTTGGGGTGGTTAAAAATCTATTCCTTTTGACAAGGGCCAACTGTATGGCACAGGGAACTCTGCTCAATGTTATGTGGCAGCCTGGATGGGACGGGAGTCTGGGGGACAATGGATACATGTATATGTATGGCTGAGTTGCTTTGCTGTGCACCTGAAACTATCACAACATTGTTAATAGGCTATACTCCAATATAAAATAAAAAGTTTAAAAAAATCATCTTTATTCTATTAAAAAAAATCTATTCCTTTTGAGAGAAGACCGCTGGTGGGCTATTTACTGTGATGGACAAAGGAAAAGAACATTGACCTTAAGATTCTAAAAGAATTCTCTAGAACCTTGGCTTGGAAGGAACTTTATGGAGTCACAACATCTTAGTGCCTATGCTGGGAAATCCTCTCCTAACCTACTGAATACAGAAGTCATCCTGTGTTCAGGGTTTCTTACTTATTAGAAGCCTGAATAATTTAGAATGGGACTAAGCAGGTGTTCCGGCTGGATCCTTAAACTTCTGTTTCTGAAAAAGATTTTTCTATCTGATTGCAAATATCATACATGTTTATAGTAAAACAATTTCAAACAATACAGAAATGTATGCTGTAGTAAGTGAAAGTCCCACCTAATTCCAGCCTTCCAGAGATAATAACTATAGTCTCGTGCATATCACTTCAACATTTTTTCCTGTGTATACACAAATCTTTTTTTCCCCCTAAGTTGGATGAATGGTGTAATTCCACATGTTTTATTCACTTAGTTGTATGTCACAGGCGTCTTTTCATATCTGTACATACAGATCTTCGTAATTAAAAAAAAATAACTGAATAATATTCTGTTGTGCATAATCATATTTATTACAGTTTAACCCAGGGGATGACAAACTATGACCTGCAGGCCAAATCCTGACCCCTCTCCCACCTGTTCGTATTTTACTGGAACATAGCCATCCTCATTTGTTTGTGTACTGTCTGTCTGTGGCTGCTTTACCACTACGAAGGCAGAATTGAGTGGCTGCAACAGAGACTGTATTGCCTGCAAATCTGAAAGTATTTACTATACAGGCCTTTACAGAAAAGGTTACCAACTTGTGATTTAACCAATCATCTATTCGTTGGATGTGGTAGATTGTTTTTCATTTTGCGCCATGAAAAATAATGCTGTAATGAATGTATTTGTAAGTCCATCTTTGTGTCTTCACTCACTATTTCTTTAGGATGAATTCTAAGAAGTGGGACTGCTGAGTGATGCCCTAACTTTTATAGACTATTGAGTTCTAGTTAACAAATTCCTATCCTAAGTAGTGCCCTGTAAAAAGCCAATTCTTAGTGGCATAGATTTTACAGTCAGGCAGACCTGAACGCACATTTTGGTTCTACAGTTAGTAGCTGAGTGATTGCATAGGTTCTTTGAGCGCAAACAGCAGAAATCAATTCCAGTTAATTGAAGCAAAGAGATTTATTGGGTGTTGTACAGTAAAAGGTTAGCTCAGTAGGCCGAGGCTGCTCAAGCCTTGCCCATTTCAAGAAAGATCTGTCTTCAGAAGATCTGTCTTCTGGCTCCTGGGAGAGAACCTCTGAGTCCTTGGAATATCCTACCTGAAAAGAGTATTTTTGTATTTCTGAGGCTTTGGGTCATACTGTATCAGTTTAACCAGATAGTTAATGCCAACAATGTGACTTATAGTGAATACCATTTTTGTTTGCCTGAAGACCTGAGCTGCATTGTATTAGTTTGACCCTCTGGGGACCTGGAGACTGAGTAGCCATTGTCATTCACACAGGTGCTGCATGCCTATGTGACTGACCCTTGTGTCACAAGGTTGGGCCAAAATGTTCCTTTGGTTTTTAAGTAAAAATAAAAGACACATTTTTCATTTTCACCAAGAACTTTATTGAAAAACGTGTTCACCATTTTGTTCCACTACCTTCTGCCATTTTCCAGGCAACTTCATAATTCCATCTTCCCAAAACTTTTTATCTTTTTGAGCAAAAAACTGTTCCAGGTGCCTTTTACAGTATTCCAGGAAATGGAAATTTTTTCCATTAAGAGAATTTTGTAAAGACCGAAATAAATGGAAATCTGAAGGTGCAACGTCTGGTGAATATGGCAGATGAATCAGAACTTCCCAGCCAAGCTGTAACAGATTTTGCCTGGTCATCAAAGAAACATGCGGTCTTGGCGTTATCCTGATGGAAGATTATGCATTTTCTGTTGACTAATTCCGGACGCTTTTCGTCGAGGGCTGCTTTCAGTTGGTCTAATTGGGAGCAGTACTTGTTGGAATTAATCGTTTGGTTTTCTGGAAGGAGCTCATAATAGAGGACTGCTTTCCAATCCCACCACAGACACAACATCACCTTCTTTGGAAGAAGACCGGCCTTTTGTGTGGTTGGTGGTGGTTCATTTTGCTTGCCCCACGATCTCTTCCGTTCCACGTTATTGTACAGTATCCACTTTTCATCGCCCGTCACAATTTGTTTCAAAAATGGAATGTTTTCATTGTGTTTAAGTAGAGAATCGCATGTGGAAATATGGTCAAGAAGCTTATTTTCACTTAACTTATGTGGAACCCAAACATCAAAGCAGTGAACATAACCAAGCTGGTGCAAATGACTTTCCATCCTTGATTTGGATATTTTGAGTGTGTTGGCTATCTCCTGCAAGGTAAAACATTGACTGGTCTCAGTTAATGTCTCTATTTGATGGCTATCAACTTCAACTGGTCTACCTGACCGTGGAGCATTGTCCAGTCAGAAATCTCCAGCACGAAGCTTCAGAAACCACTTTTGACACGTTCAATCAGTCACAGCACCTTCTCCATACACTGCACAAATCTTTTTTTGCATTTCAGTTGTGTTTTTACCTTTCTTGAAATAATAAAGCATGATATGCCAAAAATGTTGCTTTTTTCTTCCATCTTCAATATTAAAATGACTACACAAAAATTCACCAATTTTGATAACTTTTTCTTAAATGCACACTGATATGACAGCTGTCACATATAATCTAACAAAATTGTTTTGAATGAAGTTAAAGACAACTAAGCGCTGCTAGAGCCATCTTATGGAAAAAACCAAACGAACTTTACAGCCAACCCAATAAAAACCCCAGACACTGAGGCTTCCCTTGGTGACCTTCCCTGGTTGGTACTGTCACGTGTACTGCTGGGAGAATTAAGCACTGTCCATGCAACTCCCCTGGGAAAAAATAACTAGGAGCTTGCTCCTGCTTTGTCCTGGACTCCACCCCAGGTGTCTTTTTCCCTTGCTGATTTTAATCTGTATCCTTTTGCTGTAATAAACCATAACCATGAGTATAACAGATTTTCTGAGTTCTGTGAGTTCTTCTAGCAAATCTTCAAAACTGAAGGTGGTCTTGGGGACCCCTGACTTAGATACATGTAGTGAGTAGCTCATGTGTATGTCATGTGTGTAATGAGAAGGCTAGAGAATGAGGCTTAGCATCATGACAGAACCTGCACAAAAAGCATGGTTCACTATACTTCTTGTCAGGCCAGGACCACTGGAATGATCAGGGTCTACTAGTTTTGTGTTTTGGGCACCCTACTGATGAGTAGTGTTCCAGGAGAATTCCAGCTTAGGGCATGTGCTGCCCATCCCGTCTTGCTGTGCTGATGGTGGGAGGATGGATCTGAGTGTGTAAAGCTCTAGGACCTTTGACTGCTCTTGTGGGAAAACAGTGCACACATCTCAGTCAGCAAACACTCATCATCTATCATCTACTGCTCTGGGCCCTGGGGGTATGTTGAAGAACAGGAAAGGTAATTCTTCAAAATGGTATTGATGTGTATTTACAAAGGAGTAATGGATGCTGGGTAGCCAAAAAATAGCAACTGTCCACTTCAGTGTTTAAAAGACTCAATCTTTCTAAGTTTCAGTTTCCTGTAAAATGGGGCTAAGAATGATTGTCTAGACTGTTGTATAGATTCTATGAGATGATCTTTATGCTTGGCACACAGAAAACACTCAGTAAATGGTGTTTATTGTTGTGTCTAAGAATGAGAGTTCTGAATTCTGAAGTCAAACTGCCAGGGTTCAAATTCTAGCTGCTTGTTAGCTCTTGATCTTATGTAAGTTATTGAACTTCTCTGAGTCGGAATGTCTTCACATATGTGCAACCTGGCAGTTGCACGGGTCTTGCACTTGGTTTAGTGCTCTGCTACTGCTGCTGCCTTGAAATTATTAATGATTTTTGAAGAAGGAGCCCTGCATTTTCGTTTTGCACAGGGCCCTGCAAATTATCTAGCTCTTCCTGTCTCTGAGCTTCAATGTCCTCATGCAAAATGGAGATAATAATATAGACCACATTATTTTTCAACGGTCTCATTTTTAACTCTTGGTTTAAAAGTTTTTATCCTTTTTCATTTGTCTCCTTTTCAGATATAATATTATCACACTGTGCTCATATGGGTCCATTTCATTTATTTTATAGAAAGAAAGCCAACTCCATTTCCTATGGGAAAGTGATATCTTAGTAAGTCAAAGCATACACAGTCTCACGGTTCACAGTGAATACTCAAACACTGAATGTTTCAACATCTTTCACAGAGGACCCAGTGTTTATTTATATAAGGAAATTGTTGCATTTAAAACTGAAGATATAATAAAATGTAGAACAATTCATAAACTTGTATAATAGAAATATAGTCGGCCCTTAAAGATTGGTGCTTTGATGCAGAGCAGGGTATGACAGCAAACTCCAGTCCTGTTAAATGCCCTCTTAGAAATAATTCTTGCAATTTAGGTGCCTGCTGTCTAGGGCAGAGAGAAATAAAGAACTACGTCCCACTATACAGGAAAAAGTAAATTTCAATGAAAGATTGAAAAGGAATAAACCATTTCTGAGTGTTACTAGCACAATAGCATAGTTGTCTTTTTTTTTTTTTTTTAGCATCTTTATGGGAGTATATTGATTTACAGTGTTGTGTTAGTTTCTGCTGTATAATAAAATGAATTAGCTATATGTATACATATATCCCCATCCCCTCCTTCTTGTGTCTCCCTCCCACCCTCCCTATCCCACCCCTCTAGGTGGTCACAAAACACTGAGCAGATCTCCCTGTGCGATACAGCTGCTTCCCACTAGCTATCGATTTTACATTTGGTAGTGTACATATCTCCATGCCACTCTCTCACTTCGTCCCAGCTTACCGTTCCACCTCCCCACGTCCTTAAGTCCATTCTCACGTCTGTGTCTTTATTCCTGTCCTGCCCCTAGGTTCATCAGAACCATTTTTTTTTTCTTAGATTCCATATATATGTGTTAGCATATGGTATTTGTTTTTCGCTTTCTGACTTCACTCTGTATGACAGACTCTAGGTCCATCCACCTCACTGCAAATAACTCAATTTTGTTTCTTTTTATGGCTGAGTAATATTCCATTGTATATATGTGCCACATCTTCTTTATCCATTCATCTGTCGATGGACACTTAGGTTGCTTCCATGTCCTGACTATTGTAAATAGTGCTGCATTGAACATTGTGGTACATGACTCTTTTTGAATTATGGTTTTCTCGGGGTATATGCCCAGTACTGGGATTGCTGGGTCATATGGTAGCTCTATTTTTAGTTTTTTGAGGAACCTCCATACTGTTCTCCATAGTGGCTGTATCAATTTACATTCCAACCAAGAGTACAGGAGGGTTCCTTTTCTCCACACCCTCTCCAGCATTTATTGTTTGTAGATTTTTGATGATGGCCATTCTGACTGGTGTGAGGTGATACCTCATTGTAGTTTTGATTTATATTTCTCTAATGATTACTGATGTTGAGCATCCTTTCATGTGTTTATTGGCAATCTGTATATCTTCTTTGGAGAAATGTCTATTTAGGTCTTCTGCCCATTTTTGGATTGGGTTGTTTGTTTTTTTGATATTGAGCTGCATGAGCTGCTTGTATATTTTGGAGATTAATCCTTTGCCAGTTGCTTCATTTGCAAATATTTTCTCCCATTCTGAGGGTTGTCTTTTCATCTTGTGTATGGTTTCCTTTGCTGTGCAAAAGCTTTTAAGTTTCATTAGGTCCCATTTGTTTATTTTTGTTTTTATTTCCATTTCTCTAGGAGGTGGGTCAAAAAAGGATCTTGCTGTGATTTATGTCATAGAGTGTTCTGCCTATGTTTTCCTCTAAGAGCTTCATAGTGTCTGGCCTTACATTTAGGTCTTTAATCCATTTTGAGTTTATTTTTGTGTATGGTGTTAGGGAGTGTTCTAATTTCATTCTTTTACATGTAGCTGTCCAGTTTTCCCAGCACCACTTATTGAAGAGGCTGTCTTTTCTCCATTGCATATTCTTGCCTCCTTTTATCAAAAATAAGGTGACCATATGTGTGTGGGTTTATCTCTGGGCTTTCTATCCTGTTCCATTGATCTACATTTTTGTTTTTGTTGCAGTACCATACTGTCTTGATTACTGTAGCTTTGTAGTATAGTGTGAAGATAGGGAGCCTGATTCCTCCAGCTCTGTTTTTCTTTCTCAGGATTGCTTTGGCTATTTGAGGTCTTTTGTGTTTCCATACAAATTGTGAAATATTTTGTTCTAGTTCTGTGACAAATGCCATTGATTGTTTGACAGGGATTGCATGGAATCTATAGATTGCTTTAGGTAGTATAGTCATTTTCACAATGTTGGTTCTTCCAATCCAAGAACATGGTATAACTCTCCATCTGTTTGTATCATCTTTAATTTCTTTCATCAGTGTCTTATAGTTTTCTGCATACAGGCCTTTTGTCTCCTTAGGTAGGTTTATTCCTAGGTATTTTATTCCTTTTGTTGCTATGGTATATCAGAGTGTTTCCTTAATTTCTCTTTCAGATGTTTCATCATTAATGTATAGGAATGTAAGAGTTTCTGTGTGTTAGTTTTGTATCCTGCTACTTTACCAAATGCATTGATTAGCTCTAGTAGTTTTCTGGTAACATCTTTAGGATTCTCTATGTATAGTTTCATGTCAGCTGCAAACAGTGACAGCTTTACTTCTTCTTTTCCAATTTGGATTCCTTTTATTTCTTTTTCTTCTCTGATTGCCGTGGCTAGGACTTCCAAAACTATGTTGAATAATAGTGGTGAGAGTGGGCATCCTTGTCTTGTTCCTGATCTTAGAGGAAATGGTTTCAGTTTTTCACCATTGAGAATGATGTTGGCTGTGGGTTTGTCATATATGGCCTTTATTATGTTGAGGTAAGTTCCCTCTATGCCTACTTTCTGCAGGGCTTTTATCATAAATGGGTGTTGAATTTTGTCAAAAGCTTTCTCTGCATCTATTGAGATGATCATATGGTTTTTATCCTTCAGTTTGTTATTATGATGTATCACATTGATTTCAATATATTGAAGAATCCTTGTATTCCTGGGATAAACCCCACTTGATCATGGTATATGATGCTTTTAATGTGCAGTTGGATTCTGTTTGTTAGTATTTTGTTGAGGATTTTTGCATGTATGTTCATCAGTGATATTGGTCTGTAGTTTTCTTTTTTTGTGACATCTTTGTCTGGCTTTGGTATCAGGGTGATGGTGGCCTCCTAGAATGAGTTTGGGAGTGTTCCTCGCTCTACTATATTTTGGAAGAGTTTGAGAAGGATAGGTGTTAGCTCTTCTCTAAATGTTTGATAGAATTTGCCTGTGAAGCCATCTGGTCCTGGGCTTTTGTTTGTTGGAAGATTTTAATCACAGTTTCAGTTTCAGTGTTTGTGATTTGTCTGTTCATTTTTTTTATTTCTTCCTCTTCAGTCTTGGAAGGTTGTGCTTTTCTAAGAATTTGTCTGTTTCTTCCAGGTTGTCCATTTTATTGGCATATAGTTGCTTGTAGTAATCCCTCATGATTCTTTGTATTTCTGCAGTGTCAGTTGTTACCTCTCCTTTTTGATTTCTAATTCTATTTGTTTTAGTCTTTTCCCTTTTTTTCTTGGTGAGTTTGGCTAGTCATTTATCAATTTTGTTTATCTTCTCAAAGAACCAGCTTTTAGTTTTATTGATCTTTGCTATCGTTTCCTTCATTTCTTTTTCATTTCTTTCTGATCTGATCTTTATGATTTCTTTCCTTCTGCTAACTTTAGGTTTCTTTTATTCTTCTTTCTCTAATTTCTTTAGGTGTAAGGTTAGGTTGTTTATTTGAGATTTTTCTTGTTTCTTGAAGTAGGATTGTATTGCTCTAAACTTCCCTTTTAGACCTGCTTTTGCTGCATTCCATAGGTTTTGGGCAGTCTTGTTTTCATTTGTCATTTGTTTCTAGGTATTTTTTGATTTCCTCTTTGATTTCTTCAGTGATCTCTTTCGTTATTTAGTAGCGTATGGTTTAGCCTCCATGTGTTTGTATTTTGTACAGTTTTTTTTCCTGTAATGATATCTAGTCTCGTAATGTTGTGGTCAGAAAAGATACTTGATATGATTTCAATTTCCTTAAATTTTCCAAGGCTTGATTTGTGACCCAAGATGTGATCTATCCTGGAGAATGTTCCATGAGCACTTGAGTAGATAGTGTATCCTGTTGTTTTTGGATGGAATGTCCTATATATATCACTTAAGTCCATCTTGTTTAATGTGTCCTTTGAAGCTTGTGTTTCCTTATTTATTTTCATTTTGGATGATCTGTGCATTGGTGAAAGTGGGGTGTCAAAGTCCCCTACTATTACTGTGTTACTGTCAATTTCCCCTTTTATGGCTGTTAGCCTTTGCCTTATGTATTGAGGTGCTCCTATGTTGGGTGCATAAATATTTACAATTGTTATATCTTCTTCTTGGATTAATCCCTTGATCCTTCTGTAGTGTCCTTCTTTGTCTCCTGTAGTACTGTTTATTTTGAAGTCTATTTTGTCTGATATGAGAATTGCTACTCTAGCTTTCTTTTGATTTCCATTTGCATGGAATATGTTTTCCATCCCCTGGCTTTCAGTCTGTATGTGTCCTTAGGTCTAAAGTGGGCCTCTTGTAGACAGCATGTATATGGGTCTTGCTTTTGTGTCCATTCAGCCAGCTGCGTCTTTTGGTTGCAGCATTTAATCCATTTACATTTAAGGTAATTATCGATATGTATGTTCTTATGACCATTTTCTTAATTGTTTTGGGTTTGTTATTGTAGGTCTTTTCCTTCTCTTGTGTTTCCTGCCTAGAGAAGTTCCTTGAGCATTTGTTGTAAAGCTGGTTCGGCAGTGATGAATTCTCTTAGCTTTTGCTTGTCTGTAAAGGTTTTAATTTATCTGTCAAATCTGAATGAGATCCTTGCTTGGTAGAGTAATCTTGGTTGTAGGTTTTTCCCTTTCATCACTTAAAATATGTCCTGCCACTCCCTTTTGGCTTGCAGAGTTTCTGCTGAAAGGTCATCTGTTAACCTTATTGGGATTCCCTTGTACGTTATATTTTGCTTTTCCCTTGCTGCTTTTAATTTGCTGTATTTAATTTTTGATAGTTTGATTAATATGTGTCTTTGCGTGTTTCTCCTTGGATTTATCCTGTATGGACTCTCTGTGCTTCCTTGACTATTTCCTTTCCCATGTTAGGGAAGTTTTCAACTATAATCTCTTCAAACATTTTCTCAGACCCTTTCTTTTTCTCTTCTTCTTCTGGGACCCCTATAATTCAAATGTTGGTGAGTTTAATGTTATCCCAGAGGTCTCTGAGAGTGTCCTCAATTCTTTTCATTCTTATTTTCTTTATTCTGCTCTGCAGTAGTTATTTCCACTCTTTTTTGTTCGAGGTCACTTATCTGTTCTTCTGCCTCAGTTATTCTGCTATTGATTCCTTCTAGGGAATTTTAAATTTCATTTATTGTGTTGTTCATCATTGTTCATTTACTCTTTCGTTCTTCTAGGTCCTTGTTAAACATTTCTTGCATTTTCTCATTCTATTTCCAAGATTTTGGATTATCTTTACACTCATTACTCTGAATTCTTTTTCAGGTAGATTGCCTCTTTCCTCTTCACTTGTTTGGTTGGGTGGGTTTTTACCTTGCTCCTTCATCTGCTGTGTGTTTCTCTATCTTCTCATTTTGCTTCACCCTACTGTGTTTGGGGTCTCCTTTTCTCAGGCTGCAGGTTTGTAGTTCCCGTTATTTTTGTTGTCTGCCTCCAGTGGCTAATATTGGTCCACTGGGTTGTGTAGGCTTCCTGGTGGAGGGGACTGGTGCCTGTGTTCTGGTGGGTGAGGCTGGATCTTCTTCTTCTGGTGAGCAGGACCACGTCTGGTGGTGTGTTTTGGGGTGTCTGTGACCTTATTATGATTTTAGGCAGCCTCTCTGCTAATGGGTGGGATTGTTTTCCTGTCTTGCTAGTTGTTTGGCATGGGGCGTCCAGCACTGGAGCTTGCTGGCCATTGGGTGGAGCTGGGTATTATCATTGAGATGGAGATCTCTGGGAGAGCTCTCGCCGATTGATATTATGTGGGGCCGGTCAGTCTCTGGTGGTCCAAAGTCCTGAACTCGGCTCTCTCACCTCAGAGGCTCAGGCCTGACACCAGGCTGGAGCACCAAAACCCTGTTAGCCACACGGCTCAGAAGAAAAGGGAGAAAAAAGGAAAGAAAATAAATAATGAAATAAAATAATTAAAATTAAAAAAAATTTTAAATTATTAAAATAAAAAATAAAAAAGTAACAACAAAAAAAAAGAGAGCAACCAAACCAATAAATAAATCCACCAATGATAACAAGCACTAAAAACTGTACTAAGATAAACATAAAAATCAGAAACAAGTTAGTTCCAGACAGCAAACCCCAAGTCTACAGTTGCTCCCAAAGTCCACCAACTCAATTTTGGGTTGATTCGTTGTCTATTCAGGTATTCCACAGATGCAGGGTACCTCAAGTTGATTGTGGGGATTTAATCCACTGCTCCTGTGGCTGCACGGAGAGATTTCCCTTTCTCTTCTTTGTTTGCACGGCTCCTGGGGTTCAGCTTTGGTTTTGGCCCCACCTCTGCATGTAGGTAACCCTCAGGCTTCTGTTCCTGCCCAGATAGGACAGGTTTAAAACAGCGCCTGATTAAGGGGCTCTGGCTCACTCATGCCAGGGGGAGGGAGGGGTATGGTAGTCATAACTGGAATACAAGGTGTGCCTGTGGCAGCAGAGGACGGCATGACGTTGCAACAGCCTGAGGCGCGCTGTGTGTTCTCCTGGGGAAGTTGTCCCTTGATCACAGGACCCTGGCAGTGGCGGGCTACACAGGCTCCCGGGAGGGGAGGTGTGGATAGTGACCTGTGCTTGCACACAGGATTCTCATTGGCTGCAGCAGCAGCCTTAGTGTTTCATGCCTGTCTCTGGTATCCACGCTGATAACTGCGGCTCAGGCCCGTCAGCTCGTTTAGGCAGTGCTCTGAATCCCCTCTCCTCATGCACCCTGAAACAATGGTCTCTTGCTTCTTAGGCAAGTCCAGACTTTTTCCTGGACTCCCTCCTGGCCAGCTGTGGCACACTAGCCCCCTTCAGGCTGTGTTCACGCAGCCAATCCTAGTCCTCTCCCTGGGATCTGACCTCCGAAGCCCGAGCCTTAGCTCCCAGCCACCACCCGTCCCCACGGGTGAGCAGACAAACCTCTCGGGCTGGTGAGTGCTGGTTGGCACCGATCCTCTGTGTGGTAATCTCTCCACTTTGCCCTCTGCACCCCTGTTGCTGCGCTCTCCTCCATGGCTCTGAAGCTTTCCCTCCTCCACCCCCCGTTCCACCAGTGAAGGGGCTTCCTAGTGTGTGGAAAGTTTTCCTCCTTCACAGCCCAGAGGTGCGGGTCCCGTCCCTATTCTTTTGTCTCTGTTTTTTCTTTTTTTCTTTTGCCTTACCCAGGTACGTGGGGAGTTTCTTGCCTTTTGGGAAGTCTGAGGTCTTCTGCCAGCGTTCAGTAGGTGTTCTGTAGGAGTTGTTCCACATGTAGATATATTTTTGATGTATTTGTGGGGAGGAAGGTGATCTCCACGTCTTACCCCTCTGCCATCTTGAAGGTCCACCCATAGTTGTCTTTTTAAACAGAGTACTTGTGTTTAATTTTCACCCATCAGCAGGTAGGAAGACAATGGAAAAAAATGAAAATAGCTTCACAGTATCAACAGAGGCCTATTGAGGCAATAATAGGTCTGACGTAAGCATATGTTCAAATCCTAGCAATGTAAAAATTTTCACATTTGGATTTCTATCTTCAACACTAGAAAATTAAGTGTTGGGTGTGAAATCCAGTACCGTTTGGAGTCCCAAACAAATGTCTCTAAAAGCTTAGAGGCATCTAAACATGCCACTAAGTGGGGTTTGTGTGTGTGTGTGTGTGTGTGTGTTTGTGTGTGTGTGTGTGTGTGTGTGTGTGTGTGTGAAGGTAGGAAGTGCTTGAGAATGCCTCAGGATGAGAGGAAAGCACACTTCAGGTTTGCTTCTCTTGGTGGCCTCGTGAAGGCCTATATGCAAATTGACCAGTAGTTTGCAATTTGGCAAACAGGGTCTATTTCAGTTCGGAGAGAAGCTGTATTCAAAACTTAGAAAAAAACTTTAAGAAACTCATTAAAAAATTACCAGTGGAAGCATAGTTTGTAAAAAGTAAGAACACCCGAGTTGAGTTAAAAAATGAAATGACTAAAATTCATTGAATGAAAATGTATTCCTCCTAACTTCATGACTATATGATTAGAAATGAAAAAAGAGAAAGAGAACATGTACAGTCACATAAGCAGGCTCTGCATTACAGTGAGTGAGGGTGGCAGTGAGCATGAAAATGGTGGACCCTTCTTCAATGAAGAGCTTTTAATTTTGCAATTAATAGAATGTCTGCTTTATTTTGCACCAAATTTAAGCTCACAATGTTCCCTCCACTTGAACTTGAACAAATAAGAGGAAAACGAGCAGTTGGCATGGGGTCCAGGGATGGGATTGTGAGAAGAGCATGTGGTTTTAAAAGTCATCGTTCATGAGTTCATGTAGTAGGCTGAAAGCTTCTCTTACAACCTCGAAGGTCAACGGTGTAATAATGCTCTTTATTATCATAATTATTATAAATAGTTACATTTCACCACTTTGACTGTGGCACTTTGTAAAATTACTTCTGAAAATAGTTTTTCTTCCGTGTCCCCACTCCCACTGTGCCCCCCTGCCCCTTGCCAGAGTGGCAGAAGGGAATTACTGGTGTTGAATCATGAAGGGAACCGGGAGGATGCAATAGAGGATGGGGCACAGACCACACACAGTGCCCGTATCGGGGAAGGGGGTGAGCGAAGGGTAAGAAAATATCAATGGTTTCATTTCCTGCCATGGGAAAGTGATTGGATTTCAACTTGGAGCGTTTAGGGTTGAATCCGGGATTCAACTGAACTGCTTGTGGAATGTGAGTGACACATCCTTTTTGTGTGCTCACGTGAGGTACATATGTGTTAGATTTTTTTTCAAGAGCCCCAGAAATAACAACATAACTTAAATCCATTCCATGGAGTTGGTCAGAGTGTTAGGAAGAAGTCCAGCTGCATTCTACAGCATATATGGGGACTTAGGCTGGTAGAATAGTCTAGATTTTAGATTTAGCAACTTTTGTGCTTTTTATTAAGTTCAAGAGAGGGATGAAGGGGCTTATGGTAGGAGTGAGAAGCCTTGGCAAAACAACTTCTTACAACATTCCCGGAGAAGGAAATGCTAAAAACCTTATAGCTGGCAGAGTTTTGGGGAAATCATAGACTTGAGGATGAAATCTAAAAATGGAATGCCTCCTATGGTATGGAATGTGGAAAATTTTCAAGAGGGATTTTATATTTTTCATGTTAATGAAATATTCTTGCAAAAGAATGTAACTTTTGCTGTAATGTAATTAGGCAAATAGGTTGCTAACTTGAAGGCATAATTCATTCCAGGCATTTGTTAAATTCTAGCCATGATAGAATTTTTGCTACCTGGTTTTGGCATTGGATGAGCAGAGATATTTTATACTCAGTGTTTCAAACCTGATGGTGTCATCCACGTGTGAGCTAAGACATACTATCATAGTTGGCTAGTTTATAAAGTGTTACATACAAGAACAGTCTCCCAGACCTAGAGGTTTAGGTGTTTGAAAGACACTCAATGACACAATCAAAATGAAAAAATCTTTTCCTTCTAACTGTTGCTCATTGATTGATTCTCACCAATACCCAGCCTTTTCTTTTTACCTTGTCCCTATCCTTAATAGATTGGGTAATATTTTGACTTTTGAAGGACAAAGACGCAGGGCATTCCAAGCAGATCAAAAAGCACCAGCCAAGGCACATAAGCATGGAGGTGTCGGGGATGGTCGAGTTACCCAGAGTGTCTGGAGATGTGATGTGATATTTTAGTGGGGAATAAGGGGTGGAGGTGAGGTTAGAAAGAGAACGTTGTAAGATAGAAGCAAAAGATAGATTGAGGTCAAATTGCAAGGGCTATTGAAGGTCTGTGATCTGTGATTTCGAAAAATGAGTCTGGTGGCAATGTGGAAGCGGCATTAAAGAGGATGAAGTACAGTAAGGTCAGAAAACCAATTATGTTGTTGCCTGATGAAAGAGGATGAGGCCAACTCTGCCCGTGTCAGTAGGAAGGGGGGAAGGGATGAGAAAGTTATTTCCTAGGTAGAGTTGAAAGGATTTGGTGCAAGACGGATGAGATGCTGAAGGGGAAAGGACGAGTCAAAGGGGACCCAAACCCAGGTGGCTGGGAAGATGACTTCATGGTTTATTACTGAAATGGGGAACTTGGGAGCAGGACTGTGCTGGGGTCGGGGGTCTTGGGGTGGGTGTATTAGTTTCCTAGTGCTGATAGAATACAACAAAGTGGGTGGCTTGACCAAATTATGTGTTACAGTGCTGGAGGCCAGAAGTCCAGGATCAAGGTTTCACAGCGTTGGTTCCTTCTGAAGCCTCTAGGCCTGTTCCAGGACTCTCTTCTAGCTTTTGGAAGTTCCTTGGCTTGTGGCATCATTACTCCAGTCTTCACATGGCATTGTTCCTGTGTGCATATCTGTGTCCAAATTTCCCCTTTTTATAAGGGCACTGGTGATATTGGACTAGGGGCCTGTGCTACTGCAGTATGACCTCACCTTAACTAATTACATTTGCAATGACCCTATTTCTGGCATAACATCTGTGAATAATGTCAAATTCAGGGTACCGGGGGTTTGGACTTCAACATATGAATTTTCAGGGGAACACAATTCAGTTCACAAAAGTAGAGTAGGTGAGGTGATAATGACAAGCTTTAGGTTCCTGTGGGCCCAATGTCAGCAGGCTGGTGGAAACAGAGATATGAGCTGACCACAGAGATTTAGTCATCACTACATATAGGGATCACTCATGTACTAGAGAATTTTCTGTGGAGTGTTTTATAGCTGCGGGAGTGAAAGCATTTGCCTGGAGAAGAAGAGAAAGAGGAGGAACATCATTTCTCTGAGTATCCCCTTATGAGTCAGGCTTTCTGTCCAGTGTGTAGACAGCTGCTCTCATTTCATCCTCACGGCGGACCCAGTGAGGGAAGAGTTGAGTGGAAACTGAAGCCCATGGTCACACAACAGGAGGATGGCAAAGCTGAGATTTGCTCCCAGGTTTATTTGATGTCACTAAAAGATGCTGCCTGCTCCTGGGGAGAGAGTCTTAGGACAAGGAAAGGGCTGGGGAGAAAACCCTGGAGGAGCTCAGAGGAAAGGGTAAGGGCAGCAGGGGGAGCCAGTGAAGGGGAATAGAGCAAATGAGAGCTAGGAAAGAAAGCCATTGGGAATCCAAACTCGAGTTTGAAGGAGCGGGGGGAGAGGCATGGTGTTGACTATTTTAGACAAGCTAAGGACCTAGAAGTGTCTCTTTGGTTTAGTGCCCTCTCTGCTCTTTGAACGTCCATTTGATTAAGAAGTGAAATTAGAACAAATTTTCGTCCACAGTGATTACAGGCAACAGATTCACTGTAAAATAAAAAAGAGAATTACTGTCAATTTTATTCCAAGTTCACCACAGTCAATGTGCTGTTGGGGGAGAAACACCAATTCTGATAAATTGCTCTCTCCATGTATATACATTTACTTTACGATGGCTTTGGAAGCTAATTTTATTCTGAAATTCTGAGCCTTGGGACCTGGCGCCAAAGTTGGGGGTGAGTACACCCTTTCCTGTGTCTGTGTATGTGCCACTGTTTTGGTTGTTAAGAAATGCTTTAATTTGTAAAAGTGTGGTTATACCAGCTAGTGGAGGAATCTAATAAGGACATTTTGGAGGCTACGTGGAGGCATTTTAGGACATGTGAGGCTATTAGGTGATAAATAAGCCCTTTCTGGCTTGTTGCCCATACCTGCTTTATATTCACTTCAAAGAAGAAAATTTTCATTAAAAACAAAGCAGTTAAAATGTCAACGTGCCCATTCTCTCTTTTCAGGCTCTCCTTTTTACATTACAAAATAAGTGGATTGAGTGATGCATAAACTGCTGCTAAATAAAGGCTTTTCTTGGCATTCCTTGGAGAAATCAAATCCAAGACCATCGGTGAAAGGTGATTGTACTATATCCACTACACAGACTATTTCTTCTAATTATCAGCATGAATGTAATTACTTACAAGCATCTCAGGCTCCTATGATCATGTCCCTCAGAGCATTTCATCTTTAAAGATTTTTCTTGATAGAAAGCCAGTTGGAAGCATTTGTTGCATAACATTGCTCAACCAGAAAGAAAAATACGTACTTCTCAGAAGAAAGATCTGTGTGCTTTCTTCTCAATGGTACTTATATTCTGCCAGAATTTGATTAGGAGCTATCTTGGCACAAAGATTGCTAATGACTGAGTCAAAGAACTTATACAGATTAAACAATTTCTTGGAAAAAAATACAATGTAATATGACATTCCTTTTCCGAGAATCTTGAAGTTCAGAAATGTAACCACTTAAGGTGAATTGTTAAATCCTCTAACTTCTGATGACAGAGAGTACAACAGGGACAGGTTCCTGAGGGAGTCTATAGTTTCTTAAGTGAGATGGTTTTAAGGGAAGACATTTCTGGTCTGGTGGTGAGACTAAAGTGTAAGCTCGTATAATAAATTAGGATTTTTAAAGCTATAAGTGACATTAGAGCTTACCTATTCCCCCTCCTTCAAGAAATGAACAAACTGCCCAGATAAATTACAGTCCAAGTGCTTAGGAGCTTGCCCCTTGTCACAGTCTGTTGGTGTCACAACTAGTTGCTGGGCCTCAAATTCCTTCCCAGTATTCTTTCCATCGTCCCTTCTCTCTCTAGGATTAAAAAGAAATGACAAAAGACTTCATTTATCTGGCATTGTTGACAAACACATTTAAACGTCTTATATGTTAGTTTTCCGGGTAACTAAAGTTCATCCCTTAAGCATCACTTAAAAGTGTTTAATGGAACTGGTCATTTTTTAAAAAAATTTTATTTATTTTATTTTTGCCTGTGTTGGGTCTTCGTTGCTGCGCATGGGCTTTCTCTAGTTGTGGCGAGTCTCTAGTTGTGGTGAGTGGGGGCTACTCTTTGTTGCGGTGCGTGGGCTTCTCATTGCAATGTCTTCTCTTGTTGCAGAGCACGGGCTCTAGGCTTGCGGGCTTTAGTAGTTGTGGCATGTGGGCTCAGTAGTTGTGGCTCGCAGGCTCTAGAGCACAGGCTCAGTAGTTGTGGTGCACGGGCCTAGCTGCTCCACGGCATGTGGGATCTTCCCGGACCAGGGCTCAAACCCGTGACCCCAGCATTGGCAGGCGGATTCTTAACCACTGCGCCACCAGGGAAGCCCCTGGAACTGGTCATTTTAAGGAACATGCTGAACACAACTTATTAGCTTTTTCTTGAGGAAGTGGTTGACATCATTATAAACATTAATTATTTTACCATGATTGAATCAAACCCACGGTTGCCCTCTGGAGTAACTGAGGACCATTGCTGTTGTAGTTGTGTAGTATAGTATAGTATAGTAATTGAAAGTATTGCTGCTGTATGGTGGTGATTCAGTTGCATCCGCTGACCCTTATATCCATGTCTCTTGTCCTCATGTCACCATCTAGTACACACGTCTCCCTCCACTTGCCAACGTGTTCTCCTAGGCTGCTGGTGCTCCTTGTAGCTGGAGGTGACTGGAAGCCTCTCCTGCAGAACAAAGTGCAAGATTTTGTGATCATCATATGGTTAAAGATTTTAGCTTTCTTTTTGCCTGAAAACTGAGTCCAAGAAAATTAAACACTATTCATAATGTCTATAACCTTGTGCATTCTTTGGAGCTGTTGTCTGGTGATTTAAGAAAACTAATTTGATGTTTTCACCAAAGACCATCTTAGTAGAAGAATTTAATTATTGAAAACAAGGCGCTTATACAGGGGTCCCTTGTTTCTTTAAGTAACTTCTAATTTCTGGCTTGGTGTCTCTGCTTCTTTCCTGCTTCCAGATTGTCTCCTGATCTGGAGGGAAGTTTTGGGCTTAGCTGGTGTTTGCTTTTTTTCTTTTCCAGTTTTATTGAGAAATAATTGACATACATCACCGTATAAGTTTAAGGTGTACAGCACAATGGTTTGATTTACATATATTGTGAAATTATTATAGTCAGTGGTTCTTAAGCTTCAGCATAAAGCAGGTTCACCTGGAGGTCTTGTTAGACCAGATGGCTGAGGTCCACTCCTAGAGTCAGATAAGGTAGGTCTGGGTTGGGCCCCGCGATTCTGCAGTATTGAAAAATTATAGGAGATACTGCTGCTTCCGGTCTGGGAACCACACTTTGACAGCCACTGCGGAAATCATCATTCTCCATTATTCTCCAGAAACAGAGAATCAAGAAGATTTGAGACTCTCTGGGACAGTGTCCAGAGCTTCCTCTGTGTGTGTGTGGGGTCTGCCATGTTGAGACTCTGGTCAATGGCTTCTTATATCAGAGAATAGAATCAGCTTTCCTACCTGTTGGTTTGGGAGTACTAAAAACACACTTTTGCTGGTGTCTTCAGTAGCAAATGGGCTTTATTCTTCCTTTCCTCTTCCAGAACATGTATTATTTAATTGGAGTTTTTGCACATACCCCTCTGGAATTTCTTGAGTAATTTTCAAAATCAAAGCATGATAAACCCCTCACATTCACTTTTATATCCTCATTCATGGAGAACTTGAGTACCTAGCTCACAGATCTCATTTCAACTCCAGCAATGTTAATCTCGGTTGGTCTATGTGTCTCTCTTCTGCCTCACTTGCATGTGTGTGTAAATATGTGTGTGCGTACACATAGATACAGGCCACACACACACACACAGACTCTGCATAGGAATTTAGGCTGATACCATCCAATGACATCATCCTTGGGAACTTTAACATACACATTATTGACTCTGCCAACCCTCTGAGTTCAGCACATCATATGGAAGCACTGCCCCCAACGCTTTTGTCCACAATGAGGGTTCTTGACTGTGGACAGTGGCACTTGTCTCTCCATCTCCCTACTCCCAACCTGCCCCCTAACTTCCCCTCACTTTTTTGTTTACTCACGCTGAGGCTTCCCTAGGACATTGTGTGGCAAAATAGGAAGGACATGGTCTTTGGAGTTAGAGGCACACAGGTTTAAATCCTTTCCAGCTGTGTAAACTTGGATCTTTACATCTGTTGTGTGGGGCTACATTACAGGGTTGTTGAGAGGGTTAAATTAGATAATGTATGTAAAGCACTTAGTACATCTGCACATAGCGGATGATTAGCTACTGAGAAATCATTACTCTCTGGATACTTTAGCCACTCACAAAGTTAGTCACACCTGAGTCTTACCTGTCACTCAGATTTGTACTGCCGCTAAGGCCTTCAATCTGAAGTCCCTCTCTAGAGCCACCATATATCATGGGGAGGCAGGATGGCATGGGGATGCTAGAATCACAACAATGAGGAGAGAGAAGAGGATGGCAGAGTTCCAAGCCACTGAGAGCTAGTCACTACATCTCGTCCCATTGTAAAACCAAAGGATTAGTACAGACAATCTCTAAGGCTCCAAAGCCCCTAGGATTGTAGCATTCTGTTCTTCTGTTGCTCTTCAGTCCCAACCAAGTCTCTTCATTACTGTCACCGTGACCTTTAGTTCCTCTGTATTTTCACAGCTCACTAGCTCTCTTCTTGGCAAATTTGCCTTCCATCACTCTTTTGCTAGAGTCTTATCTCCTCTGTTTTTCTACCTTAAATCCTATGTTCCAGCCAAACTGAACCATCCACCATTTCCTGGTTTGTTATTTTTTCATAGCGTACACTACTTTCTAATCTAATATGTTATTTATTTTGTTTTTCTTCTGTATCCCTTACTAGAATATAAGCTCCTTGAAAGCAGAAACTTTTGTTCGTTGCCCTACCCCTGCACTTAGACTAGTGCCTGGCCATAAAAAGTGTTTAATAAATATTTGTTGAGTGAATTCTCTGCCTTCCCTTTATGCTTCTTTACACATTGGCTCCTTAGGGTCACCCCGGCTTCTGATTACTTATGACAAGAGGAGGAAGTAAATCAGAAACTTGATGGCATTGTCGTCAGGACTAGGCTTTGATCCTCCTGGTGTGGAGTCTGGCTGACTCTGCACCCCTCCCTTGGCAGTGACCTGCCTACTATGAAGGGGTGCTCTCCAGCTGTTGGTGCTGGTCTGTGCTTGACCCTGGATGGGAAGTGATGGATTGCTGGCCACCTTACTGAGGCTCTGTCCCACCAACACCCTGTCTGTTTCTTCCCATTGGACTTGTGGCTGAGATGCCTCAGGCCCTAGCACACTCCTGTTATAACAACATTAAATTAAGTTCTCTTCAGGGCAGACCAGCTGGTTGCAGTAATGGAAAGGCTAGGGAGGTGGAAATCAGAAGGCAAGAGTCCCAGTTCCAACTGCATGTCTGACACTTCAAATCAATTACTTCAAAAATACTTTTGAAGAGCCAGTAATGTACAGATGGGGTATATAGGAAGTCTAAAGATGGTTTCTGTTCCCTAAGAGGTTCTAATCTAGTTGGAAAGACAAAATGCACACACATCCTTTTATCCTTTTATCCATTTATCCATTTTATCTCCAAAATATTTCTCAGATGTGCTGACTTCTTCCCATCCCCACAATCCACACCCTAGTTCTCTCCATAGCCACACTCCACCCAACTTCGTCCCCCTTTGCCTGAATGACCACAACTTCCCACCTGTTCCCACCATCTCTAATCTTGCCCCTTCTGACTATTCTCTCACAAGATAATTACCTTTTAAAAATCTAATATCTTAATCAGACCATCACGCTCTCCTACTGCTTTTTGCCGGACATCTTACCTTGACTTATTTGGACCTGCTTGGTCTTCTTCCCACCTCTCCTTTCTCGTCTCGTGATCCTCTCCCCTTACCAGCCGTAAAAGAACTTCTTCTGAGCCCTCAGACCTGAGACATCTTTCCCACTTCGGGACCTGTGCACATGCCATTGGTCTGCCTGGAATTCTCTGTGTCCCCACCATCCACAAGGCTCTGGTCTTCACATGGCCGGCTCCTTCTTATCTCTGAAGTCTCAGCTAAAAAGGGATTTCCTTACAGCCTTCTCTGAATCAAATTCCCTGGTCATCCCAATGCAGGGCATTATATGTTTCCTTCAAAGACCTTATCACAGATTACAGTGATTACTTATTTATTTAATTGTCTGTCTCCATCACTGGACTGTAAGTTCCCTGAAGTCAGGGATGGTGACTTCTTCAATGTTCTGTCCTTGTAACCTCAATACCTTCCCAGCACAGTACCAGATATACCACAAGCCTTCAATAAACATTTTAACATGAAACACATAATGGCTAGTAGCTGAGCATGCTACCCCATAGGATGGCGCTATAACTCTATATAAACTGGTGAATCAGTGAAAGATTTTATTAATTGTATTTATAGTAATTGTGCTCTGTGCCAGTTATCATCAGGATACTTTTACACAATTAAAAACATTAAAAGATTATTAGAAATGTTAAAATTATGCAAAATCCTAAAATCAGTTTAAGTTGTATATTCTGCCATATTGGATATATTTAGGTTTGCCAGGTAGGTGGTATATATCAAGAACTCATATTCATAATGTATTATCACACTTGCTTCATTTAAAATCCAGATTGAAACTGTGGTCTCCTTGTCCTGAGAAACATCTTTAAAAAGACAATTGCACTTTGAGGGAGATGACCCTCCTTTCCTAAGGGCCCTGCACAGAGCCATTTTGTTGGATCCTTTTCAGACAACCTGGGAGCTGAGGGTGGCTCTATTATAAATCCTTCTCTGTTAAGCATTGGATTGTAGCCGTCTTGTTGGGTGGCTACAAAGGGCATCTTTCTCTGTTGTGTCAGCTAACAAAAGACAGTGATTCTAAAACATACCCTGTGGACTGCTTAATAAAGTAACTGCCTTATGTGGTTGTAAGTCATTTTACAAACATGCTATATATAGTACTGAGCACAGTGTACCTTTCTGAAAGAGCAGCTGCCTCTCTTTTCATCTGACCCGATACCGATTCACCATCCTTGCTGGATTCAATGGCTTGCTTACTGGCATTGGAACATGGGCTCGATGCCTGTTGGCAGCTCCTGCTGTCTGGGTGCCTTTCAGTTTCATCCCTTTGATTGTAGAGCAGTTTTGCGTTATTGATAAATTACAGGTATGGTACTCAGAGGGAGGAAAGGGGCAGCTCAGAGTGAATGGCGGTGCCCTTGGGTATGACGCTCACTTGGACTCATCCATTAGACAATGCTATGTAGTGGAAGGTGTGTTTATGGGATTAGTTATTAATCACAAAACAGGATAGGAATTACTTGACTGCTAATTACAACACTGGATGAGCACAGAAAAATCATCATAATAGACAATATCATCCCTGTAGGACCCTTCACATGAAATCAGTCCAGCCAGACAAATAGTTATTTACATAACATGGAATCTTAAAAAAAAAGATCCTAAAAAACTAGCAACAATCAAATAAGCAAAATGTGTGTATAGAAGCTAAGAAAAATTAGTACCTTAAAAAAAAAATCACTGCAAGCTATGTTTTCTGTAATTATACCAAACCCTAGAGTTTTAACCACGTAATAGTAATTTTTTCGTGTTTTTGCCGTTATTGTCATTTTCATTTACTTAACTATGTCTAACTTGAACAAACAATGTTAAGTGGGGAAACAGATGCAATTAAATAGCCTGTAATTATGTTTTTAGTCAACTGCTACCATCCCAGACTCCTCGGACCAGAAAAGAAGTGACCTAACTGATTTTACCAACTGCTTTGCCAGGCCCTGATGCAGAATAGATGGCCTTATTAAGCAATCAAAAAAATCAGCCATTACAGAGGAATGGTAATCAACAGTGTTTATACAGCTCACACACTAGCCCCACAATACACAATCAGGACCATGAATTCTGCTAATTGGGTACCTTCTGCGTCCAGAGGTGCCTGCAAAGGGAAACAAAAGGGACTTGAAAATTAGTGTTTGTAGCAATTAGTTTCTGTCTAAAGGCTTAACTCAGTTCAGGGAAGCCATGATTCAAACAGGGATTATTATAGCAACTCTGGTATTTAAATATCTTCTTGCCATTATTTGAGGTAGGATTTAGCTTGGCAAAAGTAATGTAGATTCGTCCTCTTTTTTTATTTACTTAAAGTGATTTTCGTTTTGAACTTTTCAGAACTCAAAACCATTAAGCCATTTGCTGCTTTGTGGTTTTTTTAAATTTATTTTTATTTTTTTTAAACTTATGATCGTGCTCAAGACCAGTTGAAAAGACTGTTAAATACATGTATTGTTGAGGAGCTCTGCTCAGAGGAATAATACAGTTGAGTTTGTTGTGCCATTATTTCTCTCAGAATGATTCGTAGTTTAGTGGGAAAACATAGGGTATAATTCTTGGTGGAGGAAAAAAAGGACAGCAAGTGTTTTATTTATAAATGTATGTACAAATTTGCATTCTAAGCAATAGCGCTAAAATGGTCCAGAAGGAGAACGTAGGTTCTCTGTGTATTTTATCTGAGTAAACTAGCAGGGCATTTCCAAATGGGCTCCGCTGAAAGCCAGTGGATTTTATAAAATTCATTACAAAAAGCCTTTTGCCCTCTTCTTCCCTTTTAGTCTTCAGCATTTCTGAATAATCAGATAGACAAATCTCTGTGCTTTGCTTCTGTCATGACTCCCTGCTGTATATGCTCAAAGGGCAAATTAATAGTAGCACAATTCGAGGGACCTCTTCACCTCCCATGGAAAGCATCAGCTGCAGGTTCTTGCTTTCCTGAAGCTCTCCACATGGTGACAGAAGGATCATAAAAACAGCAACAACAGAAAGATTAGTAAGAGGAAAGGAAAGCCTTATGATTCAGAAGAAGACCAAAGAAATAATAGATGTTTCATTTTCTGTGATTTAAAGGCTACATGAGCAAATGACAGTTTGTCTTCTTAAATTTATTAATAAGCTGCTCTCTTGAATTACTTAAATGGTTAATCAATGTGTCAATAAGTATAGTAAAATTTTTATTATTAACACCAAATTTGACATTATTAAGACAGAAATTATAGAAAGGGTATTGGTACTTTGAAGACAATCAGAATGATAAGTGTGATCGTTTTAGAGACACTGTAGCCACATTTTACTCCTGACTGATTACATTACATATTGATATTAGTGAGCATTAGTATGTAGTGCAATCAGTCAGAAGATGAGTGAAATGTGAACTAATGAGAGCTAATTGTATCATATAATAGCAAGGACACAGAATTCTATCAATTAAATTAGTTTGAGATAAAACAAATATGAACATAATAATGTTTATAATAATGAGGCAATTAGAGCTAATGAAATCAATGTTAATAGAGACAAAGATCCCTATTCCATTTCTGCCCTTCTCCTGATTTCTTCAAACTTTGGGTTGTGTTATATTCACTGGAATATTTTCAACCATTGATGCTATGTCTGTGCGTGTTGAAGATGTAGGGATGAAGAATATAAATCTTCACAATCTGCATGTTTCGGTTTTTTCTGGCCGCACCGCGTGCCTTGCGACATCTTAGTTCCCCGACCAGGGATGGAACCCGTGCCCTTTGCAGTGGAAGCGCGGAGCCCTAACCATTGAACCGCCAGGGAATTCCCAACATGTTTCTTGATCTTATACTTTCAGAAGACTCCTCTTGGCCTGGCATACTTTGGCCAAGGTAGTCATCTCTGATGAAGAAATCATGTCTTGTTCCACATACTTGCTTCATATACTGTCTTTTCTTGATCTGGGATAGAAATTAGCACTTCTTGGTGTAAACGTTGATCTTATATTCTCCACATATTGGAGTTACCTCTTCAGGTCTAGTGCCTTCCCATTGTGTAATTCAATTGGATTCTGCTTATTAGTTGCTTCCCTGGTGTCCTTAAGGATTTGACATTCATTCCATTTAATTCCCTGATTCAAAGAGTTACAACTGGGATGGCAAAGCCAGATTCTTAGATACTTGGTTAGTAATGTACTCTCCAGGAGAAATTATGCCCATTATCTCTCAGGAGATGGTTTTGGAGATGCAACTTAAGGCTGGTAAATTATTGACATCAATGAAATAATTAGGACCTTTATTCTGTGTTGCAATTTATCTTTGAACCTAATAGTCCATATTGCTGAGCACCTTATAAGGCAGTGGGTATGGGAATTAAAGAAGATGATGCAGCAATATATTTCTGATCAGTTGAGAAACTCATCCATTTAACTATGCAAATAAAGGATTAAGAAAAAAAGTATTTTCTGTGGTACTTGCCTATTATAGATATTGCATTGGTAATTAATGGGAAAATTGGAAAAGTTTAGTAACTTCTTGATTATCTATTTGGATGTGACTGTGGTGGTTGTACTGCTATTTGTCCTTAATTTAGGCTGGAGTTAGTGTTAGTGAATGATATTTGACCATTAAACTAGGTAGAACTTTGTTCTGTGAAAGTTTCAACCAACTTTCTCATTTGGCACTGTGTTATCATGTATATTATGGGTGTTTTTGCTTTTGCTTTTGTATTTCATTAAAAAGACATCAGAACGGGCTGTGAGTTAATGTTTCACTTGTAAAAGGTTATGGATTACGCTCAGCTGGTTTCTCAGGCCGGCACAGGGTTCATGATTAGAAGAATGAAAACAAACATGAATTGAAAATGTCACTAACCTTTACTGGGCCCTGAGAATCCCGGAGCCTGCGTGACAGGAGGCTTTCCTGTTTTCAACAGTATAAAGAAGATTGAAACAAAACAGCACGGATCTTAGCTATTTACATCTTTTAATGAATGCTCTTCACGTTTGGGTTCCTTTGTCTGTCTCCCAGATTTCAAGGGTTTAGCTGTAAAAAGTGCGGATGTTATCACATATTCTTATAAACCATGGAGCAGACATCTGTCTAGGATGGTTTTTCTTCCAAATTATGCTCAGTATAAAGGGCATATATACAGCTGTGCATGTATATATAGCCAATTATTCATTCTCAGTGTTCACCAGCACTGAGTTGGAAAGTATTTTCAGATATACTGTAAGTAAAGCTGTGTGTTTAAGTGGGGCATGGTGGAGGGATATTTAAGATGAGATCTAGTATCTTGCGTGTGATGGGCCCACTAGGTTTGAATCTGATTCTGCTGTCTTTAGAAACCTTTTGTGATCGATAAATATATTCACACACTAGGTCGCAGAACCTCATCAGAACAGAGGAAAGTAAAACCAACTTAAATACTCCATGTATATAAGCTGTAGAGAATCTAGAGATTAAACTGTGATCCAGTGCAGGAGATAACACATCTGACCAGCGCTAATTTTTTTGAACTTTAAATTTCTATTAGGATTCACTGTCTTTGTTTCCTTACAGTGATTTGGACTTGGTTGTTCTTGACCTAAATATGAATAACATTGCAGCACCTGAAACATATTAGTCTGTTTCTTTCCCCCTTAATTTTTCTCCCTGCTACTGTCTGATCTGGCACAACTTGTGACAAATCGTGCTGTACTTTTCACTGATTTAATGGGTAGTTTGAGAAAATACTCTGTGAAGATCACTAAGGAAATCTCAAAATAAAATGTATTCCTTCATCTGGACTATAAATATGTGGCGGATGAAGAATTTTAGGCTTTTAACAATGCGTTTACTTGTTCTTGAATTAAAATGAGTTCTATAGACTCATGCTTAGTCCAAAATTATTTTAAATACTAGTATTTCACAGTGCAACTCTGGCTTATATGGATTTGATGACATTTCTCTTGGGGCAGAGTTTAAGTATTTGAGAAACACAAACCTGTGCCTTTTTATTCTCACTTTATCTAATTATATATTGTCTTTTTAATACAGATTTTGGTTTGCATTTTGAAAGAAGATCAAAGTAATCTTTTGGCCAGAAAGTGTTTTCACTTAAAAATATGAAGCCTTAGTAAAATTATATCTTCATTTAAAAATAGCCTTAGTAAAATTGCATCTAATTAATAATAATATAATAAAGCAAAACTTATGCCCAAATGTATAAGCAACTTTATTTTTAAGCATAAAGTTAGGAAAATTACTTGGTGGAAAGAACGTTACTAACAGTGGCATTATTTTTTACTCAAAAGTGACAATTTTATTATTGCTGCAATTTAAAAAGACTTATTCATACATATAACATTCTTTTATTTCACAACAGTAAAGTGAGATTTTTAAGCTTGAAATCATGTTTCCTATTTGGAAAAATGTATGATTTTTTTCAGGTAAAGCAATTCACTCAGATTTCAGTTTGAAGGACTGTGGATTGGTAACTTGGCTCCAATTTTAACCTTGATGATTTATGTAATTTGGAAAGTCACACAAACTCTCTTTATTCAAAATTCCTTTATATGGAATTATTTATTTTCTGCTGCATCAGTCAGAATAGGCTAGGTTATGCTGCAGTAACAAATAACCCCTACATCTCAGTAGCTTAAAATAACAAAGGTTTAGTTCTCATTCACGTATTCATCAAGAATGAGTTGGGAGTTGTGTTGCATCATTGCTGTCATTGTCTAATGCTATAACCTATGTTGATGGAGTAGCCTCTATCTGGAGCATTGCCCATTGTGAAGGCAGAGAAAAAAGAGAACACGAGGAAGCACACACTAGCTCTTAAATCTTCCACTAACACCATTGGCTAAAGCAGGCCAATCTAGCTTCAAGCAGAAGAGAAGTAGAATTCTACCACTTAATGGAAGAAGAAGAAAGACGTTGCTACCTGTTAATAGCCTTAAGACCACCATACACTCTCCTCACCCACTACCCCACATTTATTTACTTATAAATGTTATTACATGATAAAGTAATACACTGGAAAAAAGTCACTAAAATTAGAAAAAAAAAAAAACCACTCAGAGTCCTATCACCCTAACATATAAATTATTTTATTTGTTCAAGTTTACTTAAACACCTTGTCAGTATACAAAATCTTTATATAGTTGTGTTGATTTTTTTATGTTTGTATTAGTTAGACAAATTTACCAGTGATTCTCTAAATGCTAGTGAGCTCATAATGGAGGTTTGTTTTAAATCTTACATTGCAATGGGTTTCTAACCTGTCTGTGATTATAGTATCTTCATTATAATTTTGAGTTATGAAATTAATATAAAAGAGAAGTTGGGGGCAAGTGCATAAGATAATAACTTACATGTGGAGTACTTGAACTATCTTATAGAAGATTCCATAGTACAATAGTTAAAAGTATTTTTTAATGTGTCTGTGGGGTAAGAAAGACCCAGATAATTTTAAAAGGAATCCAGTGTGGGCCTGTTTTTCTAAAATTTTAGTCAAATTTATTATATTTCAGTTAAGTTATATTGTTTTTAATATAAGACCCTTATATTTAGGTGCTTTTATTTGGAAGGGAATTACAGAGTTTGATTTACACAGGGCTATGCAAAGGCTGGATTTTGTGAGGAGGAGAGCCAATGAATGAAAGGACACATAGGAAGAATTTTATTGGTAATACTTCCAATTTAAAGCTTTAATTTTCAAATGGTCATGAGGAGGTACACTGGCCGATTTTCTTTAGTATTAATGTTTGTAATATTATCATTACATATTATAATGTTATTGTAATATTGTAATATTATTATTACATAATATATTATGCTAAAAACCTTGATTTTGTTATGAATAAGACATTTATTTGTGATAGGGAGAGTAAAACTCTTATCTCTTATCGGGGTCTTACCAGTAGCAGTGCCGTTTTTTTCTTTTAATCTCCCTCTGGAGTTGTTTAGAGTAACATTAATCATGGGTCGGTTTGGGCGGTTCAAGCAATATTGTACTCTAATAAATTTTATGTCATGTATATTTTATCACAAATTTTGTTTTCATTGTCAAGGTTACCAATGACCTCTATGTTGCCAAATCCAGCAATCAGTTCTTAATTTTCACCATTCTGGGTCCTACAGCATCATTTGACATAGATAATGTTCCCCTTTTCCTGAAATATGGTCTTTACTGGGCTTCTGGTGCTTCACAGTGTCTTGGTTTTGTTGTTTCTTTTTTTCCCTGTCTCACTGGCTATGCCTTCCCAGTCCTCTTTGTTGTATCCTCCTCATCTTACTGATTCCGAATGTTTGAGTTGGCCTCTTCTCTGTCTGTCTAAACGTGCTCTTCAGGTGATCTCATCCAGTCTCATGACTTTAAATATCATCTATATGCAGATGACCTACATTTATATCTCTAGCCCCTGCCTTTCCCCTGACATCCAGACTCATGTAGATATTTTGTAATGACATCTCTGTTTAGATGTCAATAAGCATGTCAAATGTAACATCCAAACAAAGCTTCATACTTTTTCCTCTTAATCCTGCTTTCCACCCATTGTTCACCATTGCACTAAATGGCAAAACCCTTTACTGGGTTTCACATGACAAAAAGCCTTGGGATCATTCTTGATTCTCCTCTTCTTTTGTACCCTGTATGTAATCCATTGACAAATCCTGCTGGCAGTTCTATCAATACCTTCAAAGTAAACCCCCAAACTGACCACTTGTGATCATCTTCTGGTACCCCTGTCTGAGCCGCCGCCATTTTTCTCCTGGATGATTCCAGTAGTCTCTCCACTGGTCTCCCTGCTTTTACTCTTGCCACTGCAGGTATCCCCATTCTTTTGAAAGTTCACTTTATGCCACTTTGCTTTTACGAAAGACTTACATTAGTACCTGTTTTGGCTAACTGAAAGAAATCTGCAGAGGATTTTCACTTATACAAAAAGAGGCAAAAATAGAAAATAGCGTTCAACGTTTGTTTTGCAGTGAGTTGTTACAGAGGCAGTGCACACCCTGGCAGTGAGAGGGGCACCGCCAAGCCCCTTCCTGGGGAACTACACTCAGCATCAGGCCACTATAGATTTGAACTGTATCTGTGAGCATCTGTGCTTTATTTCGATTTAGTTTGTGCATCCGTTAGTAAGATGTGCCCTAAGGTAATTGCTTCTTCACTTTACACCATTTTGGCTTATGAAAGATTTCAAAGGAACACTCTGCTTTCAGATATCAAGGAAATCCTGTGAATCCGTTCCTCAAGACTATTCTCTAACGAGGAGCCCTAGTTCTTTAAAAATCTAAATCTGTTCTTGGCAAATCCTCTGATTCTTCCAATCTCGCTTAGAGAAATCTTCAGGAATAAAGATTTTGATTCTTTTAGCAGAATATAGACATTCATTTGTCAGGCAGAGTTTGATCAAGTTTGTTGTGTGACTTTTAGCCCATATATTATGATTCTCTGTGTTGGAATATAATCCAGAATTCATAGAGAATGAACATTTTACTGATAAACAGTTTCTTACTCTCCTTTCCTTGGGTCACCCATTTCTCTTAAGTGGCTTAGTCATGTAGTGATGATGATAAAGCTGCTAAAAAAATCATGCCCACTTCTGTTTTCTTTCATTATTTTCAACACAGAGCCAAGATTAGAATGGGAGCAAGGAGACATTTATATCAACTTTGGACTTCATGGTGTCAAGGTAAAGAGTGGATTAATACACTTGTCTTTCTTTGCCTGTGATTCTTTAAGCTTTTATTATTGTTCTCTGTTAGGTCCTTTTGAGTCCTCACTATTTTGGTTAAGACAGATTTGTATCATGTCCCATCATTTACTTCCTTTTTCTATCCAGGTTACTGAGTGTGTGTCTGGATCATGATCTTTCATTTCTCTTACCTTCTGAGGACCTTACACATCTAAGAGATGAGGTGGCAACGTCTGAACTATGGCCATTGAAAATGAACTTCTTACGTTATTTCCTGGGTTGTCATTTAAGGCTGCTCTCTGCAGCATACTTTCTGGAATTTGATTCCAGTTTGTTTTAAGAGTCCCATAAAATTGGATATCTATCCTATGGATAGAGAAAATAGCTCTTTCAGAGCATGCTGGGACAAGTCAGTTAACCACCCAGCCATGCATGGTACCTTAATAGTGTGGGCGGAGAATTGCGTTACTTTTGACTCCTTCTCTCAGGAATTTGCCCGGATAGCCTAATAAGTTAGTTACTCGGTTAGTGCACAGTATATTAAATCTTGTACGAGAGCCAAAGACTACACTTTTTTGATACCTAACAGAGTAGCTTCAGAGCAAATCCAATTATATTTTCCCAAATTAGTGCTCACATTTCAGCTATTTGACAGGAGAGTAATGTCTCCTGATTTGCCCAGGTTGTGTTCCAGAGAGAAGGTCTTTTTCTTTACAGACTGTAAACTGGATTTCCTAAATCACAAAAAGCACTGACCTAGATTTTCTTTGAGCTCTTTTGACCTTGGGGATGAACTTTAGTGATGTGGGAGCAGAGTGTGACAGCATTTGCAGAGGGAAAGGCAGAGCTGGCTGCTCTCAAATTGGCTTCTCAGTGTCCCAGTGTCTTAGTCTGACTCACGAGCTGCCTGCTGCCGTTCTGAAGCTTCCAGCATCTTTAAATGGTACTAATTATTTGGATATTGCTTGATCCCTTTAGGTCTTGGAAAAAAGAAAAGAAATGATTTTACTGGTGTTGAGGGTGGCTAAATATACACTACTGGAAAGTGACGTTTTCTATTTTCTCAGTCTCGGCAAGCCATTAATGAGCAAGCTTTCCCATACACTTTCCCCCAAATTTGACCTGGTGGGGCCATGTCTGGCTCCGACTAAGGAGTTTGTGTTTTGCCTGATATTCTGGGAAAAGGGAAAAAATATTCCAGTAAGGAATCCAAATATAGTACATAGTTGTTTAGATTGGCCCTAAGGGTGTGCTAACTGTAACTCTAAACTTAGACATATCTTAGAATGATATGGCACTTGGTTGGTGATTTTGTGATGCCTGTGCATTTTTGTGCCTTTCTTGGCCTTGTTGCCTAGGCCAGTACATATGAGACTAAGTCTAGATTTTTGTGCTTCCATTATTTTGTATATGTGAAAATTGACCCACAGTTTTACTTTGAATATTTTGAGGAATTCCCCTTGCTATTCTTACTTGAAAAGGCCTGGCTAAACTACACAACTGACGTAGAATGACTCTGTTATTGTTATTAAAGTGGTAAGCAATGATCTGTAAGCCTATGCAAAGACATGTTAGGATGAACTGCTTTCCCCTTTGTTGATTAATAGGTATAAATTGAACTTGAAAGGAGAGGGGCCCTTTCCTTTTTGTGGCCTGTAGGAATGCAAGGGCTTCTGGGGCACTCCACTGGTAGGGTTATCTCAAGCTCCAAGTTCATTTCCTATGATACTCGAATGACAGTTCAGTGCAGATAACTAGAATCACAAAACTGTTTTGAAAGAATGAACTGGTAAGAGAACTGATGGAGTAACCTCTTTTAGTTCTAAGAGCCCTACATAACTCCAAGTTTAGCAAGACTTGGATTCAACCTCTGGCCTCTAGTAACAGGAAATGAAAATTGGGATCATGTCAAGAGATCCATGTTGGATCATAAGGAAGAGGTTTGACTTCTCAGCAACAGAACGTAGGCTCTCTATTTTTTTTTTATAAAGTTATTGATATACAATGTTTTCCCCTTGAACGTATACCTTTGTCACCAATGGGAATTCTAGTTTTAATGTTGTTTCCTTTCATTCATTCACAGATTTTTACTGAACAACCTCTATGTACCAGTCAGTGGGCTAGTTGCTGGTTATATAGCTGCAAATGATCTCTGCACTTGTGGGGGGCTTACAATCTAGTGGGAAAATATACAATAAACAATTACGCCAATAATTATTTGACTCCCATTTTAAGAAGTCCTGCTTTCTGTGTTGGTTTAGACTCTTTCTTTTTTTAGTGTTTTTTTCTCTAGTTTTTTCAGTTATTTAATAAGACACAAATTTTCTTTTGAATATAAAAAAAAAACCTGTTCTATTCAAGTAGAGTTTATACATTCAAATTTGGCTTTTGAGAAAATTCAACTAGTCTGACTCCATACTTCCATGCTGTTGGAAGTAAATGTTAGAGGTTTAGTAATATAATAAAACTTGAAATTGAATAAAAGAATGTTGAATCTTGAATAAAACTTGAATTATTTAGTATTCCTTTCTATAAACTGAAAATACTCTTAATTATTAATATTTATTGAGGGATTTATTTGTGCGTGTCACTGTGCTCAGGAAGGCACACTGTAGGGGAGGAATACTCTATCTGAAAAATGCTTCATATATAATAAGTGACATAAAACATGTAAAAAGTAGCCATAGTGTAGGATAGTCTGTGCTAAAATGTCTTGAGAATGAAAAAAAAGAACAATAAGCAATCAGAAGAATGAGAGGTTTCCATGTGATTACATGAGTGATCATGGAGGCTTTATGAAAGGGGTTATATTTCAATTAGTCTGGAAGGATGGGTAGATTTAATTTAAAAAATCCAATCATAACAGCTTCTTTAAAATTGTTTTGGACATGTATAAAATCATAAAGAAGAAAATAGAAAAGCACAGCCAACCCCCTGCCAGGAGGACTAGGGGGAAGGAGGACGTGCCTTTTGAGGGAAGGCACAGCTTGAGGGGTAATGACACTCCTTTCCCCTTTTCTCCCCTATCCCCAGCGGTGACGTTCACAGCTCGGTCCAGTTGTCCTCCATCCCAATAGAACTGGCAGTTCTGGAATGGCTCCCTGCCTCACTAAGCTGGGGAGTGGTGATCTGTTTTGTTTGATTGTTGCCAAGCCACTAGGGATAACTGAGAGGGAGGAAGAATGGTACAGCTGAGAGGAGGGCTGTGGATTGGGCTGGGGGCATCCTGCATTTCCACCACACAGTGCAACAAGGATTTGAGAGTGTCCCTTGGATCACCTGGGCACGGCGGAAGGTGACTGGGCTTAGGCTGTCTTGCTGGTTCCCAACCACTCAAGGGTGCTGTTAGCTGAGCAAGGGGGCCCTGGGGACAAAAGGCTGTGGATGGACTGCAGAGGATTTCAAAGTCAGACTTGAGACAGATCTCCCACATCAAGACCCCTAAAGAGCCACCAGCAGACCCCACAAGACAGCTGGTATTGGAATCCACCAACAGAGATAGAGCTGTGATCCAGTGAGGGTTAGACAAAGACAGTGACAACCAACACACACAGGAGAGGTGGTCATTTTCCTCTTCCTCTCCTTGCAAGACTCAGCCAGAGAAACATCTGAAAGTACAGGCTATGAGAGCGTGGAGCACAGTTCTTCCCCACGCCAGGCTTCAGGAGCCAAGTCTAGCACACACTAGAGAGGAAGGGACAGAAAGGGGCGGGGAAAGGTATGAGGCAGGAGGAAGGTCTTCACATGAAAATGAGAACAAAGTTTTATAATGAACAGGAGTCTTGAGCACCAGAATAAGAGTGCTTTAGTAATTAAAAGTGAGTGAACTGGCCATAAATATCGTTAGATGAGTGCAACACCCAGGAAAACAAGGTGTGTGACAGAGCACATCACAAAAGAATATGGAGCCGGGGAAGGATCTGGAGGGAGGAGGAAGAGTGAGGAAAGGAAGGAGAGGTGGGAAGAGCAGAAATGAGGTTGCATATAGGTTGTTAGTTGTAGGACCAGGTGAGGTTTGCGAGAACTAACCCTGCTGTTTTCTGTACTCTTTTGTGTGGTTGAAGAGCTCTAAATAAAAAAGTTAAAGATATTGGCCTTAAAATACTTAAAAAAAAAAACCCTGTTTTTTAGAATACTTTATTGTTTGGATATGTTTGATCCATTTTAATTTTCCCTGTTTTATTTTATTTTTAATTTTTAAAGCATCATGTTTTTTCTTCTTTAACATTCTTCTTTATAGCTACCTTTGCTTTATTTCCACCTTTAATGATTTATGCTTTTACATTTTAAAATCTGTAACTTTTTAATATATTAGCACAGACTTATCCTTGTCTTCTACATTTCTGAGTTACTTGTTTTGTATTCTTGATATTTAAAAATATTTTCTAATTTTAACTTATTTCAAACCTTTATTCTTTTTACTCTCTCTCTCTCTCTTTCTCTCTCTCCCTCTCTCCCTCCCCTCCCACCCCAGCAATGCCTTACCTCCACCACTCTCTTTTTAGAGTTTTCCAAAAATTCTTTAGGTTTAAAGTATTTCATAAAAACCCTGCCAATCTTATTGTACAGATAGTACATTTGATTTGCTAAGCATTGTTTCTTACGTAAGTGGTCTCTCCATGTTTTCTGAAATACGCAGTCCTGCCCCACTACCTTTGCAGTGTATGTCAGTGTACGGTAGTGGGTTGGTGTGTCTTGGACTCAAATATCTGGCCTGATTCTGGCTTTTGTGAAACCCGCTTTGGAACATTATTGCTATTCTGACTATTGACAGTTCTTTATTATTTTAATAGTAGAAGTATAGAAATGAGCTTTTGAAATTATTATTATTGTACTTTGAAATAAGTGTTTGTGCTTATATGGTTATACCTAATATTTTCTTCAAGCCATTCTGAAAGACCTGCCTTAGGAGACTGAAAATTCTCTCTTGCATTTTTTCACACCGCTTGCTTCTTTCTAACTTCTTGCTGTCTCCATCCTGAAGAAGTGGCTCTGTGCTCTTCGAAACCTTCTTTGAAGCAAGGATAACTTTCCTGTTTTCAAAATTTTCTTTAAGGGTCATAGAAGACAAATAGTGTCTAAACCTTCAACAAAATAAGTAATTGGGTATAAAACATATGTAAAGAAAATGAGACTTGCCTTGAACCTGTCTCCACAGGGGGCAAACTGGGTTCTTAAAAAGTTGCTGAAGACCTATCTATCATGGTAGACTTTAAATAAAATTTTAAATTGGTCTCCTACAAAAAAACTGAATATTATGCATGTGCGCGTGTGTGTAAGGGTTTGATCTATTTATAGGATTTAGTCAGTTCACTAAGAGTGGTTCAGTTTCTCAGGGACAGAGTCATGTTAACCAAACTCTTGAAAGTTGTATAGGTAGAATATTTTATTAATCTGCACTAAGCAATATAAGGGATGGGACACTATCCCTGTAGAACTACCTCAAAAGGTTTAGAGTCAGAAGGTGACCTGATAAGCTTGGAATCAGGTCAAGGGGAGTTAATTATAAACTCCATATGTTTAAGGCATCAGGATGTTAGCTTATGAGAGCCTGAAGAAACTATGGCCATAATAAGGACATTCCTCTCCTAGGACTGATCAGGTCCCTAAGTGAGGCCATACTTTTCCTTGGACAAATGTGTGGATAAACATTCATTTCCCTAAATTCCATCCCAACCGATCTTCCTCTAACCAACAAATTCTCTCTTTAAGGATGTTATACCATTGATTAGCCTAAAGTCAGGTTCTAACTTTTTTCTATTTCTGGTTCAGGAAATGTTTCGTCTCGATGAAATATATTAGGTATATCTGATTCTTTTTTAAATTTATTTATTTATTTTATTTATGGCTGTGTTGGGTCTTCATTTCTCTGTGAGGGCTTTCTCTAGTTGTGGCAAGCGGGGGCCACTCTTCGTCGTGGTGCGCGGGCCTCTCACTATTGCGGCCTCTCTTGTCGTGGAGCACAGGCTCCAGATGCGCAGGCTCAGCAGTTGTGGCTCACGGGCCCAGTCGCTCCGCGGCATGTGGGATCTTCCCAGACCAGGGCTCGAACCCGCGTCCCCTGCATTGGCAGGCAGATTCTCAACCACTGCGCCACCAGGGAAACCCCCTATCTGATTCTTAGGTACTGATTTTTAGCTAATTTTCAAGAATCTTAATTATCACCTAAAGTATAGCGTACAGTGTAAGAAGATTATTACACTATGCTTTGCAATAATATATAAAACAACATACCTTATTTTATTTGATCCAAAATGCTAGATGGAAAATTATGTAAAAACTCATATATATACATACATATTTCTTTGCCCATTGAGATAAGTGCTTTTAAACTTCCCTGATTTGGGATGTTTTACAGTCTGTTTTTCACAAGTTTAGTTGAGGAAAAGACCCCACAAGCCACTTGTTGTTGAGAGCATTAACAGGTAATTATACACTGGGCTAATGTTCAAATAAGACTTGATGTATAAGTTGTAACACTCTGCAGTATGATAAAGGCTCTAGCACATTATGAAATCATTTCATGACCTCCACTGATTATTTCATCACTTAAAATGGCAAGGTAATTCACAAATAATTGATTGGATGTTTTCTAATTATATAATAAGAAAAAAGTACCATTTGTATTTTAGAAGTTGAAGGTAAGGGGGTTTAAGATTATAAAAACAGTATTAAATTACAACTATGATACAACTCCACTAACAGAGACTCATTTCACATGACAAAGGATACTGGGGCTCTCCCTGTAGAGTGTTGTTTTCACACCCCCGCAATGCAAACATTATCTGCAACTGAATTGCCGTCAGCTCTAATGATATAGTATCTGAAAATGTAAAAACCCTTCTAGCTACAGTGATTTTAATTAATGCAAAAATTACTGAAGAGCTTAGTTCAAAACCTGTACATCTGAGATGGTCAGTGAAAATTTGTTGATGGATTAGACAGATCATTGCATTTCATCTGTGCAGTGTCAAACGGCCCAGGTAGTTTGAAAATACAGTATTAAATTATAAGAACAACTAGTTCCATAGGAGGCGAAAAATGTATATCTGAACATTCCATGTCTCTGTGGGAAAACCATTAGGAAGAAAGATTAACTTTTAGATATTATGTTCCTTTGGTGAAGGAAATATCTTGCCCCATGCCATTTTTCTACTGTATTTCATTAATATGTAATCAAAGTCATTGAGTGTTCACTCATTGAAATGTGTGGTCACTGCCAGCACTTTTATTTATTTTTTTATTGTATAAAAGATTTTTTAAATAATTTAAAAAATAACCATTATATTTATGAAAATTTAAGAAGTGCTAAATTACACACTTTAATCAAACTTTTAATTTGGGGGTATGTTCATCTCACCTCCCCTTTTTGGCTTGTTTTATAATTAAAATTTAACATTTGCACTCTTCATCATTAATGGTCTGCCTCTAGATTAGAGTAGTGGATTGGGCCTTGAAAAAGGAAGGCCTCAGTGGGTGCCCAGGGTTTGGAAACCTCCTTGCTTTTATTGTGTCCATTGTTGACCACCAAGTACGTGCCACTACTTGTCACTAGCCCTTCTAGCTTGAAAAGCATTGGCTATTTTCTTGGTTCCTAAACTTTGGTTGTTGCTATGGGGGTGTGATCTATGACCTCAAAATTAGGGGTCACACCTGTCTGGCACGCACCAGGAGCTCCCACACCTGTGTAACTCTCCTCACTAGCAGCTCCTGCTGGCCATTTCCTATTCCTTCCAGTAAGTGATGGGCGGCTATATTATAAGCATTTTCTGTATCACTGAATAATGATGATAAAGTCATGGAGCCAAACCTAGGTCTCTTTTTTCAAAAGGGCAGTCCAGAAAGGAATTTCAGATTGATTTACATCTCTCTCAGACAGGGTGCATGTCCTTAGAGACCAGCAAATCCTGCTAAATAAAGCCTGGTGTTTGCTCCTCTTTCTAAAAAAAGTTTTCCCTTGTGATGAGAACTGTTAGAATTTACTCTCTTGACAGCTTTCGTTTATAATCTACAGCAGTGTTCGTTATCTCTTTCACATGGTACATTGCATCCCTAGTATTTATTTATCTTATAACTGGAAGTTTGTACCTTTTGACCCCCTTCATCTAATTACCCGCCCCGCTAGTCACAAATCTGATCTACAACAGTGTGCTAGTTCCTGGTACACAACATAGTGATTTGACATTTCTACACATTTTAAAACGATCGCCATAAGTCTGGTTGTCTCAGGTGAGTAATTTTTATCTTATTTCTTATCACATCTACTCAGGCTTCAAAATGGTTGCCGCTATTGTTTTTAAGCAGATGCATACTATGTCAGAAGAGCATTCTTTTCTTAATGTTTTCTCCTGTGGTTGGCATTTAAAACGCTTTTACTTTTGTAGAAAGTGCTGTAGTGAGTATATTTGTGCTTATGGGTTTTTTTCTTTTGTTGAATCAAACAAGATAATATATGTAAAGTATCAGGCACAGTAAATAGTTTTATTTTATTTCCTAGAATAAATTTCTTATTTATTATTAAAATGCATAAACAATTTACTGGCTCTTTATTTGTGGGGCCATACTGCTTTCCAAAAGGTCTAAACAACCATTTTGGCCACATTTAAAAACATTTTGCCAATCTAAACAGCGTCAGTGCCTCAGGTTTGTTATGAATACCAGCAAGAGTGAGCTTTGCTCCTTTATATGTATTTACCCTCTTTCTATCAATTGTCTGTTTATACCATTGGCCTTGATATTTTTCTTGAAAATAGCAATGCTACTGTCACTTATATTATTTTCTTTTTTATTAGACAAAATAAAACAATTTTTCATATTTGAATGTCAGTTTTACCTTTGTGACTTCTATACTTCAAGGATAAGAAAGTTAACATTTCTCCAGTGGTCTGACAATCATTCTATTCTGCTAATTTTTCAAGAATTTGATTTCCTATGTTAATCTGTCTAATTTATCTGGAGTTAATTTTCTTAAATGATGTATAGTGCAGATCCATGTCTTAAACTTATTCTTGACTTAATCATTCCTAAACTATTTGTTAGATAATCCTTCTTACTCTCTATTTAATAATGTTATTTTATGATATACTCATGTTTAAGCTGTATAGTTGGTGTAGTTTTGATCTCTTCATTCTGTTATATTGATCAGAATGTGCACATTTACTCTTGTTTTAATTCTTTTTGCTTTCTAATTAGCTACTACAGAGGTTGGTTATGTGCCTTTCTTATTCTGTTGTCCATTCAAACAAAGGCTGGACAAATTGTTCACGGTTAGTGCCATAATGCACTATTGTGTTGAATTGTTATAATAATAGAGTTGTTCGGATTTTTGTTTCTAACCAGACCTAGTGATAAATGTAACTATTATGATATATTTAATTTCCAGAATCTCACATGGCAGATTTTTGAGGTGTTCTTAAATACCAAACTATCTCTAATCTTAAAAAGTCTCAATTTCCCTAGAGCTTATGGTTTGAACTATACAAAATTTCAGACGCCACTGTGGCTTTCTGGTATTTGCAATCTAATGGCCCTTTTGTACTTTTGAAGAATTCCAGATTGTCACTCCACCCTTATATGGATATTTTAGAGATAACCATGTGTGTGTGTTTAAAAATTTTGCTCAGAAAAAAGGTTTATGTATTTTGTTCCCAGTTTTAGATATTTAGATATTTAGTGATGTCTTTAGTAAAAGGTAGAGAACTGAGCACATACTTTACCTCTGCTCTTTTCCAAGATGCCACTAAAATTACAGAACAAAGAATAAATTCATAATTGTACTGGGAAACACAAAAAGTAACATAGTATCCAGTGTGGATGAATGTAGGGAAGTGTTTGCTTTCATACACAGTGAGAGTTTAATTGCCTTAGTCAGTTTTTGGAAGGCAAATTTGGCTGAAGATACCAAAATAAAAATGTACGTATCCTTTGAGCTAGCAATGACACTGCTAGGAATATATACTCCAAAAATATTTAAACATATGCCCAAAGATGTATCTGTTGGGATATTCAGCAACCTGGATGTCAAAAGAAAAATCAATAAATTAATGCATACATGTGTACATCCATTTAGATATTATTTGTATGACTGTATTTATAAACATTACATATACATAGCAGTGTGTATGGCATTAGAATGCTTTGAAACCTTTACATCTTATTTCTGAGCACTGGCTACCATGAGAGCATAGTGGGATTTAGTTGAAGGGTTGTGAGGGAATAAGATAAACTTTTACTTTTTTACTGTATACTTCTGCATTGTTTGAAAAATTATCAAATGAGTATCAAAGATTGAATGATGTGCATGAGGTTTCCTAGCTAGTGTTTCACCTAGATTTTGTTTTTCCATGAATTCACTTTCCCTGAATGATCTCTCACATTTCTCTTTGCTTCTTCTGATTATAGATGATTCTATCTCATGATTTTTCTGTCAATTTAAAAAATTAGTATAACTACAATTTTACAAGTAAATGGTTTGGATGACATTTCTCTCGATATTATGGTTTCTGAAAGAGTGTAGACTGTTAAACACATAGTATGATTTATTTGTTCTGTATTCTCTTGTGAGAAAATATTGAGCTTGAAACTAGGTTCAGTTTTTAAGTAGCACAGTTGTTGTTTTAATATTTAAGTGTCTGCAGTACCCTTGCTGCATTATCATATGTAGAATAGGCATGTTGTGCCTTCATTATTTCTACAGTACAAACTGAAAAAACACACAGAATGGAGAACCAAAGGATGAGCAGGCATATTTTATTTATTATGATAATCCTCCTCAAGTCCCTTCTTCCTGCTTTTGATCTAGGTGAAAGCAAGCTGGGAACCTAATTAAACCAGTGCTGAGTGAGACCACGAGATATGATGCCAAAAAAAAAAAAAAAAAAGTAAAGATTTTGACCAACCAGATTTTGAAGCTGAAGTTAATTGAGAGCAATATACAAATAATCCCTGCAAATGGTGACATTTAACAATGCATTCTGATATTCTGAAGCAGTTATGTAAATCACCAAGAGTGAGACTCCAGGGGAAATGGAAAACGTGCAGCCTCACGTTTTAATACCTTTTGGTGATGGTGTTATTTGACTTAATGTTTGCCAGGGGACTGGGTATTTGGAGGTAATCTGATGACAGAAATGTTATAGCCCCATGAGATATGGAGCCATAGAGGAGGGAGCTGCCAAGAGGGAGACCTGTAGGTAAAGGTCAATGATAACAATACCAATAAGGACACCAGGGACATTCTCTGGTTCTGTGAAGGTTCTGACCCTGCCTACAATGTAAGAAGCAGAAACTAACAAGATGCTAAGGAATCAGGTTTAAAAAAGGACATGGCCTCAGTGCTCATGAAGGTTCACACCTGGGATGGGCTCTGGGAACAAGGATAACAAAAACTAGAACCATGAAGCTACATCATTTATGTAACAAGTTACATATGGCTTTCAAGGAATTTTAGTTCATGGATTTCAATAGGACTAGAAAATGGCATGTGATAATTGCTGTTATTATATAGCTGGCAAAACAAAGGCAGAAGATATTTCTAAGATCACACAGTTGGCCAGTGGTGGAATTAGGGAACTGACTTCAGGCATTCTCATTCTTAGTTCCGTAAAGTATCTGCCGATCTGGGGGGGCAACAACTTCTGGCACAGCTGCTCTAGAAGCAGTTCTGATTACACATGATATAATTCCCTCATGAATATCTCTGAGCTCCCCTCCCCAAATATGCTGGTCTCCCCATCCTTCCCTCTTCCTTCCATCTTTTTCCTCTTTCTTTTTTGTCATTGGCATCAGCTGACTCCTCATTAAGACCTTATAACTTTTTTCTCCTTCCTGATGTTTTTAAAACATCTATTTAAAAAAGTAGTTTTTGTGTATATATCCAGAGACCACTCTAGAAATCATTAACTCTCTTGTATGCTGTCAGTTCTATCCTTGTTCAGTATTGCTTTTTTGAGTTGGGGGAGGGGGAACTGTGATGAGCCATTTTATGTAGTTCAGAATTGGATTTCTAGAGTCACCGAGACTTAGGAAACTGAAAATGTGCTCCACATTCTGCCTATCAACAAAGCCTAATCAAGAATGCATTCTTTGCCAGCAACATTCTAAAGAGACATGATTCCAAGCTGTGGCTTGGAAATAAACTCCTTTTATTGCATTTCAATTTATAGTGTTCTTTGCTTCCATTTTGCACAAATATTCAGGGAATTTTCCCATTTAGAAGAACCTGATGCACAAATTAAGATATTTTGAGTAATGCTATTCATGATATGCCCGGAGATTATTATGAATTGATATATGATACTATTCTGAATTTCTGACAACAATCTACTGAGAATGTGCTCCTACATACACATCTCACAGGAAGATTAATTGTTTTTGGATTACAACATTAATTTAATGGGACTGGTTTATTATTCAGACCTCAATTTGCAAACTTGTGTTTGTTTGTTTGTTTTAGGCTTTTCTTGATTTTTCTCCTCACAAGCTCTCTTACAGGATATGGGTAGTAGAATTGCTCAAAGTTAATTTTAGACCCTAAGATAACTGTAGGTTATCTGACTAATTTGTAATAGCAGAATTCAGTAATGTTTAAGAGCAGGATAAATAATTTAAAAAATACTTATGGGGATGGAACTCTTACTCAGTTTAAACAGTTCAAAAGTTTGGAAACTAGTATTTGCAAATTTATCCTGTGGATCTGCTTGCTGGAATAATGTTTCTAACTGAACAGAGGAAAAAAAATAAGTGGAGGAAATGTTTAAATTCACAGAGCCAGGAGAAATAAAATAAATCTCAAATACTCACATTAAATTAACCTTGGATTTATCTTGCTAACATGGCAAGTCATTATATACTTAACACAATTGAGATATAAGGTTTTGATGAGCAGACCATTTCTTGAGACAGTATTTTCACAGTACATGAAATGTAAGAGCTTAGGGTAACACCAAATTAACCCTGAGGGAGACAGTCATTGAAATGCTCATGATTTTATCTGGGAAGCTCAGCAGAGTAAAGCTGAAGAATCTAATATATAGACAAACAAGCTCCCAAGCTGTAAACAGATGTGTTCTCAAAGTCTATTTAAAAGTCAGTAGTTTCTAATTCAGAAGATTTTCCCACAATACTAATAGTGAATTCTCAATAATGTTAGCTATGCGCTAGGCTCTAAGTGCTTTATGTAAATTATCTCATTTCATTCTTTCAAAAATCCTCTGACTTAGGTTAAAATTAACCTAATTTTGTAGAATCTGAGGCACAGAGAGATTAAATTGTCTGAGGTCACACAGCTGGATCCAGGAGTTTGATCCAGAACCTGTACTCCTAATCATGTCACACAGGGAGGTGATGGTATTAATGGTGATTAAGTTCTGTTCTGATAGTGTATTACTACATAGCCATGAACCCCTACCAAAACCCGATTTTACCTGGCTCACAATCTCGTGGGTCAGGAATTCAGGAAGGGCTCCTCTGGGCAGCTCACATTTGCTCCACGTGGTGGCAGCTGAGGTAGCCAGAGTGAGGCCAGGGGATTCACTTTCAACATGGCTCACTTAGGTGGCTGGCAACTTGGTATTTGGGTCAGCTGGGAGTGTGACTGGGGCTTTTGGTCAGGGTTCTTGGTTCTTCTCCACGAGGGGTTTCCTTGGTTTCCTTCCAGGATAGTGGCTGTACTGCAGGAATGAGTGTTCTAAGAGACTGCCAGTTCCTTTTGGTCTGGGCCTGGAAAACTAGCACAGCATCATTTCTGCTCTATTCTATTGGTCAAAAATTGTGACCGCCCAGATTCAAGGAGGAGGGGTCTACCTCTTGATAGAAAAAGTGGCAAAGAATTTGCAGCCATCTTTAATCTACCATAGGCATCAAGAATAGACCATGGGACTTCCCTGGTGGCACAGTGGCTAGGAATCCGCCTGCCAATGCAGCGGACAGGGGTTCGAGCCCTGGTCCGGGAAGATCCCACATGCCACAGAGCAACTAAGCCCGTGCATCACAACTACTGAGCCTGAGCTCTAGAGCCCCCAAGCCACAACTACTGAGTCCACGTGCCACAACTACTGAAGCCCGCGTGCCTAGAGCCCGTGCTCCACAACAAGAGAAGCCACCGCAATGAGAAGCCCACGCACCGCAACAAAGAGTAGCCCCCACTCACCGCAACTAGAGAAAGCCCGTGTGTAGCAATGAAGACCCAATGCAGCCAAAAATGAATAAATAAATAAAATTAAAAAAAAAAAAAAAAGAATAGACCATGGAAGCCTATTTATTTAACATGCGACCTAGATTAATGTTTCTCAGACTTAGCCTTTAACCTCTCTTCCTCTAACAGGTTAGTTTAAGTCTTACTTTTTAAAAATATAAATTTTCTTTCAACTCTTAAGGTTTATGATTCTTTGAGAGAAGGGTGCATTATTTTTAAATGTAAAATACTTGGAGCATAGTTGGGATTCTATATATGCTTATCATTTATTAATTTTCTTTTTAATACTTGAAGGCAACTATAAGATTTAACAAACAATTAAAGAGTTAACAACTCAGAGGAACAAAATGGATTGTTTGAAAGTGCAATATTCTACTTTATCTTTTACAGCATAAATACTTCATTTCCCAAGATGCATAGTTATATTTTTCTGGTCTGTCACCAAACTCATGGCCTGTGAGTGCTTTTGGAGCAGGGGCTATGTCTAATTCATCTCTTATACGGACGGTATCCTCAGAATAAATACAATATCCTGGGAAATAGTAGGTACTCAGTAAATATTTGGGGAATGAAACTTAACAGACAACAAAACAATTTGAATGTATCTAAGATAAAACATCAAAAACTCTAATTTCTCTTATTGAGAATCTAATGTGTTGACTCCTAATGAGGTAAAAATGCATGTGGTGATATGACAGTTTAGTAAATGTGTTTGTCATTTTAAATGTTTGCATACATTTGCAAACCAGGGACACATATCATTCTATTTCTGATAAAGAAATGCAACCTGTGTAAAGAAGTTAATATTAATGAACAATTGTGTATCTACCAAGTTAATATTAATGCACAATTGTGTATCTATCTCTTTATCTCTACCTCAAGAGGTAAGACCTCTTTGTATTTCTAGTGAAAATATATTTTAATATAATTGCATGCCATTAGGCATTTTCTATTTAGTTAAAATTAATACTAATATCAGGCACTTAGACTGAAGCATCACCTACTCATTTTGATTTTGAGTTTCCCTCTTCATTTGGTCTTCCTTTTTTTTTTTTTTTTCTTTTCAGAAATGATAAAGGATAAACAAGACTGTACCACTTAGTTTGAACATTGGCTTTCTCAGTGCCAGGCATAAGTTTGGGTTTCTTTCTGCAACCCAGGGCCAGTGGAACCGCTACTGTTAAGCCACCCCATAGCACAGTTGGGATCTCTGGAATTCTGGTTTGAGAGTTCTGAGATTATTCACTCTTGCTCTAAGTTCAGAATGCAGCTTATGCACCTATGGAGAAGAAGGATTATAGAAGCTGTTTTCTTTGGGGGTAGATTCAAATATTTGGTAAAACAAATAGCTCCATGAAGATAATTCAAGAAAAAGATGGGTAGGCCATACTAATAATCCACTAAGAAAAGATGTGTTCTTAATCTTTGTATTAATCAGGGTTCTCCTGAGAAACAGAACCAATAGGATATATTTGTATATAGATAAATAGGAAGAGATTTATTATGAGGAATTGGCTTACATGATTATGGAGGCTGAGAGTTCCCATGATCTACCCTCTATAATCTGGAGGCCTAGGAAATCTGGTGGTGTAGTTTCAGTCCAAACCCAAAGACCTGAGAACCAGGGGAGCCAATGGTGTAAGTCCCAGTCTGAGTCTGAAGCCTGAGCACTGGGGGCTGAGGGTGTACAGTCGTGGTCCAAGTTTGAAGGTCTGAGAAGCAGGAGTGTTGATGTTGGCAGGCAGGAGAAAATGGCTGTTGCAACTCAAGCAGAGAGCAAATTCATGCTTCCTTTGTCTTTTTGTTCTATTCAGGCCCTCAATGGATTGGATGATGTCCACTTGCAGTGGTGTGGGCAGTCTTCTTTACTCAGTCAAACGATTCAAATGCTAATCTCTTCCAGAAACATCCTCACAGATGCTTCCAGAAATTATGTTTTACCAGCTATCTGGGCATCCCTTAGCCCAGTCAAGTTGACACATAAAATTAACCATCATAATTTTCAATTAAAACCTTCTTATCTGAATAGCTAATCTTCAGGACAGTGGCTCTCACATTTCTTGATTGTGAATCATCCAAATTCATTATTTCTCTTCCTTTAAAAAATTTTTCCATGTAAATTATGTGCTCCAATACCTGTCTTGCCCTGGGTAGCAATTATGATTTAACAAAGCAGTGTGTATAAAGGGAGTGCAAAAGGAGACTCTCACATAAACTCATTTGGCTACTTATTTTGTGTTCTAGTAACAGCTCCATGGACTATAAAATTAGCATTACTGGGTAAAATTAAGCATGGATATTTATTGCCTGCAGATTATATTAATGATTGTGGTCTTTCAATGACTATCTGAGCAGTAAAGAATTAACTGTTTATAAGTATGAAGACCTATGTGTAAGAGGTGCTAACAATGAGAGACATGGGATGATGAGATAGAAAAGATTTTTAAAAAGTAGGAAGTATTAAATCTCATAAAAATTTATGGAAGGTAGTCCAAAAATCAGTAAAGATCAGGTACTTGATGATGATGATTACACGTAAAGGTAATAATAATAAAAACCAAAACCCACATTCTGGAGCACACTTTTGGAAGTGAGAATAAAATCAGGTGGAGGAATTCAGAAAGGTGACTAGTTCAAGTAAACTTCTCTTTTACATACTTTTCCAATTCCAATCAAAACCCTCTAGTACTGAAATGCGAACTGATGAACTAGGGCATTAAAAAAAAATCTCACTTCCAACTTCATCAAGGCCAATGGCAAATGACTTATCTCAGAGAAATGAAGAGGACCTTCATCCCAGCAGTTTCAATGGGGGTGGGTTGTGTTTCATAAGCACACACACAAAATTATGAAAATGAGCATGTGTGAGGTTTAATAGCTAATTTTCCAAGTTGATTATCTTGGCCAGTTCGTTGGGATGCTCTTCTTAGCTAATTTAATTTGTTTCATCCTTTTTATTGTCTCGCTTAAATAGCAATTAGGGGAGATAGCACTCCATTTCACCTTCTACTTGCCCCTTTGCTAAATCATGATTTCACCCTGTGCCGGATAGTTATGGGTGTGTGAAGAGAAGGCACCAGTGAAAGGCAGAGTGGGTGAACATACTTGACTCAAGCCTGAGTAATCCAGGGAAGAGTTGCCAATTGTCAAAGAGTGTATGTGTGTGTGTGTGTGTGTGTGTATATAGTGAATACCATAGAGCAACTCATTTATTCATATATTCAGAAATGTGACACATTCCTACTTGGAAATTCAGATTCATCCATATGATACCAATGAGCATGCTGCAGCTATTTAAAAGTCACTTTTCAACCTGGGTAAAATATCAGAACCCTTGTATTTTGTACTTCCTGTTTTTTAATTGTTTTTTTTAATATTAATTAATTAATTTATTTTGTCTGTGTTGGGTCTTTGTTTCTATGCGAGGGCTTTCTCTAGTTGCGGCAAGTGGGGGCCACTCTTCATTGCGGTGCGCGGGCCTCTCACTATCGCGACCTCTCTTGTTGCAGAGCACAGGCTCCAGACGCACAGGGTCAGTAATTGTGGCTCACGGGCCCAGCCGCTCCGCGGCATGTGGGATCTTCCCAGACCAGGGCTCGAACCCGCGTCCCCTGCATTGGCAGGCAGATTCTCAACCACTGTGCCACCAGGGAAGCCCTGTACTTCCTGTTTTAAAGCTATTTATTGTATATGCAACAAACAGCTGTTAAATGCTGTAACATTTTTTAGTATATTGTCATTAAAAAGAGTTTATGAAGTGCTTGTTTATGTACCCCTATCTTAGGTGAGTCCAAAGGGGGCTTCCTGGATATTAGTTAGTTGTTAGTTCCTCCACTAACAGATTTTGTACTCTGCTTTTGAAATGCTATATATTCTGATGAAAACAGTATGCAGGGCCTCACTCAACATGTGTTGATTTTGTGCCTTTTTTCTCAGACAGCTTTACTTGGGTGTGAAAAGGCAAACAAATATGAAATTGAATGTGATAAACAAATTGCTTAGCTGTACTGGAGACTTTTTAGTGTAGATTGGTCAGTGAGGTTAGGTTAGAAGATTCCTTCAAGTGGCAAAATATTGGTGAGAGAGAGCGACTGACATGGCCTGGGTGTCAACCAGTGGGGTTCTCAACAGACAGGTGACTCTTGCCGCTTTGCAGAATCCACAAAGAGCCACAATAATAGTTGCGCATATTTCCATCCTGTCCATTAGTCCTTAGGTTCATACAGTTCAAAGAAATGAGGGAAAATGTGTAAACACCAGCTTCACTGGGACTTCGATTATTAAAGAGAAAGCAGAAATTTATACATCTGCAAAATAGTATTTGCTCTCAGGTATCTACTTCTTTTTTTTTTTTTTTTTTTAAAGGTTAGACTTTATTTTATTGCCTAGATTCTATTTTTTATTTATTTATTATTTATTTATTTTTGGCTGTGTTGGGTCTTCGTTTCTATGCGAGGGCTTTCTCCAGTTGCGGCAAGCGGGGGCCACTCTTCATCGCGGTGCGTGGGCCTCTCACTATTGCAGTGTCTCTTGTTGCAGAGCACAGGCTCCAGACGCGCAGGCTCAGTAGTTGTGGCTCACGGGCCTAGTTGCTCCGTGGCATGTGGGATCCTCCCAGACCAGGGCTCGAACCCGTGTCCCCTGCATTGGCAGGCAGACTCTCAACCACCGCGCCACCAGGGAAGCCCTCAGGTATCTACTTCTAAATCATGATAGAACTCTACAAGCCTTTAGCATTACTAATTTTCTTTGTTTACCTTTCATTTTCTTGAATTCGTGAAAGTAGAATGTTTCCCTCCAAATTGTGATATGACAATGAAACAGAAAAAGTCTCACTCCCCTAGGAAGGCAAATGAAACGCAGAAATACAACTGAAAAATCTGTCTTCAACTCAGCAGTTTTTGCCTCATTGTAACAGTTATCCAGAAAGAACAAATTGTCTTAATAGCAGAGGGACTGTCGCATGATTCTCTAGTTATTCCTGTAACTAGATTTTATTAACCTTTTAAGGTGTTTGTATTACTGGGTGAAGGGCCTTAGTGTGTGTCTGAAACATTGGAGGTGCTCAGTATTTATTGAATGAATAAGTGAACAAATGCATAAATGAGGAATCTGAAAGGCCATTGGAAGCATCAAGATGGCAAGCCTTCCTTCCCTGGCTTTGTGGTGTGTTGACATTGGGAAAATGAGCAGCCTTCACTTTAATCGGGGAGGTAGCGTCTTCAGTGGAAATTCTAGCATACAGGCGGAGAGAGCATTCTGGGAAAAGGTTGAGGGTTTAGGGGAGTTTATTTACTCTGAAGTTGGAATGAAGGCACTGGAGAAGGGATTATCCAGGAGTGCAGCCATGAGAAGATGATTTGCTCAGGAAGAAATATAGAACTAAATCAGGAAAGGAGTGTGGGAGAGGGGCAGTGACTTGACAGAGGGGGTTTATACTTTGGCAGTTTAGGAAGACCTGGATGAAATGTAAGTGGGATAAAATGGCCTCAAGCTTCCATCTTGAAATTGTTTCCATCCTGCAGTGTATCAGGATGTGTGTGATCTTGTCATATGCCTTCTGTCCTATAAACTCCCAGAAATGCATGTCCTCCATGGAGCCTGGCACATAGTAGGTGTTTAGCACAAGTTTATTGATAGCACGAGTTGATTAAGACGTATAGTGGCAGGAAATGCAGGATATAGGCTTGAAATGAAAAGATTGTCTTTGCTTCTAACTACTAAGCCTGACTTGTGTTGCAAAATTACTTTTGGCAAATTCGTTCCGAAAACTGGCAGCACTTCCCTATGGAAGATGGATTTGAACTGTTCTAAAGAACCTCAAAGTGCAGAACTAAGGACACGAGGTAGAAGTGAGAGGGAAGCAGATTTCAGCAGAGAATTTTCTAACGACTGAGGTTATTCGGAATTTAAGAAGTGCTGCCTTAAAAGTGTAGAGAGCTTCTTAACTCAGAAAGTATGCAGATAAAAACTGAATGACTGTGTCTCAGGGATGTTTTAGAGAGGGTCCATGCATTGGGAAAGAGCTTGGTTCTTTCTACTACTAAAGGCTTAGAATTATTTTTGTGTGTGGTATTGTGTGATAGTCCAGTACGATAAAATAAAAGCAATATATTTAGGAAAGGATACTTAGATACTATTTCTGAAAAGGGAAATAGAGAAAAAAATTGCATCCATATTATCATTATATCATTTGCCAGTATATGTAGTGCAGAAAACTATTTAAACTTAAGAAACTATTTAAGATGTGCTATGCAGAATGTAGGAACCAACCTGAATTAAGCAGGAAGAGATTGAAGAGGATTCGAGTCATTGGGAAAGCCTTCATGAAGTGGTTGGTTGTTTAACTGGGCCTCAAGAAAAGGTTGGAATGAGGACCTGTGAAGGAGGACGTCCCTCTGGTGAGGGCTGAGGCTTCAGGACCAGCCGGAGGAGGTTGCCAGAGCCTGGCCTGTGGTGGGTACGGGGAGGAAGCTGAGTGATTGGGCTCACCATTTCCTCTGTGTGTGCTACATAATGATCAAGGGATCAATCCAAGAAGAGATATAAAAATTATAAATATATATGCACCCAACATAGGAGCACCTCAATACATAAGGCAACTGCTAACAGCTATAAAAGAGGAAATTGACAGTAACACAATAATAGCGGGGGACTTTAACACCTCACTTACACCAACGGACAGATCATCCAAACAGAAAATTAATAAGGAAACACAAGCTTTAAATGACACAGTAGACCAGATAGATTTAATTGATATTTATAGGACATTCCATCCAAAAACAGCAGATTACACTTTCTTCTCAAGTGCACACAGAACATTCTCCAGGATTAGATCACATCTTGGGTCACAAATCAAGCCTCAGTAAATTTAAGAAAACTGAAATCATGTCAAGCATCTTTTCTGACCACAACGCTATGAGATTAGAAATCAATTGCAGGGAAAAGAAACGTAAAAAACTCAAACACATGGAGGTGAAACAATACATTACTAAATAACCAAGAGATCACTGAAGAAATCAAAGAGGAAATCAAAAAATACCTGGAAACAAATGACAATGAAAACACGACAATCCGAAACCTATGGGATGCAGCATAAGCAGTTCTAAGAGGGAAGTTTATTCCAATACAGTCCTACCTCAAGAAACAACAAACATCTCAAATAAACAGTCGAACGTTACACCTAAGAGAACTAGAGAAAGAAGAACAAACAAAACCCAAAGTTAGTAGAAGGAAAGAAATCATAAAGATCAGAGCAGAAATAAATGAAATAGAAACAAAGAAAACAATAGCAAAGATCAATAAAACTAAAAGCTGGTTCTTCGAGAAGATAAAAAAAATTGATAAATCATTAGCCAGATTCATCAAGAAAAAGAGGGAGAGGACTCAAATCATTAAAATTAGAAATGAAAAAGGAGAAGTTACAACAGACACCGCAGAAATGCAAAGCATCCTAAGAGACTACTACAAGCAACTCTATGCCAATAAAATGGGCAACCTGGAAGAAATGGACAAATTCTTAGAGAGGTATAACCTTCCAAGACTGAACCAGGAAGAAAGAGAAAATATGAACAGACCAATCACAAGTAATGAAATTGAAACTGTGATTAAAAATCTTCCAACAGACAAAAGCCCAGGACCAGATGTCTTTACAGGTGAATTCTATCAAACATTTAGAGAAGAGCTAACACCCATCCTTCTCAAACTCTTCCAAAAAATTGTAGAGGAAGGAGCACTCCCAAGCTCATTTTATGAGGCCGCCATCACCCTGATATCAAAACCAGACAAAGATACTACAAAAAAGAAAATTACAGACCAATATCACTGATGAATATAGATGCAAAAATCCTCAACAAAATACTAGCAAACAGAATCCAACAACACATTAAAAGGATCATACACCACGATCAAGTGGGATTTATCCCAGGGATGCAAGGATTCTTCAATATACGCAAATCAATCAATGTGATACACCACATTAACAAACTGAAGAAGGAAAACCGTATGATCATCTCAATAGATGCAGAAAAAGCTTTTGACAAAATTCAACACCCATTTCTGATAAAAACTCTCCAGAAAGTGGGCATAGAGGGAACCTACCTCAACATAATAAAGGCCATATATGACAAACCAACAGCAAACATCATTCTCAATGGTGAAAAACTGAAAGCATTTCCTCTAAGATCAGGAACAAGACAAGGATGTCCACTCTCACCACTATTATTCAACAGTTTTGGAAGTCCTAGCCACAGCAATCAGAGAAGAAAGAAATAAAAGGAATCCAAATCAGAAAAGAAGAAGTAAAGCTGTCACTATTTGCAGATGACATGATACTATACATAGAGAATCCTAAAGAAGCCACCAGAAAACTACTGGAGCTAATCAATGAATTTGGTAAAGTTGCAGGATACAAAATTAATGCATAGAAATCTCTTGCATTCCTATACACTAATGAAAAATCTGAAAGAGAAATTAAGGAAACACTCCCATTTACCACTGCAACATAAAGAATAAAATACCTAGGAATAAACCTACCTAGGGAGACAAAAGACCTGTATGCAGAAAACTATAAGACACTGATGAAAGAAATTAAAGATGATACAAAGAGATGGAGAGATATACCATGTTCTTGGATTGGAAGAATTAATATTGTGAAAATGACTCTACTACCCAAAGCAATCTACAGATTCAATGCAATCCCTATCAAATTACCAATGGCATTTTTTTACAGAACTAGGACAAAAAATCTTAAAATTTGTATGGAGACACAAAAGACCCCAAACAGCCAAAGCAGTCTTGAGGGAAAAAAATGGAGCTGGAGGCATCAGGCTCCCAGACTTCAGACTATACTACAAAGCTACAGTAATCAAGACAATATGGTACTGGCACAAAAACAGAAATATAGATCAATGGAACAGGATAGAAAGCCCAGAGACATCTATGGTCAACTAATCTATGACAAAGGAGGCAAGGATATACAATGGAGAAAAGTCTCTTCAATAAGTGGTGCTGGGAAAACTGGACAGCTACATGTAAAAGAATGAAATTAGAACACTGCCTAACACCATACACAAAAATAAACTCAAAATGGATTAGAGACCTAAATGTAAGACAGGACAGTATAAAAGTCTTAGAAGAAAACATAGGAAGAGCACTCTTTGACATAAGTCACAGCAAGATCTTTTTTGACACACCTCCTAGAGTAATGGAAATAAAAACAAAAATAAACAAATGGGACCTAATGAAACTTAAAAGCTTTTGCACAACAAAGGAAACTACAAACAAGACAAAAAGACAGCCCTCAGAATGGGAGAAAATATTTGCAAATGAATCAACGGACAAATCTCCAAAATATATAAACAGTTCATGAAGCTCAATATTAAAAAAACAAACAACCCATTCCAAAAGTGGGCAGAAGACCTAAATAGACATTTCCCCAAATAAGACATACAGATGGCCAAGAAGCACATGAAAAGCTGCTCAACATCACTAATTATTAGAGAAATGCAAATCAAAACTACAATGAGGTATCACCTCACACCAGTTAGAATGGGCATCATCAGAAAATCTACAAACAACAAATGCTGGAGAGGGTGTGGAGGAAAGGGAACCCTCTTGCACTGTTGGTGGGAATGTAAATCGATAGAGCCATTATGGAGAACAATATGGAGGTTCCTTAAAAAACTAAAAATAGAACTACCATATGACCCAGCAATCCCACTACTGGGCATATACCCAGAGAAATCCATAATTCAAAAAGACACATGCACCCCAATATTCATTGCAGCACTATTTACAATAGCCAGGACATGGAAGCAACCTAAATGCCCAATGACAGATGAATGGATAAAGAAGATGTGGTACATGTATACAATGGAATATTACTCAGCCATAAAAAGGAACGAAATTGGGTCATTTGTAGAGACGTGGATGGATCTAGAGACTGTCATACGGAGTGAAGTAAGTCAGAAAGAGAAAAACAAATATCATATATTAACGCATATATGAGGAACCTAGAAAAATGGTACAGGTGAACTGGTTTGCAGGGCAGAAATTGAGACACAGATGCAGAGAACAAACATATGGCACCAAGGGGGGAAAGTGGCGGGGGCGGGGGGTGTGGTGGTGGTGGTGGGATGAATTGGGAGATTGGGATTGACGTGTATACACTAATATGTATAAAATGGTTAACTAATAAGAACCTGCTGTGTACAAAAATAAATAAAATAAATTTCAAAAAATGAATAAATAAATAAAAATAAAGAACAATTGCATATTTCAAAAAAAAGACTCCTGCTTCTTTGAGGATAAAAGAAAATTATGGGCTGCTTAAATACCTTGTTGTGTTGCTTTAGGGAAAAACAATTAGATAGTCTTGCCGTGTGCAGAGTAGATGGAATGGAGGTTTTTCATTCCATTAACACTCATTCCATGAGTCATTCTAAATTCTTGAAAGTATGCCAATGAACCCCAGTTAATGTACCACAACTGCCACTGGTAGCATTTTGCCTCTGCAAGTAATCAGCAATACTGTAATCACTTATTTCACAAAGAAATTGAGGTTGCATTGTTTATTTTATTTTATTTTTTTTACAATTTTGTTTTAATATTGTTATCATTCCTTTTTATGATAAGGCATATTGGTCTCTGTCCTAAAGAATTGAGGACCTTCCTTGGTGGCAAAGTGGTTAAGAATCTGCCTGCCAATGCCAGGGACACAGGTTCAAGCCCTGGTCTGGGAAGATCCCACATGCCACAGAGCAACTAACCCCGTGCGCCACAGCTACTGAGCCTGTGCTCTAGAGCCCGCGTGCCACAACTACTGAAGCTTGCGCACCTAGAGCCCATGCTCCATAACAAGAGAAGCCACCGCAATGAGAAGCCCACGCACCACAACAAAGAGTGGCCCCACTCACCACAACTAGAGAAAGCCCCCGCACAGCAACGAAGACCCAATGCAGCCAAAAATAAATAAATAATAAATAAATTTTAAAAATTAAAAAAAAAAAGATTTGAGAAAGAGGAGACTTTAGAGTTCCCAAACTGAATGTGGGAATATTGATATTGAAAATAGTATTGTTGCTTTTTTGAATTGACAGTGGTAATCTAGAAGTGTTCTAAAGAGGTTGTATTAATTGCATATATACATATTTGAGTATTCGAGATTTTTATCAGACTTAAGAGGGCTTCCAACAAAAGGTCTATAAAAATAATAAGATTCCTTCCAGTCCTATGACCCCATGAAATCTAAGAGTAATTTACATCCAGAATAATTTACACTGGGAAAATGAGGTTGACCAGAGGATTCCTGAGGTTTACTGCTTGCCGCCTAATATAAGGCAAAGCTGATGAAAAAGAAGGGGAAATATCAAATACAAAGGTCTTTCAATCAAAATAATCTAATAGCCCAGTGATTAAAATCTATCACACAAATTTGGTATGAAACGTCTGCCTATTAGAGAAATCCATTACAGCAGTTGATCTAATAGAATATCAATGTAATGCTGAATTTGTTCTGTAAAGAAGTAGGCTGGCTGTACCAAGCCATATTTAAGGATTACTCCATAATTTATTTGGGATGGGAAAAACTTATTTGAGTCAATGGACTTTAGTCAGCTGTCTGAGATCCATATTTAGCTAGTTTACAAAAAAGTGGTATTTAATGGAAAGATCTCAGGGTAGCTGACATAACTGAAAAAAGAGTAGGACAACCACATCACAAGGAGGGCAGGGAGGAATGCAGGGAGGCCAGGAATCCTTGAAAAAGAAACTCCAACTTTCCAGGACTTCATCTATCTCTTTTGGTTTCTACTTTGGTTTCTACTTCTCTTGGTACTGGTTATTTATCTATTTATTTATTTGGTTGTGCTAGGTCTTAGTTGTGGCAGGCAGGCTCCTTAGTTGTGGCTCACTGGCTCCTTAGTTGCAGTTTGCCAGCTCCTTAGTTGTGGCAGGTGGCCTTCTTAGTTGCGACAGGTGGGCTCTTTAGTTGTGGCTTGCCAGCTCCTTAGTTGCAGCATGTGGGCTCCTTAGTTGTGGCTCCTGGGCACCTTAGTTGTGGCTTTCCGGATCCTTGGTTGTGGCACCTCGGCTCCTTAGTTGTGGCATGTGAACTCTTAATTGTGGCATGCATGTGGGATCTAGTTTCCTGACCAGGGATCGAACCCAGGCCCCCTGCATTGGGAGCATGGAGTCTTAACCACTGCGCCACCAGGGAAGTCCCTCTTGGTGCTGGTTTTATTTTCTCCCACTACATACCAGCTTTCTCCACTTGGCAGTTAATGGAGCTGTAGACACCTTGCTTAGGAGGTTCCCATTTTACAGCTTCTTCCATCAGGGAGACAAAACTGACTCTTTTTCCCAGATCCATTTCAAAAAATACTGGGGAAGAACTGTGATTTGCTGTTTCAGGTGGTTGCTCAGCCTTGGTCCAATCAGCTGTGACAAGGAGGGCGGGATGATGTAAGAACAGGTCAGCTCCCATCATAACCACATGGTTAGAGCTGGAGGAGAGCAGTAATTTCCAAAATAAGGGAGGGAATGCATTTGCCAGAAGATGGAGGTAAATGGCTGGGTGAGGGCTCCTAATATGATGGTCATCTTATCCTTGTTTGTTTAATACTCTTTGTGCCCACTTCTGGTTTTAAATCCAAGGTAGGGAATTCTGTGCTAGATGTTCTATAGTCATCATCACATAAGCTGCAGGGACCTTGCATTCTCTACATCTTAGAAAATAAAATTGCCTGAGTGTTTCCTGGGTTCCACACTTGGCTAGATGGTGGGGCTATTTTGCTTCTGTAATTGATTAGCTTGAATTGCAAAAGGAAAGGGAAAAGATAGGCTAACAGGTGGTATTTGCAATAGGTGCAGAAGAGGATTTGAGAGTCTCCTAGTACAAGGCTTCTTTCTACTCCTCCTCCCTCCACTCTGCTCCTACCAGCCAAGGAACCTGTGTGGTCCTCACAAGTAGACTGCAAACCTCCCAGCAGGCAGGAACAATAGCATGTGTGTCTTTAAATCCTGGGAAGCTCTACATACAGTCCTTACACAGGGCAAAAGTGTAACAAATATCTGTGGATTTGATGTTTGAACCAAGTTTAATCTGTATAAAAAAGTCAGAGGTGTAGTTGGAGCTATATGGTGATTTGTCAATATCCTCAAATGTGAGCAGTTTACATCTAATATGCATATTGCTATTGTGTCCAAATGAAAAGAACAGGGCAGAATCCTATCTGTAATTCTGTTTGTCAACTACATAATGTATTTTAAAGAAGAATATTATATATCTATAGCAATTTTAATTATTCACCAGTAACGAATAAATCTGAGTCCCTGCTTAAGATCTTAAGTCCCATGCAAGATTTGTATGATTCAAGCATATTATCTCTTATAGGCAGACACTAATGAGTCCTATGAAGGTAAAAGACTCTAGAAATAGAAGCAGAATCCAAACAAATGTGTTTATTAGTCTCACTCGTCTTCTGAGGATAGATAAGTTGAATCTTGAGCCGGACACATGTCCCGATCTGAAGTTTTTTAAAACATAGAGATTATATTTTAACAGAAATCTTGACAATAAATAGATTGTTACCATTTGTTGTAGAAAAGAATGTGTTCCTGACGCTTACTGTGAAGATTCTCAAAGATACATTGCAGTTTTTCCTAAATGGAAATTTTAAAATTATTTTCTCATGATTTTACAAGTAACATTCTCATTGTAGAAAATTTAAACAATTCAGAAATGAATATTAATGTAAACAATTTAAATTCAGCATAATTCTATTCCCTAGAAATAATAACTATTAACAATTTGATATATATTTATTCATTTTGCTTAGCAAAACTGTGTAGCAATTAGTATATGACAAGCACTTACCTAAGCACTTTGTAATTCTTCCTCATTTAATCCTCATGACAACCCTATGAGATAGGTATTATTTCCCTATTTACAGAGGAGGGAAAGGAGTCTCAGAGGCATTAGTAACTTGCAAAAAGATACATAGCTATAAGTGGCAGAGTCCAGATTCAAACACAGTCTGACTCCAGAGTCCATGCTCATAATTATATATCAGGCCTTTCTATACCCTTCCGGATAGCTGTTTATGCATATAATAAAAATATATGCAATGTGTTTCCAAGGTCATTCATCTCCTGCAGTCAACCTTTTCTTTAATACCCACTTAAAATGGCTCAAGATTCCATTCCACATGAAGCGGGAAGTCCAGCGTGCCCCTCCTCAGTGTTTCTGTGACTTCCCGGAGGTATTCATGCTCCAGGACGTGGTCTTCTGAATCCTACTCCTTTGCAGCATCCTGTCTATGCATTTGCTTTCCTCTGTCTTCGTCTCTGGTCACCGCCCTCTTTCTCCTTTTCCCCAAAGTACCGCTAACATAAACAAGACAGTTATGTGTAGAGAACTTTTCCTGAAAACTTGGGGGTAAAAGAGAGAATTATGAATTAGAAAAAAAATTAACCCAAGGCTTACAATGATTGTTCTCAAAGCCCGAGGGAAAATTGAAATGTGAAAAATTTCAAAGTAACCCCTCTTTGGGCGCACTCCAACTCCTGATAGTACCGTCCGGTCTTGTGAACTACATACTTTCTTTCAGATGCTTTTGCTTGATTACTTTCTTCTCTCTCTGAAATCCTTGCCCCCTTATTATCCAGGCTGTCACCCCCAAACACCAGATCATTCTTCCCTTATAATGCAGAGCTATTTAGTTCTACTTCTAAATTTATCTTTCCTTTTCATGCCCAGCAAACTCTATTTTGCACAGCAAAAATATTTTATGGTGGAAACTTGTTGTTTTCCCAGCAGTTCTCAGTGGTGCTGGTGACTGGGGTGGGGGGAATTTCATCCTCCAGAATACTTCCTTGTGTGACAACAAAGAAGTACCCAGCTCCAAATGTCAATAGTGCTGAGGCTGAGAAACCCTGGTGTACAAAAGTGTCTACCTTCCTTTTGGGGATTGTTTTCCTTCACTTGGATGATGCAGTTTTGGTGGCACCGTGGTACCTATTCTCTGACTAATGTCGAGTCCCTTGCCAGGCTGAATCTCATTTTGGAGCCCTAACTCCATGGCCATATGACCAGGAATGGACATTTGGATCAATCTGGACCAATCCTTGCCTAGGAATGTATCCTACAGATGCACTCCTGCATGTGTGCACGGGGATTGACCAGGATGTTCATGCAGCATTGTTTATAATAACAAAGGTCTGTAAACATCCAAGAGTTCAGCAGTAGGTGACTGATTAAAGTATGGTCAAGTCATACAAAAAAAATGCCATATGGTAGTTTGTACTGGGTTAACCAAGTAAAGCTAGATCTATATTTCCCAGAATCCCCTTTCCTTAAGATTCTGAGTTAGAAATGGCCACAAGAGGCGTTGGTAGGAGACTTGGAGGTGGCAATGAACAGCACCATTAGTCTATTACGGTCCTGGGGGGAAGGTGTGGTGACAGACAGCCTCAGCGGTGCCTGTGGCTTCCAACCAACCCTCATTCTTTGCTCCATGTTCAGCTTTTCCTCCTGACTGGTGCTTTGCTGCAGACCCTCAGAGGGAACAGCTTACCATGTCCTTTTCCCCCAGTTCCCTTTGTGGTCCTGCTTTGGCAGTGGGACCTGCCTAGCTTCTTAGATTGACTGGTTGGTGACCCCTCTGCATTGTGAAGTCCCTCTTTCAGATCTTTACTTCCCCAGCTCCTCCCACACTTGTATAAGGTCTGATTCCTCTAATACATCTCTAATACCGTAACTCTAAATGGTTTTGCTTCCGTGATTGAACACTGACTGACACACTATATAACCTTTAAAAGCAACGAGGCAGTGCTGTATACTGACATGAATTGATCTCCCAGATATATTAAGTGAAAAGGACAAGGTGCTAAACTGATGAAAAATATTACAGATAAAGCTAGAGTCCTCTTTGACCAATAACTCTAATTCTGGTTCTCATTTCTTTTCCCTAGAGGTAAATACTGTTATTAGCTCCAAATCAATTCTTTACGGTCTGGGGAAAAGTTCTCAGCAAATTATTACTCATATAGGATTATTTTGTTGACATGTAAGTAACATACAATAAAACACAGATTTTCAGTGCTCACATTGATGAATTTTGATAACTGTATACATCCAAACAAGGTATAGAACATTTATAACCCCCTTCCCTTGTGCTCTTTTCTAGTCAGTTATTCTACCCGCTTTGCAACCACTATCTCATTTCTGTCTCTATAGATTGGTTTTACCTGTATTTGGCTTTCATATAGTTTGAATTACATAGTATGTATTTGTTTGAGTCTGGCTTCTTTTAATTAGCATAATGTTTTTGAGATTTGTCCATGTTGTTTTGTGTATCAGTAGTTCATTCTTTTTATTTTATTTTATTTTTTTAATTTTGGCTGTGTTGGGTCTTCGTTTCTGTGCGAGGGCTTTCCCCAGTTGTGGCAAGCAGGGGCCACTCTTCATCGCGGTGCGCGGGCCTTTCACTATCGCGGCCTCTCTTGTTGCGGAGCACAGGCTCCAGATGCGCAGGCTCAGTAGTTGTGGCTCACGGGCCCAGTCGCTCCGCGGCATGTGGGATCTTCCCAGACCAGGATTCGAACCCGTGTCCCCTGCATTGGCAGGCAGATTCTCAACCACTGCACCACCAGGGAAGCCCAGTAGTTCATTCTTTAATGGTTGAGTACTATTTCATTGTATGTATATGCTACAATTTGTTTATCTACTTTCCTGTTGATGGACGTTTGGGTCATTTCCAGTTTGGGCCTGTATAACTTCTTATAGGGTTTTAAGTGTAACTGAAAAAAGATTGCTGAGGCCATTATTATTGGTATTTTAAAAATTATGCAAAATTCAACCTTAATTTTTCCAGAGAACTTTACTTCCTTCTACAAAGAATCATAAATGAGGTAAGAAGTTATGATTTCTATATTTTCCCAGAGCCTTCCATAATTCTGGGCAAGAAGATAGATGAATTTATTTTTACTTTATAGATGAAAGAATCATGTTAAGTTTTTTTTTTAACATCTTTATTGGAGTATAATTGCTTTACAATGGTGTGTTAATTTCTGCTTTATAACAAAGTGAATCAGCTCTACATATACATATATCCCCATATCTCCTCCCTCTTGTGTCTCCCTCCCACACTCCCTCTCATGTTAAGTTTTTAAAGGACTTCCAGAGTCATAGAGGGAGTCACTCAGTGAATCCATGAGCAGAAGCCAGGCATGGTGACTCCAGAGTGCCAGCTAGAAGACCATAATATATTTATCCAGACCCATGGTCCTCTGGAAAGTGTAGAATGCTGGATCCCAGGCAGCAGATCATAAAGACAAGTCTTGAATGCAGTTTTTAAAAGTATGGAAAGAACAATAAGACAGTTCTAAGCTTGCACCAGAACATAATTTTTCTGTGACATGGTGATGAAAATCTTTCCTAGAATTATGACAGCTGAGCTAAAAGTTTCTAGATAATCAAAGCATAGTAATAAACCTAGAGCCAAAGTTGGCAACCCCCCGCCCCCATTTTCTTTCCTGTGGTTGGATTTAAATGGAATTTTTACTTTTAACTAAAACTAGATCATTAAGACCATTGGAACTCTGTGACTTAGAATGTTTGGTGTTTGTTGGGAGTTTGAAATAAAAAGGTTTTTGCTCTTCTGTAAACTTTAAAGATAAATGGATTGTTTTCCTTATAACATCTAGTGTTAATTAAGTGGCGCTGATGCAATTAATAGCATCAAGAACATAATTATGTTTCTTATAATGATGTAATTACATAATTGTTTTAATAGGTTAAGTGATCTGCCTAATCTTTTATCTGTTTTTTGCATCGGCTTTATCTTGATTTCTTCTTTGTGAGATACTTTTAGTGCTTTAAAAATTTGATATATACTTTTGTTAAGTTCATTTGCTAATGAAAAAGTATACTTTTCAATAACTGGAGATTTTCATAAAGATCATAAAAGATATAATATTAAAAGATGTGCTCTTATGATAGCTGTTGTTAAATCAAATGTGTTGATGAATTTTGAATTTGACTGTTAAATGTCCATGCTAATGAGGGGCTTAGAAAACAAGAAGCATTTGCTGAATCTATTTTTAAGGAAGTCTCAATTAATATAACTGATTCTTTTAAATCTCCTAAAAGAAGGCATTTCATTGCAATATGATCTGGGCTCAAAGTTTAAGATCTGCAATAATTTATTATGCTTTTAGAGTCTAGTCTTGAACAATTTAATATCATTGTGACAGGTATTTATTTACCATTGAAGTAGGAATCATTATTTGCTGACACTTTATGATTTTTCTTCAAGTAGTCCTATTAGATATGATAGGAATAAATCAACTTAATTTCATAATGATGGTCATACTTTATTCTCCCCACAGAGGCAGCAAAGCAGCGTTGTTCCTTGTTACATATCTTAGCTTTTTTCCCCCCAATGCTGTTTTTTAGTTTGTGACTCATTGGTAAAAATATGAATGGATCCTAATTTAAAACACACTCAGAATATTCTTTAAAGGAGCTACATTTGAGTAGGTCAGTGCTCTTGAAGGATTGCTTTCACCCAAATGCAGTATCTGCTTGGTGTTTTTATGCCACAGAATAATAGATTTAATGCATTTTCAGTGTTGTTATTCACCTGTAAGGCCTTTGCCTTTATTTTCTGTTCTTTCTGCAAATTAACTGACCAGCACAAGGTCAGAACCAGATTTGGAACTTTGAATCTGACAGCCATGAGGGTAATTTATTCCCTGAGCCAAGCCAGGCTTCTTTTTTAGTGAAGGAATCAGTTGAGGGCTCAGCTTTCCCTCTTCGAGATAACTGTTCTCTGAGGCAGTAAGTCACATCCCTTGGAAGGGGGTGGAGGAGGGCAAAATGGATAAAGGGGGGTCAACTGTAGGGTGACAGATGGAAACAAAACTTTCAGTGCTGAGCACACTGTAGTGTATACAGAAGTCGAAATATACTATTGTACCCATGAAATTATGTAATGTTATAAACCAATGTTACCTCAAAAAATGTTCATCTTTATTATTGTTTCATGTATCCTAACAGTGCAGACTGATAGCATCTTTGTGAGGGAGGTCTACCGAAATCAGGCTGCTCTATAAAGCCAGGCATCTGATTTTATAGAGCCAGGCTCCCTCCGTATTAATCATGTAGTTATAGAGGGACTGAAAGTCACAGATGGCAATGCATGTGTGAAAAGAACACACAAGTTCTGAGATTTGGCTGAATGAGAAAGTGCTCTGTCCAGTGTCATGATGTCTTCTCTGACCCCACCTGGATTCCTCCAGCACTCACAGTCTAAATCAGCACATATTTCAGGACTTATACAGAGTACCATCTGGTAACATCACTTACTACTAGGCTATTCATCTTGTCTCCTTCAGTAAATATTGACCTGTTTGTAAGTGGGGAGCAAGTCATGTTGTTAGTATCCCTCAATGGCTGCTTTAACACTGGCTGCAGAAACTTTTCCTAAGGATTTGGTGTGTAATCATAGACATATCCTTTCTTGCCCAGCGATACCTACTGTGTGATTTATGGAGTATCACAGCATGGTTATTAAGAGCTTGGGTTCTAGAATCAGACTGCATTGGTTCTTCTGATTGTGACCTGTGGGATCTGAGACAAATTCCTTAACCTCCTTCGGCCTCATCTGTAAATGAGAGATGAGTTTCCTCATCTGTAAATGAGAATAATAACGGCTACTACCTTGTAGGGTTGATAAGAGCTTTAGATGAGTTAACATGTGTGAACCACAGAAAACAGTGCCTGGAGAAGAAAAAGGGTTCACTATTGCTATTTCCAAGAAATACCTAAGCCTCTAGGGTCTTGACCTTTACATTGGTCATAATTTATGAGTTTGGGAAGCCTGAAGATTCTATTCACAGCTGGCCTGGGACCTCTGTGAGCAATTTTGGGTCATAATGGAGTGATATGGTTCTGGAAAGTTCCCAATTGGTCAGATGAATATAAATGATAAATGGAGTTGAGCTATGACTACAACCCTTTGGAAGAATTTTGGCTCAAGATTAAGGTGAAATAAATTTGACTCAGAAGTCATGGCAACAGGTTGGCACTATGTACTCGAAGTTCTGTTATCTCAGCAAGAAATAAGGAAAATCCATCAGAGGATCCCAAAGATCAATAAAATCTTGGATTTAAAATCTCCTTTAGCCAAGTTCTTTTAAAGTTGTTGTAGGTTCCTTAGTTGAAATCCAGTCACCTCCGGTTTTGGTTAAATAATCACGTGGTTCTGAACTACAAATGGTAATGGAGAATGTGGTGGCTTGTCTCCAAATATGGCCCCCATGAAGTCTGCTTTCCAGTACTCACACTTGTTCAGTCTTCTCCCCAGGCCTCTAGAATGGCTGTGAGACTTGCTTTTGACCCATAGAATGGAGTGGATGGGACACTCCGAGTCTAGGTCATAAGAAGGCTCAGAGTTTTCACCTGTCCTCCTGGAATGCCATCTCTAAACGAAGCCAGACAAGAACTCCAACTGTCCAGAGACAGCCATGTTGGAAAGCAGTGGTGTACCGAGACAGTGGGAGTGGTCCACCTAGAGTATAGGGCGCATTGTCTGTTGAGAATTTAGAAACAATATTAAAACCAACAAAAAGTCAGTCTGCTTTTTATTATTACCATGCACGGGCAATTCTGAAAAACTGTCAGTGATAAAATATTCCTTCCCATGAGTGGCTCACTCCCACTTTCTCTCTCACCCATCCTATTGCTACAAGCCAGTGCTGTGAAGCCAAGCTAGCTGTGTGGAAAGAGAGAAGTTGGGTCAGCCTCCAGCTCTCCAGCCATCCCAGCCCAAGCACCAGGCACATGAGAAAAGAAGCCATTGTGGATGTCCAGCCCAGTCTGGCTTTCAGAAGACTCCAGCCCCTTGCTGTCATCTGACTGAAATTGCATGAAAGATCAAAAGCCACAACCATCAGGTTGAACCTAGTCAAACCATGGAACTCTAAGAGAGTTGTTTTTGGCTACTAAATTTTGGATTGGTTTGTTATGCAGCAATTGATAATACAGAACAGAGAAGATACATGTAAGAAGGAAAAATCTTCTCAGAGAGGCTCTTTTTTTTTTCTTTCTCCTTCTAAGGATAAAACAGAGCCCAAGTATCCTTTGCTGTGTAGCATATTGAGAGATCAACATATCTTGATATTAACAGAGGCCAAAAATATTGATTTCACCACTAGATGGAAATTATATCTATGTAAATGTTGCTAAGCAACAACAGATCAAAACCCCATAAAGGAGTGACCATAAAATACAAAACATTTGGTCAGCCTAATAAGCTCCTGCTGCACTTCTTTTTTGAAAACCTGGTTAAAGGAAGAAGGGATGTCCACAGTGTGTGTGGGGAGAAAGGTCTCTAGGGACTTGAAAAGGACATCATTACCATTTGCCTGAGATGATGAGCAAAATCATGAGTGAAATGAAGTGCCAACACATGACCTTAAAAAACGGTCATTGTTAGTGATTTAAAAGCATGATAATCTTTAGGAATAAATAGTAGCAGTACTGGGAACTTTGTAAGGGTTAAAATCTTTTCCCTTGAAATACCTCAAAGCTTTAAAAATCTATTAAAACACCCAAACTAATATGCAATAATGCCTTTCTGAGCTTTACAAGCATATTCTTAGATGATGAGCAAATTCAGTATATTTTTTGGGAGGGACAATCAAAAGGTCAGTGGAGGCTATAAACTTTTCTTTTGGTTGATCAGAGAGGCAGGCTGAGAAAGTGAATCTTACTGAGGGCTTTGGGAATAGCCTAGAAACAGGTGCACAGGGAAACATTCATAGTCAGAATAAAGTCTCTGCCCCTTAACCGTTCTTACCAGCAGTTACTTTCATTATTTCCTCTGGGTGACCTTTCATCCCTCCATGTTTTCTGATAATTAGGTTTTCAAAATTAAAAACATAGGAAAAAGAAAGGAAAGCTCAATAGAAGACAAATAGGAATTGAATGTATGTATTTTCAATATATTTTAGCAAAACCTGCGTGTACCCCCAAACACATAAGTACATTATTAAGGAACCCACAAATATCCAGAGTCTTTGCTGAGACATGGGCAGTGGGCAGGTAACCCTGCCCAGTGAGTAAGAAACGTGCTCTCTGCCTGCCAGCGTTGCCGTAGGGAGTGCGCTCTCAGTCGCGCGCGGCTAGAGCAGACCCACCAAATCCCACGTAAGTGGTCAGAGCACAAATGAGGCTGTCGGTGGGTAGTCCTACCCTATTCATGAGCTTTTTCAGAACAATTTTCATTACTTTTTTTAAATACTGTTTTTGGCAAACACTTGATACTTGAAATAAAAAATGCATGAGTCACCTACTGGGATAGGCACAGTGTGTGGTTCATTGAATTTAGCTAAATTGTGAGTCATCCATCAATAGTCCTCTTGGTGAACATACTTGTAATAATTTCACACGTTACAAACAAAAATAGGTATGATTTTCAAGATTCTTGAAGCTATTCCCCTTGGGGATGTTTTGGATTGTGTTTAGCGTTTTTTGTTTTGCTAGGTGGCGAGAAAATCGTCAGCCTTGTTTACAGATGGATCCAAGTCTCGTCTGTGTCATGTTGTAAAAGAACTTTGATTTGGGAGGCTTGGGGCAGAATATGGAACTGGAGTCATGAGCTGGGGGAAATAAGAAAACTTAATGATTAGTATTTGTCCTTGTCAGATCATTGGCTTTTAAGATTAATTTCGGCATCTGATAAATGATTGGCTCCACTCTCAGAAGAAAAATCTCAGAGCTGCAAGAATATATACACGTGCCCCTTTTTCTCCCTGAAGAGGGAGAGCAGAGCAGGGTGGTTACGAGTATCTGTGCACTACTGCCTTCTATCGGATGGCACTAGCGTTTCTCCGTACCTGTGCCCAAATTGGGTGTGTGCTCCTGGTGGGGTGGCAGGTGACCCAGGCAAATAAGTAGTGTTGAAATAAGGCTGATTTTTTTTTTAATAGTTGGCCTGTATAAGCTAAAAGAGATCTCCCTCTGGCCAGATCAGTAAGAGTTTAGGGTTTCTGTCCTGAATGTCCTTGCTTCCGTTCTGGTGTCTGCCCAGTGAGAGACTGGCATCTGCTGTTGAATGGCATGACAGATGTTGTCATTAAACTTCTTTGCCTTTTCAAGAAGTGAAAATAATCATAAAAAAGTGTTCTTTTTTTCTGTTTTTGATAAGTGCAATAAAGCCATTAAAAGGGCTTTTGCTTTTGGCTACGACCAGAGGTGAAAGTTTTTTTATAAAAAGTGAAAAGTGGATATAAGATGAGAAGTTATGGTTCTTTGCAAAGGAGGCTTGAAGTGCCATGTCAGTAAGATGTGTGCAGGAGTCTCAGGAAACTGGTTGGGAAGTTTGCTCTGTTTTGGCCCTCCTTCACTTTCTGCAGGGTAGCAGGACTAAGTTTCCAGGCCCGAGCCTTGGGGTCATGTCCTGCTGCTGCTGGCTGAGTACCTTGGGAAAGTTGTGTGGCTTCTGGAACCTCATTTTTCTCATGTGTAAAATGAGACCTTTGGAATAGATGATTTCTTAGGGCCATTTCATTTCTGAGATGCAGTAAATGATCTTTTTCTCCCTAGATGATAATGTAAGCACAAAGAATAACTATTTTAATATCATACACACACACTTAAACAAATCATTTTCCTTTCAAAAAGCAAACACAGTGTGTTCACTGTGATAATTTAACACCAGGTTATGTGGTGGTGGAAACAGCTTTGGCCTCTTCGATTCTCTAGTTGGCTCATGGACCAGCTGCGCTGGACAAACATCCTTGCCCCTCGGCCAAGTTGGAGTCTCTAGGGCCAGCAGATGGCGCAGTTGCACAGGCCACACATTTTCCAGGCTCCCAAGGTAAATGGTACTGATTAGCATCCGGAAATAATAACTACTGTTTGAACAAATTGCGGTAGTTCCCAGGTTACTAAAACCATGGCACTGTGTGAGCTGGCACATTTGCTAATATTTAAAATGGTTAGGAAGGTTGTTAATCTGTAGAACACTTTCCAGTCTACAGCATCTTTCACATGAGCATCAAAAAGCCTTTAATAAATTGGCTTTTTTTTTTTTCTGGTAGAGAAATTAGGTCAGAGCATAAGTTGGCTAAGATCACAGCAGAGCTAGTCCAAATAATTCAGACCATACACCTTAGTGATCTTTTAAAATTGTTCTTATCCTTCCTTTAACACCCACTTCTCTTGGTTGTGGTGGGGAGTGTGTGTGTGGGTGTGTGTGTGTGGTGGGTTGGTTGTATTGGCTAGGGATGTGGGAGGAGGAATTGCACCTTGGGGTGTTGTTGCCTGCCACAGTCATTGTAACTCCTTACCTCCTCAACTTATATGTGGAAGACTCTTGTGGTGATAATAGCTGGCATTTATTGATTACTTGCTTTAAGCCAGGGATTATCTGAGCAGTTCTCATATATTAATCATTTAATCCTTCCAACAGCCTCATAAGGGAAGCAGAGTGGGTAACCTTCCTACAGGAACAAATCTGTACTTTCTAGGCTCTGAATTAAAGTGATAAGGACACAAACTATTTTTTGGTGGTAACCACTTTTGACCACAAATATTTTCTAGCTAATAGATCACGGACTGATTTTTAGTTTTTAAGTTACGGGAACTTTATGGGAGCTTTGGTTATATCATGTCAGCCTTGGTGATACCAGCTTGTGGGGCTATTGTTGGTTTAGAAGAGTTCCTTCCCCAACCTCATGCTTAGAAGGAATGGTTCACCAGAAATGGGAAGGAAGATGTGAATGAAATGAGGAAGTTTGTCTGGCAATTTAATCACTCAAGTGATAAATATTTTCCAAGTGCTCACTTTATACATTAGCCACCAAGCAGCACTAGGGATGTGTAATAAATAAAAAACATTTATTTGTTACAAAAGCATACAGAGTGCTACTGTATGCCGGGTACAAGCATTAGTTCACATAATCCTCGCCACAACTATGCTGAGCCCCATTTTACAGATGAGGAAGCCAAGGCTAAGAGAGTTTAAGTGACACAGCTAGTAAGTGGCAGAGTTAGAATTCAAACCAGCTCCTGGCTTCTGGTCCACGCTGATAACCGCTAGGCTACCTCTAGTGGGAGGAAGCAGATATGTAGGTGGGAAGTAGAACAGTTTAACCAGAGTCAGCGACAGAAACGAACACTTATAAAGTTGACTTCCTCTCACCTAACAAAAATCCTGATATAGCAAATAACTTCTAAAATAAAAGCAAGAGTAAAAATAGTTAAATTATCTATTAGCCTTGATAAAGGAGAATAAGAACTATAAAGAACAGGAAACTTCAGGGAAACCTACAAATATTTTTTAAATGAGTATTAAAGTTCGTGATATTTAGAGCAAAGGCTAGTCCTTCGTTCTCCCTGAAGACTAAACAGAGAAGTAGCAGTCCATCTCACTTGTGTTTGAGTGAACGTCTCGTTGTTCTCCCCGCTCCTGTAATGAAGTCATTCCCCCACGGCACCCTTCCTAGGAGAAAAGCCTCTCCAATATTTATGTGCATGTGAATCACCTGAGGATCTTGATAAAAAATCCAGATTCTGATTCGGTAGGTCTGGAGTGGGGCTTGAGAGCCTCAGGTTCTGACCAGCTGTTGATGCTGCGGGACTGCACAGAGCTGAGCGGCACTACTCCTCCCCTCCCCGTGTGGTCTGGGAGGGGGGCTGCCACCCCGAGCAGCTGGCACATCATGCTCCCTCCACTCTGCACTCTGCACGAGGCATGAGGTCCAGACTGGGCCAGATAAAGTTCCTACCTGGAATTTTGTTCTCCTGTCCCCAACTCACATGCCTCAGAGAAGCCTGGCCTCAGGTGGAGGCAATGAGGCCCATTAATTGAGAGATTCTGAGAGGAAGAGAAAAGCAGAGGGGAGAGAGAACAGGAGAGAGGCCAGATGACATGCCTTGAGTCCTGGATGCCCTATCCTGGAACATCTCAGTCACACAGCCAATGAAGTCCCTTTTTTGCTTAAGCTAATTTGAGTAATTTCTGTTATTTGCAATTAAAAGGGTTCTGCACAGTACAGGAGCGATTTAGACTTGATATAAAGGAGAATTCTTTACCGTGGCAGGAGGGTGGCTGTAACTCTTACTGAAGATCCTTAGGAAGGACTGGCCTCATCAGAGGCTGCTGTTAGTTCACAGGAGAATGAGCCAGAGATCTGTGCTGAGAAAAGGTGACGTGTTGTTGCAGGAAGATGACCTAACAGCCGGCCAGATCATGAGGTCACCCTGCTAATGCGCTGAAGGCCCGGAAAGCAGGTGTAGGTCATGACCTGTAGGCTGGGTCTCTGTATCAAGCGTCTCTACCTGGACCTGTGACAGTGCCCTGAATCCACCATGATTGCATCTTTCCTTTGGACCACTAAGACTTTCGTGATTGCACTTAGTGTTGACTAGGAGGGTTAGGGAATGGAACCTGAGGCAGAGAGTGGAGGTTATTTTGGAGGGACTTGCAGGAGTAGTGTTAAAGTACTTGTATGGCATGGACCCTGACCAGTGAAAACAAATACCAGTCACGGTGACATTCCAGGGAGCGTTAGTTGAACACCAGCCATGGTCTCCTGGATGCCCTTTGTAGTAGGTACAGGATCTGCAGTATTTTTGTATTAGTACTGAATTCTCTAGGCATATAGTTTTTCAAAAGAGATTTTTAATAATGTTTACAAATACAATGTTCTTTTACTGTTTGTAAATTAAAAACATCTATTTCCCTCAATATTTTTATACAGGGTGTATTCACTGTCATGCCAGGTGATCACCTTTAGGTTTTCTAGAATAATCTTCAGACTTTTCTCCTATAAAACTAATGGGTCATTGATTAAATGTTTCCAGTTTTGTAATATTGTTAATCTTTTGGATTTTTAGAATGTTAGATAAGTCAAGAGTGATATTATAATTTGGTTTTATTAAACATGATAAAAATCTACCAAAAGAAGCCCAAGGAGAGTCAGTTTTCAGGAGTTACAACCATGGTGGACTCTTATCTTTAGATGTGCTGTTAATTTCACCAGGAATAGAAGAAATTCTTGTCCATTAGTGATGGTGATAGGAAAATTGTGGAGACTTTTAACTTACTCAAGTCTAGTCACTTTTTTAATGCTTTCTTTGTTTACTTATTTGAAAGGCAAGAGCATTGCATTAGACGTCCAGAGATCTGGGTTTTAGTTTAACACCTTTTTGGCATTTCTACTTTATACCTCCACCTCCCCTTTCTCAGTTCCCACTCCTGAGCCCCAGTTTTTTGTAGACAGCATTTTGTAGAGCACAGCAGAGGGAAGAAGCTCTTCCTTGGAATGAGGTGCTATACACGGTTTTTACAGTGAACAATAAGCAAACTTATGAGTGGAGACTAAGATTCTCCAAGAAAGTAAAAAGGCCTTGACTTAAGACAGAGCAGCCTGGGTTTGTTCTTGTCCAGAGTATGGGTGGTTCCCACGTTGGGGACAGTGGAAATATTACCAGGGGTCTGTGAATCCTGAACAAACATCCAGCCTTGTGAATATACTGAATAAGTACCTCACACATATTGCACTACTGTTTTCCAATATATGGAGGTGATGTTTTAATTACCAAGTAATTCCCACAAAGTTATGTGGAAGTGAATTCACTGTTGCTTTCTGCTGTATTTTTCTTAATATAAATATAAGATCTAAAATATAAGATACTAAGTCTCGATCCTATGGCATTTGACTCCTTTAAAATTTTAAACATGTTATACTAAGTGAAGTAAGACAGACAGACAAAGACAAATATCATATGATATCATTTATATGTGGGATCTAAAAAAATGATACAAATGAACTTATTTATAAAACAGAAATAGACTCACAGACATAGAAAACAAACTTACGGTTACCAAAGCAGATAGCGGGGGGTGGGAGGGGTAAATTAGGAGTTTGGGATTAGCAGATACACACTACTATATATAAAATAGATGAAGGACAAGAACCTACTGTATAGCACGGGGAACTATATTCAATATCTTGTAACAACCTATAATGGAAAAGAATCTGAAAAAGAATATAGATTTATATATATGTATAACTGAATCACTTAGCTGTGCACCTGAAACTAACACAACGTTGTAAATCAACTATACTTCAATTAAAAAAAAAAGATTGAAGTTCTGATGCATGCTATGACATGGATAAAACTTGAAAACATTATGCCAGTTGAAATAAGCCAGTCACAAAAGGACAAATGTTGTACGATTCCACTTATATAGGGACCTGGAATAGGCAAATTCACAGAGACAGAAAGTAGAATAGAGGCTGGGGGGAGGGAAGAATGGGGGGATGTTTTCTAAGGGGTACATTCTGTTTGGGATGATAAAAAGTTCTGGAACTGGGTTGGTGGTTGTGCAATATTGTAAATGTAATGTCACTTAAAATGATAAATTTTATGTTGTGTATATTTTACCACAATAAAAAAGTTATGTAATATTTCTGAATTACAAAAAAATTTTAAGCATATTAAAAATAGGTCCATAGAATTTTATAGGTAACTTGGATTTCAAAAAAATGAAAACTGAAATTCTCTCAGCAGCAACTTTTTAAAAAATTCCCTGGACTGATCAGAGGGTGTTCTCTAATATCCTTAGTTCTGTGAAGAATTACCTAGAGGCATGATGAGAGCATTAATTAAATATTTCTGTACTGGACACTCATCCTGCCTGACAGTTCTCTCATTATGTGCCCCTGAGAGGGATACTAGTTGTCAGCAGCTGATGTAAAATAATTTTCTCGCTGCTGTAACTGGAGGAGAAAAGGCTTGATAGCAGTTCTTCATGTCTATTAGGTAAATTATTCGAGGAAAAATGGTTTTGCACTGAAGGGAAAGTCAAAACATCTCATGCAAAATCTTAATTTGTTTTTTATGACAAGAAAAAAATGAACTTTCTCCAAATGTAAACATCTTTTGCTAATGCCCCAGGGACCCCTCCACCTTTGCATTGCTGCCTCTTTCCTCAGGTATATTTCTTTTTTTATTATATAAAGAATATTCTACATGCCTTGATGCACTGTAATACAAGTGCTGAGTGTGAAGAATTCAGTTGTTTTTAGTGAATATTATAAACAGAAATTCAGCAATTCTTTGTAACCTTTTTGGTGGGCAAGATCTCTGGGTACTCTCTCAATATTATTTTTCTTGACAGAAATGAACACAGTTAAAAATCCATATCTATGTCAATGATCTACATCTATATCTATATCTAAATGGAGTGGAAATTTTTGCTTTGTGAGTTCTTTTTTACATGAATTGTAAAAGTAGAGATCCGGTCATTTGGACAATTATGCTGGTTCCCATAAGTATACCAATCACATCCTATTTTCATAGCTGGTTCAAATGAAGCAAAGAAAGGCACATCTTGAAATGCAAAAAATGGCCATCTGAGACTTTGCTCTGGAAAAGCACAGGATCCAGATAGTTTTACAAGCAGTTGTTGAAAACTTTCATGAAAGAGACATTATTTTAAATATTTCAAAGCTTCGCAATTCATTTTATAATACCTCTAATGCTCAAAGTAAACCACATATAAAACTAACTTGAATACAAAAGTATCAGATTAAAAAAAATAAATGAGCTGGACTAAGGCAGGTTTATTCTGTAACACAGGTGTTGCATTTGCCTTGGTGCTCCACTCACATCCCTTGGCCCGCCTCTGCCTCCCACCACAGCTGGTCTTTCAGCTCATCTGCGTCGGGACTTCTCCAAGCCTTGGGTGCTTGCTCAGTCTACATGCAGAGGTACAGCCAGAGGTGTGGCCCAGAGGTGCAGAGGAATTTATGTCCCCAGAGACAACCTTCTGTCATTGGGATTAAAAGTCAATGAGGAGGGCTTCCCTGGTGGCGCAGTGGTTGAGAATCTGCCTGCCAATGCAGGGGACACGGGTTCGAGCCCTGGTCTGGGAAGATCCCACATGCCGCGGAGCAACTGGGCCCGTGAGCCACAACTACTGAGCCTGCGCGTCTGGAGCCTGTGCTCCGCAACAAGAGAGGCCGTGACAGTGAGAGGCCTGCACACCGCGATGAAGAGTGGCCCCCGCTCGCCGCAACTAGAGAAAGCCCTCGCACAGAAACGAAGACCCAACGCAGACAAAAATAAATAAATAAATAAATAAATAAATAAATAAAAAATAAAAAGTCAATGAGGAGGCATTCCAAGGTGCATCATACCCAATTCCTCTGAGGGTCCCCAAAATAAATTAAACCCCAGTTGCCCTCAGTAGTCATCAGCTCATCCATGCACCTTTTCTTTTCCTCCTTCCCTGTCTCACTCTCCCCACTCCCTCACTCCAGTTTCCTGGGATCATGTCTCAAGTAGACACCTTGTACCTAGGTACCTATATTGGGCTCTGCTTTTGGGGGAACCTAAACCTAAGGTGTGAAAATGATTCCATGTTAGGAAATCTTTTAATGTAATTAATTTCATTAATATCAATAGAGAAAAGCAATACAATCCTCTTAACCGATTCAAAAAGAGCACTTGACATAATTCAACATCCATTCTGATGAGAACTGTTCGCATTTGAATGGAAAAATTCCTTACTCTGTCTATCAGTTAGGGCTCACTCAAGGAAACAGAAACCACTCTGTATATCTAAAACAGAAGTTTAATATGGGAATTGATTACAAGCGTAATGGAAGGACTGGAGGAAGGTGAGGTTACTAAAACCAGTAATTGCAGTAAACGACAGTACCCTCAGGGCTTGAGGGACAACGCTTCCCGGCAGTCAAGGGAACTAAGCCACAAGGGCTCAAGGTTTTTGAAGGCAGCTGCTGTGCAGGACCCAGGATCCTGCACTTACCACCACTGCTGCTGCTTTGGGCCATTGCCGCTGCTGCAAGCTGACATCGTCCTCGCTGCTGCTTCTACTGCCAGAAATGTCATCAGAAACCAGAAGGAGGAAGAGTGTTGTTTCTTCTGTCCTCCAGTCTTCCAGTAGTGCCTTCCATTGGCAGAATCTGCCAGAAGTCAGCTGGCAAGAGTGTCTAGGAAATGCAGTTTTTGAATTCCAGCCTCTTCACTATATATCAAAGCACAGAAGGTTGGGAATGAGACCTTGGAGCAAAATGATTTGCTATATAAAACTGTAAGCAAAATTATATAGAACTGAAATACCAGCTTGGAATTTTTTCTTTTAAAGTCAGGACAAGACAAAGAAGCAAGTTGTCAAACTCTTTTTTTTTTTTAAGCTTTTTTTGAGATCTAATACACATGCCATACAATTCATCCTTTTAAAGTGTACAATGCAGTGGTTTTCAGTATATTCACATATATGTGCAACCAGCACCACAGTTAATTTGAGACTCACCTCAAGAAGAAATCCTGTACCCTTTAGCTATTACCCCTGTATCCCCACATTCCTTCCCCATCTCCAACCCTAAGCAACAATTAATGTGTTTTCTCTCTCTATAAATTTCCCTATTCTGGACTTTCATATAAATGTAATGGTATAATATTTGGTCTTTTATGACAGACTTCTTACACTTAGCATGTTTTCAGGTTCATCCATGTTATAGTATGGATCAGTAGTTCATTACATTTTATGAATATGCCATATTTCATAACTCTTATTTAATATTTTCTTTTAAGTTATAACTAATTTAGTATGAAAATTGGCATAAGTGTTGGGAAATAAAAGACAAAATTATCCCTATTTTCTGGTTATATGATTGTCCAGCTTGAAAGCCAAAATGATTAAGGAAAAGTGATTATAACTAATCAGAGAACTCTGCATGGATTTTTCTGTATAACGCCAGTTAACAAATACTGTGGAAAAGTATTTCATTTATAGTATCAACAAAAGCTTCTATACCTATGAACAAAAGTAAGATGCAATGTACAAGATATATACTCACACTCACATTCTTCTCAGAGACATGCAACTTCCATAACTGAGAAGCCATAATATTGCTGGAGTAAAGACAATATTGTAAATATAATATAAATTAATTTACAAATATGTTGTTTTTAAATCAAAACCCTAATGACACTTATGTGGGAACTTTATAAAACAATTCTTAAGATTACCCAGAAGAATAAATGGAAGGGAATATATCAGTAAAATTTGGAAAAAGTAGTGAAGTGAGAGGGACCTGCATTATGAGATATTTAATGTAAGAGAGAGAAAAAATAAGAAACTTGTTTCTTTTCTGAGAATAGATGGAGTAGTCAGTAAAATATGATACATAATCTAGAAGCAATCTTAAGTATGAATAAGAAATTAGAGTATGATAAAGGTATAATTAAAATTCATCATTATTATTCAACAGGACACCTGACTAGTGATTTGCAGCCCTGTAGTCATCAAGGTTCATAGTTGCAGACATCAAAACCCACTTTAATAAGCTCACTTGTGCTTAAATTAGCTAATGTTATTAGGTAACATTCAGAATTTCCAGATCTGAAAGAAAATATCTGCCAACATAGAATTCTATATCCAGTAAAATATCCTTTAAACAGAAGGTGAAATGAAAATATTTCCAGACAAAACATGAGAAGATTATTCAATAAACAGACTTGCACTAAACAAAGTACCAAAGATAGGTACTTAGGCAAAAGCAAAATCATCTCAGATGGAAACACAAAAATACAGGAATAACTGAAGAGCCACAGAAGAGGTAAATAGGTGGGAAAATATAATGGAATATATGCTATACATAATAATAATAATGGCTTATAGATCTTAAAATGTATGTATAACTAAAAGGCATGAAAATAAAAATAATTTAAAAGGTGATGGTGAAGTAAATGGAGTTAAACTATTCTAAGGACCTAACATTGTCTGGGAATTGATAAAATAATTTATATTCTAAGAAATCAAGAATGCATTCTGTAAATGAGGGTGACAACTAAAAGATTAGTAGAATAATAATTAACAAGTTAATAGAGGGGAAATGGAACAAAAATATACTTTATTGATTAAAGACAAGAAGGAGAGAAATAGTAACATAAAACAGGTTGAAGAAATGGTAAAGAGGGACTTCCTTGGCTGTCCAGTGGTTAAGACTCTGTGCTCCCACTGCAGGGGGTGCAGTTTCGATCCCTGGCTGGGGAAATAAGATCCCGCATGCTGCGTGGCCTTGGCCAAAAAAAAAAAAAAAGGGGTAAGTAAAACAGGAAAAATAATAGTTGATAAATATGAACCCAAATTAAACTGTAAGTATATTCAATGTCAATGGAATAAATTCTACAGTCAAAAGACAAAAGTTACCAAACCATATTTAAAAATAACTATACCCAACTATATAAAGCTTAGAAGAGACACACCTTGAATATGAAGACAAAGAAAAACTGAAAGTTAAAAGAATAGACAAAGATATACTATACAAACCCTAAACAAAAGAAAGCTATACTGCTGTCAGTCAGAGTAAACTTGAAGACAAGAAACATTTCTAGAAATGAAAAAAGACATTTCAAAATGATAGAAGAGGCTAAGGAGCTTAAAGATAACACAATTATAAATTTGTGCACACCTAATAAGCTAGGCTTAAAATATACAAAGCAAAATTTGGTATTACTAAGATTAGAAATGTAGAACTCTATGATCATAGTGGGAGACTCCAAAACACATCAATCAGTAATTGATAGAACTAAAAGACACACACACACACAAATAATTATAAGTGAAGATCTTAATGATATGGTTAATGAAACTAAAAAAATTGGTGCCATCAACAGATATAGAATACTGCAATCAACAGAGTATGCTTTTTTTTCAAGCAACATGGAACATTACCAAAATTTAACAGATGCCGAGCCATAAAACATTTCTCAACAAATTTTAAAAGACAGACTTGTATAGATTATGTTCTCAGGCCTCAATGCAATTAAGCTAGACAAGAACAGAAAGATAACAAGAAAAGGCCGAAATTTTTGGAAATAAAGTACTTAACTATGCAAGGGTCAAAGAAGACAGTACAATGGAAACTAGAAAATATTTTGAACTGAAAGATAATGAAAATATGACATAGCACAACTTATTGTAGGATATAGCTAAAGCCATGTAAAAAGGAACATTAATAGCCTTAAAAAAGCTTATATTGCTGAAAAAGCAATGACCAGTATCTACTTTAAGAAACTGAAATGCTATTTAAAATTGATGCCAAAGAAAGTAGAAGGAAGGAAACTATGATGATAAGAACAGAAATTAAAGAAGTAAAAAGCAAACATACAATGGAGAGAATAAAAATGCCAAATTTGGTTCTTAGAGAAGATAAGTCAAATTGATAAACCTCTAGGAAGACTGATAAGGAAATAGAAGAGTGAAAGCACAAAATTAATATCCAGAATTAAAAAGAGGACAGCACTACACATCCTACAAAATTTATAAAAAAGTAGGAGGGTATTATAAAGAACTTAATGTGAATAATTTTGAAAATGTAGATAAAATGGACACCAAATCCTGAAAAATAACAATTTATCAATTTACCAAAAATGATAAATCAAGAAATGGAGAATCTGAGTAGTTTTACAGTTATTAAAGGAAACATCTTCCCATGTAGATATCGACAAGCCTAGATTGCTCAACTTCCCCTAATCTTTTTTTTTTTCTAAATTTTTATTTAATATTGGAGTATAGTTGATTAACAATGTTGTGTTAGTTTCAGGTGTACAGCAAAGTGATTCAGTTATACATATACATGTATCTATTCTTTTTCAAATTCTTTTCCCATTTAGGTTAGAATATTGAGCAGCATTCCCTGTGTTGTACAGTAGGTCCTTGTTGGTTATCTATCTATTTATTTATTTACTTATTTCTCTTTTTTTAAAAAAAATTTTATTGGAGTATAGTTGCTTTACAATGTTGTATTAGTTTCTACTGTACAACAAAGTGAATCAGCTATATGTATACATATAACCCCTCTTTTTTTAATTTCCTTCCCATTTAGGTCACCACAGAGCACTGAATAGAGTTCCCTGAGCTATACAGTAGGTAATCTATTTTATACATAGTATCAGTAGTGTATATATGTCAATCCGCATCTCCCAATTCATCCCACGCCCCCCCCCCCCACCCTTGGTGTCCATACGTTTGTTCTCTACATCTGTTGTCTCTATTTCTGCTTTGCCAATAAGATCATCTATACCATTTTTTCTAGATTCCTCATATATGCATTAATATATGATATTTGTTTTTCTCTTTCTGACTTACTTCACTCTGTATGACAGACTCTAGGTCCATCCATATCTCTACAGATGACCTAATTTCATTCCTTTTTATGGCTGAGTAATATTCCATTGTATATATATACCACATCTTCTTTATCCATTCCTCTGTTGATGGGCATTTAGGTAGCTTCCATGTCCTGGATATTGTAAATAGTGCTGCAATGAACATTGGAGTGCATGTGTATTTTTGAATTATGTTTTTTTTCTGGGTATATGCCCAGTAGTAGGATTGCTGGATCATATGGTAGCTCCAATTTTAGCTTTTTATGGAACCTCCATACTGTTCTCCATCATGGCTGTATCAATTTACATTCCCACCAACAGTGCAGGAGGGTTCCCTTTTCTCCACACCCTCTCCAGCACTTATTGTTTGTAGATTTTTTGATGATAGCCATTCTGAGTGGCGTGAGAGGATACCTCATTGTAGTTTTGATTTGCATTTCTCTAATGATTAGTGATGTTGAGCATCCTTTCATGTGTTTGTTGGCAATCTGTATATCTGCTTTGGAGAAATGTCTATTTAGGTCTTCTGCCCATTTTTGGATTGGGTTGTTTGTTTTTTTGATATTGAGCTGCATGAGCTGCTTGTATATTTTGGAGATTAATCCTTTGTCAGTTGCTTCATTTGCAAATATTTTCTCCCATTCTGTGGGTTGTCTTTTCGTCTTGTTTATGGTTTCGTTTGCTGTGCAAAAGCTTTTAAGTTTCATTAGGTCCCATCTGTTTATTTTTGTTTTTATCCTCATTACTCTAGAAGGTGGGTCAAAAAATATCTTGCTGCGATTTATGTCAAAGAGTATTCTGCCTATGTTTTCCCCTAAGAGTTTTATAGTGTCTGGCCTTACATTTAGGTCTTTAATCCATTTTGAGTTTATTTTTGTGTATGGTGTTAGGGAGTGTTCTAATTTCATTCTTTTACATGTAGCTGTCCAGTTTTCCCAGCACCACTTACTGAAGAGGCTTTCTTTTCTCCATTGTATATTCTTGCCTCCTTTGTCATAGATTAGGTGCCCATAGGTGGGTGGGTTTATCTCTGGGCTTTCTAAGAAATAACATCCTTCTTATATTCTTCCAGAGAATAGAAAAAAAAAAAGTAACTTTTCTCAATATATTTTATGCGGTTAACATGACCTTGATATGCAAACATGATAAAGACATTGTAAGAAAGAAAACCCAGTCTTCCTGTGAACACAGATGGAAAAGTTCTAAACAAGATAGTTGCAAATGGAATCTAGCAATTTATAAAAAAGATACTATGTCACAATCAGCTTACTTTTAAAGGTTGCTTCAATATTAAAAATATCAGTCAATGTAACTCACATTAATAGTATGATGGAGAAAAATAAAATGATTTTCTCATAAGCTGAAGAACACATAGTTGGTAAAATTTAATACTTAAAATTATTATTTTAAAAACTTAGGAATAGAGGAAAACTTTAATCTGAAAATATGTATTGTCAAAAACCATACAGTAAAATGATATTTAAGCTTTCCCTTTGATACCAGGAAAGAGACAGATGCCTCTGTCATCACTTTTATTCAACATTTCCTGGAAATCCTAGACAGAGAAAAATGCAAATAAAAGAAATACTATGTGTAAAGATAGGAAACAAACAGATAAATTATTATTTGCATGTAACATGATTATGTGTCTAGAAAATCCAAATGAATCTGAAGAAACACTGTTTGATGAGTGAATTTAGGAAGATCACTAGGTATAAGATCAATATACAAAATCATATATATATACATATATATATATATATATATATATATATATATATATATATATATATATGGCAGCAATTAGAAAATTAAATTTAAAAATAATATCACATCACCAAAACCATTAAATAACTAGGAGAAAAACCTAACAAAAGATATGCAAGACTTTTATATAGAAAATGATAGGACTTTATAAAAACTGTAAGACTAAACAAGTAAAGAAATGTATCATTTCCATGAATGAGACAACTCAGTATTTTAAAGTTGTAAATTCTCCTGAATTCATCTGCAGAGTCAGTGCAATTCCAAATAAAATTGCAGCAGAAAATATTTACAACAAAACTAAGTGACAATGTATGGGACACAGAGATACGCTCTCCAAGGAAAGACTTCCTGCCCAGCTATGGGGAGCTCTCAGCTGCTTCAGAATATGCCTCAGCTGCAGAGAGTTGCTTTGCCTGTAATCACACATTTTCAGGGTAGCCCACATCCAATGAGCAGATGAGATGAGGTATAAACTTTTGGCCATTTTGACCTGGCTTGGGACGATTCTGACAAGCAGTATTTGCTCCAGACACCCCCTGCTGGGCTGTTGGCAGCATTGTCAGACTTGCCTTGCAGTTCTCCATCTCCTTCTGCCCAGTCCCACTTCCTCTCATTCCTTTTATCTGTGTTGTTTCCTAGTAAACGTTTTGCCCTCTAAACTCCATCTCAGCAGATGCTTCTGGCAATCTCAACCTGAGATATAACATATCCCTATGAATTTCAAAATACAAGCAAGTAGGAAAAATACCAACTGTCATAGTATCTACATAGGACCTGCATCTTCAGGGGGGAATGCAGTGGGAAGCAAAGCATTGTTTGACTGACTTGAGAAGAGGAGATCTTCAAAGTCACTTATAGGTATTTACTGAAAAGCCTGATGGGCCAAGTTGCAATCCATGAAAATGACATATCCCATCTGGGAGGGGTTTTGCTCACTCTAATAATGGGTTAGGCCAAGGGGACAATGGTAAGGTCTGAAGAGGATGGAAAATCTAGCCCTTGTGAATTCTCAAAACTGATCATCCAGGATTCTCTTCCTGGACTGCGACCCAGATGAGCAGGACAGGGATAACATAACAGATGAAGGAAACAACAGGTCAGGATAGAAGTGGGAGATGGGGACAGACTCTGGAAATCTCAGAAAGTAAGCTGCTGTGTTTTTGAATACTACAAGAAAGCAACAGAAGAGGGAGCTCTATGAAGTTAGAAAAGCTGCCCTGAATTATGCCTCCATACAAAAGTGGATGGACCTAGACACTGTCATACAGAGTGAAGTAAGTCAGAAAGAGAAAAACAAATATCGTATATTAACGAACATATGTGGAATCTAGAGAAAATGGTATAGATGATCTTATTTGCAAAGCATAAATAGAGACACAGACATAGGAGAACAAATGTATGGATACCAAGGGGGAAAGGGGGGGTGGGATGAACAGGGAGATTGGGATTGACATATATACGCTATTGGTACTATGTATAAAATAGATAACTAATGAGAACCTACTGTATAGCTCAGGGAACTCTACTCAGTGCTCTGTGATGACCTAAATGGGAAGGAAATCAAAAAAAGGGGGATATATGTATATGTATAGCTGATTCACTTTGCTATACAGTAGAAACTAACACAACATTGTAAAGCAACTATACTCCAATAAAAATTAATTAAAACGAACAAAATAAAACAAAGTTTAGGAAAACTAAGTTCACATGAGGAATAAGCCACAGAAATGATTGAGGTAAAATCCCACGCAAAATGATAAGAAAAAAAATCATCCTTACAGACAATTAAACCAGACCAGAAAGACATGTGAACAGAATAGATGAAATCTGTAAACTCCTATTTCAGTGTGAGCTAAAAGACATGAAGAAAATATAAGACATGAAGAAAGAAAACAACTTCACAAATCAGAATTAGAAAAACATAGAAATGAGGTGACAGGACTCAGAAAGAATTAGAACTACCATATGATCCAGCAATCCCGCATCTGGATTTACGTCAAAGGAACTGAAATCAGAATCTCAAAGAGATATCTGCACTCTCATATTCTTTGCAGCACTATTCACACTAGTCAAGACATGGAAGCAACCTAAATGTCCATTGACAAATGAATAAAGCAAATGTGATATTTAATAAAATAAAATATTATTTAGCCTTAAAAAAGAAGGAAATCTTGCCGTTTGTGACAACATGGATGAACCTGGAGGACATTAGGGTAAGTGAAATAAGCCAGACACAGAAGGACAAATACCACATGATACTACTGATATGAGGAATCCAAAATAGCTAAACTTATAGAAGCAGAGAGTAGACTGGTGGTGCCAGGGGCTGGAGGGAGGGGGAAATGGGGTGGTATTAGTCAAAGGGTACAAAGTTTTAGTTACACAAGAAATTTACTGTAAAGCAAACTGCCTATAATTAATAATACTGTATTGTATACTTAAAAATTTGTTGACAGGGTAGATCTTAAGTGTTCTTATCACAGAATAATAATCATGATGGTAATAAAGAACAAGAGGAAACTTTTGGAAGTGCTGGATATGTTGATGTCATAGAATGTGGCAATTGTTTCATGAATGTATACTATCTCCAAACTCATCAAGTTGTACAAATTAAATATATACAGCTTTTTTCTATGTCAGTCATACCTCAGTAAAGTAGTTAAAAAAGAAAGAATTAGAAATAAAAGAAAAAATAATTTCAGACAAACACTAAGCTAGAAGGAACACACGATAAATAAGTCTAACAGACAATGCTTTAAGAGAAATAGGTGAGATGAAGGAAAATTTTTTTAAATAAAAAAGAAATGAAAAACAGAAAGAGATGAGAAGCACTCAATAGTCAGGATCTGAGAGAGGTTTTAGACCTGGAAGGGGGACATGGAGGGGCTCCAGGTGTGGTAGGTAAAGTTCTGTTTCATGACCTGGGTGGTCTTTGACTCAATAATTGACTAAGCTGTACATTTGTTTGTGTGATTTTTCTGCATCTGTGTTTTATTTTACAATAAATACCTCACATCATTCACAAATGTCAGTTCCAGATTGATCGTAGTTGTAGGTGTGAAAAACCTTCTACAGGACATAAAAAATAAAACTTCCAGAAGAAAACAGAGAAGAATATCTTCAGGAGGAAGCAAGGATTTTTAAGCAGGACACAAAAAGCACTAACTCTAAATAAAAAGATGGATAAAAATGCTTAAGTTAAAATTAAGGACTTTTGTTCAGCAAAAGATAACAATAAGAGAGTGAAAAGAAAGCCAGAGAGTGGGAGACTTTACTTGCAATAGATAAAGAACTCATCCAAATATGTAAAGAACTCATCCAAATTAATTTAAAAATACTGTTAACCCAAATAGAAAAATGGGCCAAAAAGACTTGAACAGGCACTTTATAAAAAGAATATCTAAATGTCCAATAAACATATGAAAAGGTATTAACTCAATTAACCTCAGGTAAAGGGAAATTAATATCACACTGAAATACTACTTTGATAAAATGTTTCTACTTCTAGATGTTTACCATAAGGACATGATGAGCTATACACGTGAGAATGTTCATTGTAAGATTATTGTAATTTCAAAAAATTGAAAGCTATCAAGAGGTCCTATTTAAGAAGATATGTTTTTGGTTAGTCTCCCTCCCTCCCCCCACCTCAAAAAAGGAATTTAAATACCTCTGTCCATGACTATTGGTTAAAACATATAATGAAACATGCTAGAATAGTAATTAAATCTTACTTTTATTTATCATGCACATGTGGTTACATGCTTATTCATGAATATGTGGAATTCTATTCCTAAGGAAGATATACACACATAAAGAATCAGTTAGTGAAAAATTAGATTATAACATCATGAGTTAGAAAAAGGATGTTTCCTCACTCTAGGGGAAGAACTTTTGTTTTAAAAATTGAAGTACAGTTGATTTACAATATTGTGTTAGTTTCAGGTGTACCACAAAGTGATTCAGTTATACATATATACACATATCTGTATATCTATCTATCTATCTATCTATCTATCTATCTATCTATATATATAGATTATTTTCCATAGTAGCTTATTACAAGATATTGAATATAATTCCCTGTGCTATACAGTAAATCCTTGTTGCTTATCTATTTTATGTACAGTAGTTCATATCTGTTAATCCCATACTCCTAATTTATCCCTTCCCACTTCCCTTTCCCCTTTGGTAACCAGAAGTTTGTTTTCTATGTGTGAGTCTGTTTCTGTTTTGTATATAGATTCATTTGTATTATATTTTAGATTCCACATATAAGTGGTAATACATAGTATTTGTCTTTTTCTGATTTACCTTACTTAGTATGATAATCTCTAGGTCCATCCATGTTGCTGCAAATGGCAATATTTCATTCTTTTTTATGGCTGAGTAATATTCCATTTTATATATAGACCACATCTTAAGCCAGTCATCTTTTGATGGGCACTTGGGTGGTTTTCGTGTCTTGGCTATTGTAAATAGTGCTGCTATGAACATAGGGGATGCATGTATCTTTTTGAATTAGAGTTTTCTCCAGATATACGCCCAGGAGTGGGATTTCTGGATCATATGGTAGCTCTATTTTTAGTTTTTTAAGGAACCTCCGTACAGTTTTCCATAGTGGCTGCACCAATTTACATTCTAGGGGAAGAAATTTTAATGTTACCAAGCCAAGCTTTCCCCCACTACCCTCCTTGTGCACCTGGAATACTATATTGCCTAGCTTTCCAAGGACTTTGTTGCCACACTTCTCTGGGTTAGAATACTCGCTGAGTGATCTTGGACAAATTATTCAAACTCTCTGGTCTTCATCTTCTTCACCTGTAAAAGCAGATATTATATATAATCTACCAAAGGTTTAATGTGAGTATTAACTAATTTCTGCCGAGGATCTGGCATCTAATAGTGCTCAGTAAATGTTAGCACTCTTACTACCTATGATTTGACCCTTCAGTGTATCGTATTTAACATAGATTGACTTATATTGTTCTCTGATTGTTTCACATATGCAATGGCTAATCTTATGTGTTCACTTGGCTAGGCCACAGTACTAGATATTTGGTCAAACAGTATTCTAGATGGTTCTGTGAAGATATTTTTTAGATAAGATTAACATTTAAATCAGTAGGCTTTGATTAAGCAGATTACCCTCCATAATGTGGTGAGCCTCATCCAATCTGTTGAAGGCTTTAATTTTAAAAAGGCTGACCTGTCCAGGAGAAAAGGGAATTCTGCCAGCAGACAGCCTTTGGACTTAAATTGCAGCTCCTTCCTGGGTCTCTCGCCTGCTGGCTCACCCTGTAGAATCTCGGACTTTTGCAGCCTCCACAATTCCATGAGCCAATTCCTTAAAATAAATCTCTCTATATATACACATTTTATTGATTCTGTTTCTCTGGAGAACCCTGATTAATACAACATATGATGTGTAATTTTTTAGTACTTCATTAAGAATACAGGACTTTAAAGGTGGGAACTGCATACTTTTAAGCGTTTCCTGTACATGTCAGCCACCTCCCCAGCTCTTTCCTATATCCAGCGTCTAGCACATGATAGATTTTTACTAACTGCTTATGAAATGAATGAATGCACAAAAGAATGCTGTAGAGGGAATCTGAAAGGAAAAGGAGTTCATTTAATTTAGGAAGTGTTATATATATATAATTGGCTCAAACCTTGGGGGTAGTTTTTATTTAATTTTTCTTTTGATTTGTTACTAAATATGAAGAGAAAGTCTATGGCTCTGTAGAGAGTATACTAATTAGAAGAGTGGGAGACTTCGTTTATTAGTTGGTGTGTGGGCAGAGAACAGGTGCTTCATAGACTTGCATTGGATATAGAACGCATAGCAAGTATTGGAGTAGTTCTGTGTGGTCACCAGCCATGGGCCCTTTGAAAGATGCTCCCAAACCACAAGGACACAAATATAATATGGATAATATTCTATCTATCTATGTATCTATCTATCTATTCATCCATCCTTCATAATTTTTTAAGTGACCAGAAGCAAAATATTTGAAAACTAGAAGGAGAAGAGAAAAAGAAAACCACTTCTTATACTGAATTTCCAATTTGAATTAAAAAACTGAGTCTAAAGTCTGTTATAAAGGATAAAAGTGATCAGATTACAAACTAGAAGGAATACAAATGAGGTTTAGAAGTGGCAGATGGGAATATGACAGAGAAAGCAAGCTGAAGCTTTTTGCCACTGAAGAGGCTCGGAGAAAAGGATAAAAACACAGCGAAAGCTGAAAGCTTTGAGCCACGGTGAGGAAGAGAGAATGCTCCAGAAACTTGAGGCTATCCAAAAAGAGACTGGTTGTTTATAAAAGAATATCTGAAATGTCCCTTTTCCCTCTCTGGTCAAAAGCTACCCCCCCAAAGCTACCTCGTTTCTCTTACCAACCTCATGTCACAAATCAAACCACCCTGGGTTGTGACTAGGGGGCCTGGAAGGTGGTGATGCCTTCAGATTGAATCCATATGGTACATTCTCCAACGATGGCCCTCCATGGCTCTGGCAAAGGCCACTCTGATTCTAGAGGCTGAGGACTTCTGAAGGGACAAACAGCTGAGGGGGAAGAGAAATAGCCTCTGTGCCAAGCCCTGAGCTAAGCACTTTGCATATAGAGTAAGAGTCTGGATGTGAGGGGCCTTATCTTCTGCTTTTCTGAAAACCTGCTTTCTTTTCCTCTCTTCTCAACCCCTGTCTCCCTTCCAGAAAACAGTTAATGAGCTGGTGCTATGCTCCTGGCATTGTTTATAGGTCACAGAGATGCATCAATGACCAAGATAAAGTTCTGTACTCTTGAAGTATGAATTCTAGTGGGTGCGAAACAGGCAATAAACATGCATAAAATATAAAATAATTTCAGATAGTGACAATTGCTAGATAGAGAAGGACTGAGGGGTGCTATTTATCAGGATATGGCAGGGAAGTCTTGACATTAAAATTAAGACTTGAATGATTAGAAGAAGGCAGCACACTGAGCTCTATGCAAGCATAATTCCAAGCAGAGGGGACAGAGGCAAGAACAAATATGGCGTGTTTGAGGGACAGAAAGAAGAGTGAAGTGTCTGGAGCACAGTGAGTGAGGGAAAAGCGGCAAGAGGTGAGGTTGGAGAGGGACACAGAGGTCATATCATGTGAGGCTTTGGGGGCCAAAGTAAAGAGTTTGGATTTTACTCTAATTGGAATAAAATGGCCAAGGGAAGCCATTTGCAGATTTTAAACAGGAGAGTGATATGATCTGATTTACGCATTCCATGTGTTGTTGACCCTTTCACTTGAACCCTGGCTAATAATTTTGAGCCTAGCAGTGCCATTAGGGATCTTCAAATTACTCGCTCTAAATCAAATTGACCAGAAGTGCTGTCATCCTTAGTAGAAAGTTGAAGTCAACGTAGCAGGAATCATCACAACTTAAAAATGATCAAAAGGTTTGAACAGACATTTCATAAAAGAAGATATATGAGTGGCCGATAAACACATAAAAAATGTTTAACATTATTCAGGGAAATACAAATTAAAGCCATAGCGAGCTATCACTGCACACAGACTAGAATGGCTAAGATTAAAGATTGACAATATTGAGCACTGGTAAAGATGTGAAGTAACTGGAACTCTCAGTTCTGGTGGGACTACAAAATGGTACAGGCTCTTTGGAAATTTCTTGTAAAGTTAAACATTCACTTTGCTATGTGATTCAGGAATGTGCTCTTAGATATTTACCCAAGAGAAATGGAAGCATATGTCCACACAAAGACTTGTACACGAATGTTCATAGCAGCTTTATTCATAATAGCTAAAACTTGGAGACAACTCAACTATCCATCAACAGGTGAGTGGATAAAGAAATTGTGGTGTTATCCATTCAGTGAAATGCTACTTGGCAGTACATAGGAATGAGCTACCACTACAAATGGCATGGATGAATACAAAAGACATTGGCTTAGCCAAATAAGCCAGACAAAAAGAGCATATATAATGTAAGACCCCACTTACATGAAATTCAAGAACAGACAATAATTCACCGTGACAGAAATGAGATCAGTGCTTGCTTGCGGCTTAGGGTGAGACTATAAAGGAAACTTTTTTGAGGAAACTTTTTGGGATAATGGAGATATTCCATATCTTGTCTGGGGTGATGATTACATGGGTATATACATTTGTCTAAGCTCATCAAATTGCATATTTAAAATGGGTGCATTTTATTTATGTGTTAGTATATTCCCACTAAGGAGCCCTCACCTCTCACAAAAGCCTGTAACCAGGTTCTGTCAGGCCTTGACTCAGTGAGCACGTGGGGACCCAGAGTAGTCAATTCAGAGACTCATCTTCGAACTCCTCTCCTCCCCTTTCCCACTTCCAGCTCATTCCCTAGAGCTCACTCTGTTCTCTAACCTGACTCTTGACTCTTGAGCCACAGAATTTCCTGCCTTGCTTGTACAGTTTACATCATTAGGCTCCATTAGGGTGACCCAGAGATCTCATCTTCTGGGAGCTACGGATTAAGTTGGTATAATCAGCATTTCTTTGGGGGCATATTGGCTAATTCACCCTCTTATACCCTATTGATAGGTTGTTTCTATCAGATTATTCTGAAAGACTTCCAGTAGTAATCTTTTCTTATTCTTAGTCTAGTTCCTATGTTTTTCTGGAACTATCCAGATTATTATAGTTTCCTGTATTCAACAGTTATTGCTACACTGGTAGAAATACATGTGTATACTTTACAGACAGATATATCCTTATTAGAGGAAACAACACCCATAGATGCTAAAAGTTAAATGTGCTACTGCAGAAAACGAAGAGAAGACTTTTCTCTATTGGTGCCCTAACTGTGGGGTGCCTAAAATTGGGTCTACCACTTGAGTAAGTGGCTGAGTTAAATATTTTGACTCGAATTTCATAACTTGTCACAGCGATCCCATTGGCAGTAGAGTGGTGGGTTGCCAAGAAGGCAATTCATTATCTCTCTGTCTCCCTGTGTGTTTAAATTTTGTTCCCTCTCCCTAAAGAGAGGTGATGCTATGGCTTACAACGAATATGCTCTTGCAGAGCTCTCCACACCAATTAGAAAAGTTCTGTGTTATGACACTCTTTGATAGGATGTTATGACACTCTTTGATAGAAAGCCATTGTCCCATTGAAACGGAAACTTCATCAGAAGCACGGAGAATCAAGGGTATGCTTTAGACATGCCGAGTGGGAGGGGACTATCTGTGCTCACTGGGTCCATCAAACGAAGTACCTCCTACATAGGTCTTTCAATGCAATCTAGCTGGTTCCCTGCATTTACCTAGCCCCACCCTTATTTAGTACACAGTTGGAGGGAAGCCAGTAATACAGCATTTCTTAACTCACTATTTGGAACTCTTACCTGTTTATTTAAAACTCTGAAAGCCCTCTTTAGTGAAAGGCAAAGTTGCCTGCAGTGTATCAGTGGGTAAAGAGGATGGGGTCACCTCTTGACTGGAATCATGCTTTTCTTTGGGAATGGGTGAGAGTCATTGCCATAAACTATGTCACAACACTTTTCTAGAATCATGAATTTTAATATCTCCATCTCCAACTGTAATTTCCTCTTAAAAAGGCTTGCCTATGGTCTCACACCGGACTTCTCTGTCTGGAAAGCGGGAAGTTTAATTTCAGAGATGTGAAACCAAGTTTATATTTACTTGGCACCCAAGATTCCTAGATACCCTTATGTCCCCTTTATGAGGACTAAGAATTGCATAGTTAACTCATTTCATCTTCTCTCTTTAGCTTTAATTAGAGCCAACTAAATTACAAATAATAATGAACAAACAAAACAACATCAAAGTGGAAATTCAAAACACTGCTTTTTCCTATTCTTGGACCTCTTCTGATCAAAATGTCTACGACTGAGCATATGGGATATCTCATTAAGTAAGTGTAAAGTTTTATGGGAAAAAGATGTACAATTCAACCACCTAGAGTCTTGTATAGCTAGACAATTCCTGACCTTGATATATTCACTCTCATCAGCATCTTTGAATCCAGACAGATTCCAATTAGACATATGGTGAAGAATTATGTTGAATTAGATGATAACTTTCAAAAGTGAATAAAAATGTTTGTGTTAATAGTGATGTCTTCTTGGAAAGTTTCCCAGTTTTTATTCAGGGAAGAATTGCTCTGATATGTTTACCCATGGTCCTTCCTGATCTTTATATTCTGGGTAGGATTACCTTTTAATTTTCCTATCCATCAATACCTGGCCATTATTATGCCCCCACTTTTTTGGGGGTCCAAAGTTTGAAATGTAAAACTGTATCAGAAATTGATGAGGCAATTGAGTAGAGCTCTCAGAAAGAAGACTGTCCGGTGAGTCAGGAAGACTGTATTCTAGTCTAAGCTCTATTATTTACCAGCCATGTGATCTTGGGCAGATCACTTAATCTATATCTTAGTTTTTTCGTCTTTTAAGTGGAGATGATGATGTCTGCTTTAAATGGGTAATGTTGTATGGAAGTAATTAACACAGAAACAGGCATAGACGAGATGCTGAATAAATTCTACATCCAAAAAAGTTAATGTCTGCAGGTCTAAATTTTCACAGGCTCTACAATAAGTCTAATAAAAATATGGTTGCATTTCTCAGAACCAGCAAATGGCAGAACATGAGGGTCATTGGGATAAAGATAATAGCAATAAATTCTGTAGTAGGCATTTGTTTTTAATCCTTAGATGGTTCCAAGATATTGGTGCTTATCTACATATTAGAGTTAAGGTACAAAGAAGGAAGAGGATAAAAAATGAATAAGGCAGGCTGTGGCGGCCCAGCACCCTTGCGGCTTGTTGGGCGCGTGGGTCATGGCTGGCCCAGTGCGGGGCAAGGGGGCCCCAGGCCCTGGACCTGCTGCGGGCCCTGCCCTGTGTGAGCCTGGCTAACCTGAGGCCAAACCCGGGCTCCAGGAAACCGGAAAGATGACCAAGAGGTCAGAGAAGAGGTAGAAAATGTGGCAGGGGCCACAAGGGAGAACGACAGAGAAGAACCCGGCCCCGGCTGGGCTTTGAGAGAGGCCAGACTCCATTTTACCTTCGAATCCCAAAATATGGGTTTAATGAAGGACATAGCTTCAGACACCAGTATCAGCCTTTGACTCTCAACAGGCTGCAGTATCTTTTTGATTTGGGTCGAGTTTATCCTACATAACCTATTGACTTAACCCAACTTGTCAATGGGAGAGGCGTGACCTTCCAGCCATCTAAAAGGGATTATGGTGTCCAGCTGGTAGAGGAGGGTGCTGACACCTTTAAGGCGAAAGTTAATATTGAAGTACAGCTGGCTTCAGAGCTGGCCATCGCTGCAATCGAGAAGAATGGGGGTGTCATCATGACGGCCTCCTACAACCCGCGAAGCCTGGAAATTCTGTGCAAACCTATTGCATTCTTTCTCCATGGACAACCCGTTTCCAAGCGAATGCTCACCTCCAAGACACTGGTACCCTACTACACTGATGCAAGGAATTGCGGTTACTTGGCGGATCCTGCTGAATTTCCTGAAGCAAGACTGGAGCTCGCCAAGAAGTACGGTTATATTTTACCTGATATCACAAAAGACGAACTCTTCAAAATGCTCAGTACTTGAAAAGATCCAAGGCAGATTTTCTTTGGTCTTGCTCCCAGGTGGGTAGTGAATATGGCAGATAAGGAAATCCTCAAACCTACAGATGAGAATCTCCTCAAGTACTACAGCTCCTGAGTTCCTTCCAAGAGAGCAGATGGTAAAAGAGCTCCAGAAAGGGACTGAAACACATGTGTTTCCCATGGCATTTGCTTAATTTGTAATTCTGCAGATGTTGATGTTTTCTGTATAATCATAACTCTCTTTTTTATCTAAATTAAAAACACAGTAAGCAAGGACTGTGTAGAGGATCTGGCGGATCTGTGTGCTTCTGTTTCAGAGATCTAAGCTCCCTGGTTCTCTGCCCAAGGAAGAGTGTAACTCTTAGACAATTTCCAGTTGAGTTTTCCATCATCTTTCCATCCAGGTCTTGTCTTATTGTTGCAAATCAGAATGAACGCGCAGGTGGGATGGGATTGCTTTGTCAGCTGCTTGGTCAAGGTCAGAGGGCTGCTAATGAGCTGGTGAGCTTCTTACTTGGTAGCCGTGAGGAAGCGCTGCTACCCAGCGTCAAGACAGTAAGCCTTCAGCTTGGGATGATTAAAATGTGGGATGTGAGTTGAAGGTTTAAGACTGGTGAGTAGCTTCTAAGTAGTTCAATATTTGCTAGTAAAATTGAGACAAAAATTCCAAGGGAATTCATTTTCTCAACTCAGAGTAAATAAAAATGTTCAAGCCAGTAACATTTTTTTCCTTGAGGAAGGTAAATGTTCTAATTCTAATTGATAAGATTTTACTTATTTCATAGACTTTGGAAACCTTTGTTTTTCAGTCATTTTAAATGCTTTTGAAAAAATGGTCAATGATTATATAAGCCATAAAAACAATTGGTCATGTGAAAATTAAACTCAGTTAATTTAAAAGGTTCAGCAGTCAGTAAGCTCATTTAGCTTGGCAAAGATCTGTTGTATTGAAACCAGAGTGAAAGCTTAATTTATCCTGATGCAATTAAATCTTGAATAATTCATGATAATTCTTTGACAGTAGAAATAAAATGATTCCTGCTTGTTTATTTTACGAAATAAAAAAAAAAAATGAATAAGGCATATCCCTGCCTTCTGAGAACTTACAGTCTCAGGTCCACCATTAGCACAATAAGAAATCTTTTGTATTGATGAATCAGTTGTATGCTATTTGAGTTTCTCAGCTTCAGTAAGAATTGTTAACTTATTTGAAATTGTTTGAAATTTATTTAGAATTTGTGGTAGTTTAAATATATACTGAAAATTATGAGATGTTAGTTTAAAAATTGAAGAACACACAAACAAATGGAAAGATATTGTGCTCATGGATTGGAAAAATTAATTTTGCTACAATGTCCATATTACCCAAAGCAATCTACAGATTCAGCGTGATTCAGCGTGAAAATACCCATGCCCATGGCATTGTCACAGAGATAGGATAGACAATCCTAAAGTTTGTATGGAACCACCAAAGTTCCCAAATAGCCAAAGCAATCTTGAAAAATAAGAATAAAGCTGGAGGCATCATTGCCTGATATTGTTAATGTTGAACTATATTACGAAGCTATGGTAATAAAAACAGTATGGTATTGGCGTAAAGACAGACACATAAATCAAAGGGACAGAACAGAAAGCTTCCAAATAAACCTATGTATATATATGGTCAACTAATTTACAGCAAAGGAGTCAAGAATGTACAATTGGGAAAGGACAGTCTCTTCAATAAATGGTATTGGGAAAACTGGACAGCCACATGCAAAAGAATGAAACTGGACCCCTATCTTTACACCATACACAAAAATTAACTCAAAATAGATTAAAGAATTGATGTAGGAAATGAAACCATAAATCTCCTAGAAGAAAACATAGGTGGTAAGCTCCTTGATATTCATCTTGGTGATGATTTTTTTGAATCTGACTCCAAAAGCAAAGGCAACAAAAGCAAAAGTAAGCAAGTGGGACTATACCAAACTAAAAAGTTTTGCCACAGTAAAGGAAACTATCAACAAAATGAAAAGACAACCTACTGAATGGAAGAAAATATTTTCAAATCATATATCTGATAAGGGCTTAATATCCAAAATATATAAAGAACTCACACAACTCAATAACAAAAACCCCAAACAATTCAATTAAAAAATGGGCAGAATATCTGAATAGACATTTTCCCAAAGAAGACATACAGATGGCCAACAGATACATGCAAAGATCTCAACATCACTAATAATCAGGGAAATACAAGTCAAAACCACAATGAGATATTGCCTCATACCTGTTAGCATAGCTATTGTCAACAAGACAAGAGATAAGAAGTGTTGGCAAGAATTTGGAGAAAAGGGATCCCTTGTACACCATTGGTGGGAATGTAAATTGGTGCAGCACTATGGAAAAGAGCATAGAGGTTCCTCAGAAAATTAACAATAGAACTACCATATGATCCAGAGTTTCCACTTTTGAGTATTTACCTGAAGGAATGAAAACACTAACTTGAAAAGATTTGTGCAACCCCCATGTTCATTGCAGCATTGCTTACAGTAGCCAAGATATGGAAACAACCTAAGTGTCCACTAATGAATGAATGGATAAAGAAAATATGGAATATGTATACAGTGGAATATTATTCAGCCATAAAAAGGAATGAAATCTTACCATTTGCAACTATGTGGGTGAACTTTGAGGATATTAAGCTAAGTGAATTAAGTCAGACAGAAAAGGACAAATACCACATGATCTTACTTATGTGTGGAATCAAAAGAAAAAACTGAGCTAATAGATACAGAGAACAGATTGGTAGTTAGCAGAGGCAGGGTGTGGGGAGTGGGAGAAATGAGTGAAGGCAGTCAAAAGGTACAAACTTCCAGTTACAAAATAAGTAAGTCATGGGGATGCAATGTACAGCATGGTGACTATAGTTAATAATACTGCTTTGCATATTTGATAGTTGCTAAGAGATTTGATCTAAAAAGTTCTCATGACAAGAAAAAAGTTTGTGATTATGTATGGTGACAGATGTTAACCAGCCTCATTGTGGTCCATGGCAAGCAGCTTTATGATTAAGGAGATGACTCAGAAGCTGCACATATTCTTCTCACATCTCATTGGCCTGAACTTAGTTATGTTGCTACTTCTAGCTGTAAGGGAGGCTGGGAAATGTACTGTCTAGATGAGTGGCTGGAGATTCTATTACATAAAGAAAGAGAGACTGGACACTGGCTAATAATTAGCAGTCTCTGCCGTATTCACTTGCTCTTTCAACAATTTTAGTTCATATGTGACCACTGGTCTCTCTTTTATTCATGCTGTCATTGGCAACATAGGGATATGACTGATAATCCCAAGCTGCAGTTGAACCAAGACAAGAGTACAAGAATGTTACTGATCCTTGGAATTATTTTCTTATATGTCACTGTATCTATCTATCTATCTATCTATCTATCTATCTATCTATCTATCTACCTATCTATCTACCTATCTACCTATCATCCATCTATCCATCTATCATCTGTCTGTCTGCCTCATTTGTCCTGTGGATACATGTTTGTCTGAAATTCTGATATAAGAACCTCTTGGTTTTGGTTAGATTCAGTTTTGTCAAGGAATGTATATATTTTATTGAGAAAGTAACTGCATGCTAATGAATGAGTAGGAGTTAACCAAGAGTAGAAATAATTATAAAGCACCTGTCAAAAGTGAAGTGCTATAGAAATGCTAAATAATGACACTAATAAAAAACTGATTGTCGTGACTTCAAAGGAAGTGTTAAGTTGGAGTGTTTTGACGTGTATGGCATTTGAATGATCTAAATAGGTGTTTAGATACTCACATGAGAGACTGTTCTAGCCACTCACGGGAAATAAGAGTCTGTTCTACCCACTCAATATTTTGATGCTTCCGTGAGAATTTTCTCATCTTTATATATTTTTATTTTAAAAGTAAGGATTGTGTTGTCTTAATTAAACTCACATAAAGAAAGGACATTGCATATCAAAAATGTGACATTCTTCTTAGACTGCCTTGCTTTGTATCTTAAGTTCCTGGAGCACCTTAAGTTCATAAACGCCTCTGATATGCTCCAGTGCCCCTGAATCTATGGCGTAACCAGACACGCAAGTCAGGACTGCAAATAGGTGGTGAATTCTTGTTAGAGTTAGCGCTTTGGGTTAGGTAACTTCCTTGTTTTAAAGATGTGTCTTCAAATATTTATTAGATACAGGAGCCTTCTCCAAAGGCAATAATCTGGTGATTAGAATGTTAAGTGAAAGAGAAATGGATGGATTATATTGCCTGTGTCAGTATTTCTTTTTTTTTAAAGTTCTTAGTTTATTAATCTTCTCATGAAAAATCTGCACAATCACCACAGAAGTATCAGTAGTTTTAAAACAAGAAAAGATAAGTACTTTACACTGTAAACTCCTAAGTGTTTGAGATATCCTCAAGCTCAACCCCACCCTACTCATGCATGATTTTGTTTAAAATATTAATTCCAAAGTGAAACCTCTAGCTCTGGACTCAGAGTTGAGTTCAAATCTATCCTGTGGTCTTGTGTCACAGTGTGATCTTCTTTCATACCTCCATTTCATCACTGGTTAAATGGGTGTCGGAATAATAATAGCAACCTTCTTAATAGGATTGTGAAAATTAAATGAGAAAATGCACATGAAGTGCTTGCCATAGTGCCTAGAATATGGCAAATGCTGAGTAAGTGTTAGGGATGGTTGTCTGCTTTTCTCATTTGCTCAGATATTATACGAGACTAGCCTTCACAATCTTTTCTGTGGGTGATTTCAAATCTCAAATTTTCTGAGGTTTCATAGAAATATTCTTTCATGGTATGGCAGTATGGCTTAGTGGTTGAGCTAAAAAAAATTCTAGCTCCACAAATCAATCTCTAACTGTGTACTTGGGTGAGTTAGTTAACCTTTCCATTCTTGAGTTTTTTCATTTGTAAAACGGAGATAATAATAGTACCTACCTCAGAGGGTTCTTGTGAAAACTAAAGGGTATGTAAAGCACTTAACCCAATGTCTGGCACATAATAAATGTTCAACAAATATTACATCTCACTCATTTTAAAGCTTAAAATGGTTATTTATTTATTTAGTTATTTATTTGGTAAAACGAATAGGTATTTTGGGTGCCTGGTTTTACCATTTTGAACGCTGTAGATTTCCCCACTTTAAGAATGTTTTTTTTCAGTGCCTTATGGTCTTCAAAGTGGGTTCTCAATTGCACATGTTAGGACAGGGTGTGCTGTCATGAACAGATGAAAGGAAAACAACCCCAAACTGAGAATCTAACTTTCTAACTTTCCAGTTATGTGCTTAGTTCTAACACCCACACTCAGATTTCTTACAATAGATGCCAGTGAATACATCTGGGAGTTTTATTATCTTCTCTCCTTTTTAAACTTCCTAATAAAGTGAACAGATGGTAGACAACTGGAGTCAGAGGTGAAGAGAACTGGTACTACAATGATTAATTTCCTCTCCCAGAGGACTTCTGGGCATTTTCCTAGCGTCCCAACTGGTTACTTGTAGTTTCGATGGGGAGGCCTGAGGGCCGAAGAAGAGGGTGCAGGAAAGGGAGTCGTTGTGTTTGGCTGCTCCCTCAAAACCACCTGGAGCAGATACAATACGGGTGAGGTTGTGAACAGAAGCTCTGCCCTGAGAACCTACACCTAGTGGGCTGCAGTGCTGGACGTCTTTGTGGCCCTGTGGGAGCTTCAAAGGCAGAACGTGTATCTTACTAGATTTGGTTTATCTTGCGTTTAACACGGGCATGATAGCTGCTTAATCGTTGTTTATTAGCCTAATACCTGAAAGTAAAAAATACCTCTCGATAATCTGTGTTAAATTTGATTTAGTTTAGGTGTTGCTAGTGATGGGCGATTAAACTCTTTGTCCACTTTATACTCAATAATTTTGTAAACTAAAACAAGATTAATATGTAGTAAAGAAACTTAAAGAAACCCGTGAAAAATCCTTTTGTGAAAATTGATTAATCCTTGCCTACTGTGTACTTTGTAAATTTCTCTCTTCCTAAAGTAATAGAGAAGCACGAATCTAAAATAAAATGCCACAGAACAAGCATAACACCCTGGGGAATCTGAAGTCACCACTTCTTCAATTTTAAAATGTAGATCTGTCTACTTACCACTTTCTTCTTTGAGGATTTCCTGCGACCAAATGTTAAATTAAAACATCTCTACGGGTAATTGAAAAAGCAGATATGAAAGCACTATAGACTCTTCAGAATGGAAGTGTTATATTTCACTCTTCTGTTATTATTTAAAAGTGTTTGCTTAATTCCTTGTGGAGCCAAATCTCTGAGGTAGAAATTTTAAGGTTTTCCCCTTGGGGAAGAGGTGTAGGGGGTGAGGGAAGGGGGTAAGATTTTGGAGTTTCTTTCAGAAGTTGTGCAGAGAGGGTTCTCAGATGAACTGTCCCCTGGCTCTGCTCTCATTGGCTGTGAATATTGGGATGGGGGTTAGCCTTTTCCTGCAGTTACCGCTGAACCAGGGCATGGACGTGGAAAAGAACCAGGCATGACATATTGGATGTGGCTCCAAGAGAGCCCTGGGGCTCACCCCTTGACCCACCTTTATCTTTCAGCAGAAGGAGGAAAGTGAGTCCTTTCCAGAGCTTGTTCAGGGCTCCATGGTGCTGGGCTCAGGCAGGATGCAGCCACTGAAGTGTAGTGCATTTTAAAATACTCTTTCTGGGAAATGAAAACATGATTTTGAAGTAGTCTGTAGTATTGAAATGCAGCACTCTGCTTCTGTTCAAAGCAAGACTAGCTTTAGACTCACTGGTGCAGAAGGGTTCTCAAGGCGAAGAGGCTCAGAAACAGCAGGAATGGGATCTTCAGAAAGGTATCGCTCATCCTACGAAACAAATTGCCCTAATTAAAAAAAAATGCATCACATTAGCAAGAGTAGCTCAGTTGGTAATGTGGTGGTAGAAGCAAGTTGTAAAAAGCCTCCATAGAAATATCTGCTATATATTGGATATATAAATATCCAGTTTATACAATAATATGCTGTTTTGAGTTATGATGAAAAGGATTGGAAATTGATGGTCAGTGGCCTCCAACACTTCTGTCCATTCCCTACTCCTTTCATTCTCCTCTCCCAGGAATAGAAATCTTGGAAAAATTTCTCTTCCGTTCTCCTTTTCATCCTCCTGTCTGGGTACTTGGCTGCAATAAGGAGAGCTGCTTCAAGACGTTGATTTTTGAAAATCAACTTTTGTCTGTTTCAGCCATCACTTACAAATTCCTATGAAATTTAGAATACTTAAGATTTATTAATTTGTGCATTTGTGGGAAATTCTGTGTCCTTAGTAATGAAAGAAGACCACCAAAAAGAAAAAATTACACTTAATGACATATACACAATATTTGAGGTCATAAACCTTTGTGTCTACCTAGAAGTGCTCTCCCGCATTTTCATTAATGTTTATCTTCTTGTTTTTGTTTGAACCCATTTGCATGGATTGAAATATTTTGCCATCTGTTTTTAGAAATGCTAAAATTTAGACAATTTTAATTGAATCATATTGCTTATTTGTGTAGGGAATTTTCATCTGTTTCATAATAGATGGGAAACACCAAAAGCAAAATGCTAGATTGAAGCAAAGTATACATGTTTGGGGATTATAAATCTCTGTAGATCCTTGGAAGTATTATTCCAAATTTATGTAGGGACGAATTTTTTTATATTAGTGTTTCTCTAAGTTTACTGTGCATACAAATCAGCTGGGGACTTGTTAAAATGCAATTCTAATTCAGTAAGTCTTGGGCAGGGCCCAAGATTATATATTTCTAACAAGCTCCCAGGTGCTGCTGATGCTTCTGGAACACAGACACTTTGAAGAGCAAAAGCAACCATACACATTTGCATTTTAGTTTCTTTGGTTCCAGTTGTATGATTCTATTGGTTGGTGGAACTCAAAGTTAACTTTATTTAGCAGGATTTAAGTTATAATAAAAGTTGCCATTTTAGCAATGAGTTGACAATGATCAACATCCCTTTTCTTTTTTTTTTTTTTAATATTAATTAATTAATTAATTTATTTTGGCCGTGCTGGGTCTTCGTTTCTGTGCGAGGGCTTTCTCTAGTTGCGGCAAGTGGGGACCACTCTTCATCGCGGTGCGCGGGCCTCTCACTATCGCGGCCTCTCTCGTTGCGGAGCACAGGCTCCAGACGCGCAGGCTCAGTAATTGTGGCTCACGGGCCCAGCCGCTCCGTGGCATGTGGGATCTTCCCAGACCAGGGCTCGAACCCGTGTCCCCTGCATTGGCAGGCAGACTCTCAACCACTGCGCCACCAGGGAAGCCCAACATCCCTTTTCTTAAAGGAAGAAAGGCTGAGCTCCACAGATTAATTCTCAACTGCTGTTCATCTCTGGGCCCTCAGACCCCTCTTGTGGTTGTCTCATGCGTTCTCTAGGGCTTCGTCTGTGTCTCCTATTCATATGGAATTAAACTTTCCATCTTAGGTATCAGTTAGAAATGGCTTTTTAAAATTTTTTATTTTAAATGTAATTCATTTAATTACATGAATTAAATAAAATATTTCCTTATCATTCAGCTGTTACCAAATTCCCTGAAGACTATACAGTAATTTGGGGCCTAGGACATGAGAGCTACTCCCCAAACTTCTGGCTGATTGCAACTCATAAATAAATATCTAAGTTAAATAATGATAAAATAATCAAAATTTCTTACATTTAGTTGTTTAAATGTTGTTCCTTCCATTAGACCATAAATTCTTTGAGAGCAGGGTCTATGTATGTTTTGTCTTTGTAAAACTGTGGTTGATGATAGGGGTTTTAGAGAGAGTTGGTGCACCACAGATGGTGGATGAAGTAAATTCAAATATCCAGTTAATATCAAGATTTGAATATAATAAGATCTCTAAAAATGATAACAGCCATTCGTGGGGAAGCCTTGAGTTCATTTTCTTCTTAGGACTTGAGGTTCCTCAGACGTGTCTGTTGCTGACCCCACGTTGCTCCCTGAATCTTCATTTCCCCTCTTTTAAAATGATGAGAAAACATTTTTCATTCGCCAGGAATGGTAAGAGTAAGCATAGGTTTGAATGTTCTGTGATTCTACCAGTCTGCTTCGCTGGACATAAGGGCACTCATGGCACATACAAAACATCCTGAGAAAGAGTAAGACTCCCTCACCCACTGTCAAAGACAATGTTTCATGTTCTTTATACTGTCTTTTTTTCACCATCCAGAAAGGTTACATGTTCTAGCCTCCTTTGTAGGTAGATTTGGGACCATATGGCTAAGTTTTGTAAAATAGAATATTGGTCAATATGATGTACACTATTTTCAGACTTGATCTTTAAAAATACCCTGCATCAACTGCTAGTCTTCTTTTCCTATTCTTTGGTGGCCTTGGAAGTCACATGCTCCAAATTGTGTTGCCACAAGATGAAAGCAGCCTGGATCCTCAAACTTGAAGAGTAGTTGGCCAAGAGGGCCACATGACCCACATTGAACTGCACTGTGAATGAGAAATAAGCCTTGTGTTAAGCCACTGAGATTTTTGCACTTGTTGTCCCATTGACCAGCATTAATCATTCTGACTAATATGCCTCCTGACACTTGTGAAAGACTTTCTAGTCTTGGGGAGGGATGAGGGATGAGACAGGACATAAAGTGAGAGAGAAACATTGGTGTGCCTGAGAGACGGGGAACTAGGCATGAAGATAGCATGGGAAGAGCAGAAGTCTGTGTCCAGAGTCAGCCCAGCCTCTACCTGTAGGAGAACTTCACCTTCCCGTCACCAAGAGCGATGTTTATTGTTGGTGCTACTGGCATAGGATGAGGGTTTTCTCTCCACGGTAGGCAGTAAGTCCCCTATTGACTGGGCTTGACACTCATCTCTGTTTCAAGACTTTGCTTGGTTCCTGTAGAGCTCAAGTTCATTCCTCTCCCTTCCTTCCTCCATCCCCATATACATGAGGTTCTTGGACTTTCATAAACCAAATAACATGAAGATGAGTCCCTGACTATCCAATAGGGTGACAGTGGAATGGAAGAAAAAGATCTCATTGTATACTTGGAAAAAGCTATACAAACTAGCTCAAAAGCAAAAGAGTGAGAAAAAGCATAACACTGTTATAAAATAGCTAACATTAAATGGTGTTTACTGTGTGTCTGGCACTGTGCCAAAGGCTAGACCCATACCATCTCATTTAATCATCACTATATCCATACAAGGTAGTTAGTATTATTATTTTTATTTAATATAAGAGTAAACTAAGGCACAGAGAGGGTAAATGAATTGTCTTGATCCCATAGCTGGTAAACAAAAGAACCAGAAGGGGTTCCCATTGCTTTTAAGATAAAGACCAAATATCTTGATGTGCCTTACAGAATCCTATATTATCTGGTTCTTGTCTGTGGACCCACCCTACTACTGAAGCCAGATATACTGACCTCCTTTTAATTTTTCAGTGGTATAATGCTTTTCCCCACACTAGTATTTTATTTTATTTTTACTAGTACCATCTACTCATCCTTCAAATTTTAGCTCAAAAGTCACTTACTAGGGGAATTCTTCTCCAACCAACTCCCAATCTGAAATTCTGTCAAGTTCTCCTGCCCTCTATGCTCCTAGCACTTTGTGCTTTTCCCTCATGGCACTATCAGAAATGTTTATTTGTATTATACTTGGAATATTGTCTATCTTTTTTAGAATGTTATCTCTGTGAGGCAAGGACTAGGACTGGTTAGCTCATTATTTCTGCTGGGCACATAGTAAGCTCACAGAAAATGTTGAGAACAAATAAAATGAATGACCCTCAGATTTTAAATTAGTCCCTAGAACAAATATTGATAGAAGATGGTATGAGAGCAGAAGAGTAGGTGAAGAATATTGCTATTTGGAAAGAACTATGAAAAGCGTATTATTTACTAGTATTAGCAGTTTCATTGTATTGAAAACAGAATTTTGTTTTTTTATTCTTTTCACAGTTTGCAACGATGGGTACTCATGATATTTTTTAAGATAATATTATTTTATAAGACAGTTTGGAGATTTTCAATTTCTTGGGTGACTGAATTTATAACGTGTCCTTGAATTTATAAAAATATTGGGCATTGTATGTAGACTGATTAAATGATATGCCTTTACATACATACACTGCTATTTAAAAGATATATGTTGATGCTATTGTAAATGATATAATTTATTTAAAAGCATTAACAAATTCATAGTAACTTTTTATAATAATTTATTTTCTTTAATCAGCAGATACTAAAATTACCTTCACTATAATAATGTTAAACATTCTAAATATTAAAAAATAACCTACATACTTAAGTGGTGAAAACTTCTAGATTAGAGAGAGCTAAATCTTCCAATGCTATTATAAACCTATTTTTAAATGTTATTAAAACAGAAGTTATCTGTAGGTATCAATGTTCCAGTTTCATATTGTATTTTTACATTCCTTATGGAAATTGGTTTTTTAAATCAAGGCTAGCTCCAAAATTGTGTTTGATTTTCCTTTTGTGAGCTATCACTTCGGTTGGTTGGTTGTTCATTCTCTCCTTAGCTTTCTTTTGTTATAGGGAGTAGTCAGAGACCAATTATTAAAGGTAAGAATTGACAATTAAGGGAGATTATGAATTAATTTGACTTCTTACAAAATTAGGAGAATATTGTCATGCTATGAAAAATTTGTATTCATTTGATTGTATTATCAGTCATTAAGAAAAGTGAAAAAGTGTCTTTCCAATGAATCAAATTTCATACACTATCACTTCAATCCATCCTATCCATGCATGTCTCCAAAATAATTTTCCTAGACCTCTGATTTTAACATTTTTTTTTCTGCTTAAAAATCTCCAATGGCTCCAACTGCCTATGGTTTATAGCCCAAATATTTTATCTTAATATGCTATATTCTCCCCAATCTGACTCCAATTTACTCTTCTATTCTTATTTCTCAATATGTCCCCACAAACCTGCTATAGTGTGGAGGTTCAGCATGTGGTTTAGAGCAAGAAAAACTTGGGTCAAATCCTGGTTGTACCACTTGCTACCACGCACTGAGCTGAGTGTCTAATTATGTGTCATGTGTAAACCCCACGGCCGTTCTGTGAGAGGCATTAGTATTACCAGTTTACAGGTGAGAAAACCGAGGCTTAAAGGAGTTAGGTGGCTGGTCCAACACCACACCTATATCAAGTAAATGGGCTGGAGAATGAGATAGAGTTTCAGTTACTGAAAATAGTCTACACATGTTAATTTTTAAATAAACTTGAAGCATAAATGATATTTTTGAGCATATTTGATTTGAAAACAAATCCAAATCTATCTAAAAGAGAGAATTCAAATAGCAACATAGAATTTATTAAGTGGAAATAACTTATTTCCACATTTATCATAGGATTTTTCAGAAATAAAGCCTGACAATTATGGTAGAAGAGTAATGTTGACAGTAGCAAGGTGTGGGGAAAGAGCACCGAGTAGAATTCAGAAACCACTTTGGACCCCCTGTGACTGGGCATGACGCTCAGCTTCTCTGAGCCTTAGATTTCCATATTCTAAAATGTGTGCCACAAGAGTCTTCTTTATGACCTCACAAGATTATTTTGAGGATATGTGAAAATACTAGAAAATGTATTAAGTGCTGTGCAAATATAAGATATTATCTTCTATTCAAGATGTGACTTTTTTCTATATCGATAGAGGGTAAAATCATACTATTTCCACCATGGGACTAAACCTTGATTATAGGAATACTTTTCTCAGGCCATAATATTTTTTCTACATAATTATATAGATATTTGAATTTAGTTTTATTTTCCATTAATACAAACAGCTCCATTTTGACTGTTGAGTACATTAATAAATTGATTCAGATAATGATAATAATGGTCAGCTGATGAATATTAATAAGCAACTTGTTCATGAGTTTTTAAAATATATCCAGGAAAACTTAAACCACTTGCAAAAATGTCATTGGCTTTTCTCTTTTCCCCTCTTTATCAATGCCCTTCCTCACTATTCCCCAGCTCCCGAGCTAAGGGAGTATGAGCAGACAAATCAACATTCCCTTCTGAACAGCAAAGCAATTGGTTGGTGTATAGGGGATTCCAAAATTCACAGATCCTGCTTCTTCTGGTTTCTCTTTTTATCTTGATTATGTGTGACTTAGCCTGATTGTAGCATGTAAAGTCAAAACTGTACTCATATGGGAAAAAAATGAAGAATTTAAATCATTAGTTTTTGCATAGAGAAAGTAAAAGAAGACAATATGAAAAGTACCATTTCCATAAGCACTACACATTGCTTTGCTTTTGCATTTGGGATGGATTTTGTGAAACCAAATCAGTCATTCACTAGTGTTTAGTCCTAATATGATGTGGCACATAATAAACAGTACCAAAGATGTGAAATACAAGAAACATGATTCACAAAATACAAAACATTTATTCCAAGTACCCATTAAGATAAATGAGGAGCAATACATGAAAATAAATGGATAATCCATGAGTTTTCTTTTATGCTCATACTTGGAATAGTTTCATATATTTAGAAAAGAATAAAAGATATGAATACTCTCCATGAAGCTGAGCCAAAGCATTGGAGAACTTTATGCTGTAAAATCATTTTCAAGCAGAAATGTTTATGTCCTGGATTTCAAGATGAACACTTAAATGTTTGTTTCAGGACTTCCCTGGCAGTCCAGTGGTTAAGACTCCATGCTTCTCCTGCAGGAGGCACAGGTTCATGCCTGGTCGGGGAATTAAGATCCCACATGCTGGGCAGCACAGCCAAAAAAAAAAAAAAAAAGTTTTTTTCAACAAATCCTTTCAATGCTGATGTAAAACTATAAGCTCAAAATTGTGTGGAAAGGTTTTTAAGACCAAATGTATTTCTTCTTTTGAAGACACACATACACACTCTCTCTCACACACACACTTAAAATGAAAGGACCTGGGCTCATTTTAGGGTTTCGTTTTATTCAGAATACTTTCTTCCAACTCCACTGTTCCTCTTCTTCCAAGTTGTTGAGATAAATGCCTTATCAGAATAAAGGTTTCCTTCCCCTTTGAAAGTCTTATTTCAGATTAGTTGGTACCAATTAAGAATGTACTATTCACTTTCTAGCATTGGTATGCTGGTGGGTTCAAACCCATCTTCTGAAGTTGTAGAACATACTTGACCAAAGTTGCAGTTAGGCAAGAGGTGAAGAAAAATGGATAAGGGATCTCCTCCCAGAGTTTAGAATCAGGCCCTAATCAAGGAATCTCCCCTTCTTGCAGGATGTAGGGCATAGGGGGGTGGGGAATGGTTTCACAGTTTTTTATTTGTAGGGTTTTAAGAATTGCTATGGACCAGAGAATGCTATGTATCTCCTCTTATTTCCCATTTTAAAGTGGTAACATTTTTGTATCATGTCCTTGCTCCCCTTTTGAATATTAGGTGTGCTGGAAGCAAAGAACTTGTCTTTTTAGTCATAGGTTATCAGCCCAAGGGGAGCCCCAAGGGGAAGACTGAATACCACCTGGAGATCCTGAATGTTGAGCTGGATTCAGCAATGGGATGGGACTTTGGTTTTCTTCCTTGGGTGGGGTGTTTTAAGTGTGGAAAAAAGAATGAAATATTTCAGTGACCAAAAGGTACAGAAAATTTCTACCTATTCACCATACTGTTTTTTCTTTCTGGAGACACACAAACTCTACATTTCTCTGTCTCCATTTTTTCTCAGCAGAAGGGAGGCACTCTGCAAATGGTTGGGGGACATAAACTGAGTCCTGGCCAATGATATGAGGGCAGAAGTTATATAGACCACTTTCAGGTCTGACATTTTAAAACAAGATCAAAGATGTAGTTATGGTTATGAGTGAGATGAGTAAACTTATTTCATCCTTTCTCTCCCACTGAATATAATTATAAAACCTGGGTAGAATGCATGGGGAAACTACTGAAAGATTCTGAAAAGTATATAGCAGCAGGTGAACTGGAACAACATAGAATTTAAAGTACAATCCAATTGGTGGTGAATTTACCACTTTTTCCCCCTCTGGTATACCCTGACCTCAACTCAGTGTTTCAGGCCTGGAAACCTGGAATTGAGCACTATAGCTCAGACAGAGGGAGTTCCAGGAGAAGTCTTCTATCCCTGGCTTGAGGCCTGGAAAAGAAAAGTTCTAATGCTCAGCGAGAATATAGATATGCTGTAATTCCTGTTTTCTGATCTTTTCCTCTTTTCTTCATTCTTTTATTCCCTAGTCCCCTTAGGTAATTCTAATTTAATAATGATACAGGTAAGGTAAAAGTAAAAGGATGGGAAAAGATGCACCATGAAAGCACTAATAAAAAGAGAGTTGGAATGGCTATATTAATATCAAACTGAGCAAAAGAAATTGCCAGTGATAAGAGGGATATTATATATGCTAAAGGATCAATTTACCAAGAATACATACAAATACTAAGTGTATATGTAACTAATAGCAGAATTCTATGATACATGAAGCAAAAACTGACAGAAATGGAAGGAGAAAGAGACAAATTCACAATTATATTTGGAATTTAACACTCCTCTTTCAGTCATAGTTATAATGAATACATGGAAAATGAGTAAGAGTATGGAAGAAATGAGGAATGCTATTACCCAACTGGCTCTAACTGACATTTATAGAACATGCCACTCAACAGCAGCAGAATACAGATTCTTTTCAAGTGCATGTGGAACATTCAACAAGATAGACTATATCCTAGATCATAAAGCAAATTGAGAAGAATTGAAATGATACAAATTAAGTTCTGAGGCTATGATAGAATCAAACTAGAAATTAATAACAAAGCTAATTAGGAAAATTGTTAAATACTTGGAATTTAATAATCTAATTTCTAAATAATTAATAGGTCAAAGAGGGAGTCTCAAAGGAAATTAAGAAATATTTTGAGGCAAGTAAAAGTAAAAATACAAACTATGGGATGCAGCTAAAGCAGTGCTTAGAGGGAAAATTATAACATTAAATGTGTATATACATATTAAAAAAAGAGAAAGGTCTCAAATCAAGAACTTAAGCTTCTAACTTAAGACACTAGAGAAAGAGCAAATTAAACTCAAATCAGAAGGAAGGAAATTATAAAGACAAGAGCAGATAAAAAATAAAATTGAAAACAACAAATAATAGAGAAAATCAAGGAAACTAAAAGCTGATTCTTCAAAAAGATCAGTAGAATCCACAAAACGCTAGCAGGACTGCCAAACGAAAAAGAGAAAAGACACAAATTACTAATATCAGGAATAAAAGAAGGGACATCACTACAGACCCTGCAAACATTAAAAGGAAAATAAAGGAATACAACAAACAAATCTACTCACATAAATTCAACAAATTAAATCAGAAGAAATGGAACAATTCTTGAAAGTAGCAAATTCCCAAAACTTACCCCAGGTAAATAGATAACCTCTATAGTTCCATAAATATTAAAGAAATTGAATTTGTAGTTTAAAACTTCTGAAAAAGAAATCTCCAAGTCCAGTTGGTTTCACTGGCAGTTGGCAAATTCTATGAACCATTTAAAAAAGAATTTGCACTAATTCTCACAATCTCTTTCAGAAAAATAGAGGAAGATGGAATACTTTCAAACTTATTTTATTAGGTCAACAGTATACTAATAGCAAAATCAGACAAAGACATTACCAAAAAACCCTACAGATCAATATCTCTCATGAGCATACCTGCAAAAAATCCTTAAGACAAAATTAGCAAGTTGAATTCAGCAATATGCAAAAAGAAGCATACACCAGAGCCAAGTGGTATTAATCCTGAGAAAGCAAGTTTGGTTTAATATTTGGAAATGAATCAGTGTAATTCACCTTATTAACAATCTCAAGAAGAAAATCCACAAAATCATATCAACTGAGGAAGTAAAAACATTTGGGAAAATATAACATTTATTTATGATAATAACTCTCAGGAAACTAGAATAAAGGAAACTTCCTTAACCTGATAAAAGTTATCTACAAGAGAATCTACCAATAATATTATACTTAATAGTGGAAAACCAAATGCTTTATACCTAAGATGGGGAAAAAGGCAAGGATTTCTGCTCCCCTCACTTCTATTTAACATTATACTGAAAGTCTTAGCCAGTGCAACAAGACAAGAAAAAGAAATAATAGGCATATGGATTGGCAAGGAAGAAAGAAACTGTTCCTATTCCCAGGCATGATTGCCTATGCAGAAAAATCTGTGAAAAACTTTTAGAATAATAAATGCATTTACCAAGGTTACAGGATATAAGCTCAATACATAAAAATCAGTCTTATTTCTAAATTCTAGCAATATACAACTGTAAACCAAGATTTTAAAATCAATACAATTTAAAATATTTTAAAAAATGAGATATATGGGTATGAATCTAACAAAACATGTGCAGGACTTGTATACTGAAAATTACAAAACCCCTATGAAAGAAATAAGAGAAAACCTAAATAAATAGAAAGACCTACCTGTTAATTGATTAGAAGACTCCATGATAAAGATATCAATTGTTCCTAAATGAGTCTGTAGATTTAATGTAGTACTAATCAAAATCCCAGCAGAGATTCTGGTAGATATAGAGAAACTGATTCTAAAATTTATATGGAAAGGTAAAGACACCTGAATAGCTAAAACAATTTTAGAAATGAAGAATAAAGTTTGAAGAATCACACTACCCAATTTTAAAACTTACTATAAATCTACAGTATTCAAGATAGTGTGGTATTGGCAAAGGAATAGACATATAGATCAATGGAACAGAATAGTGAATCCAGAAATACACCCACACAAATATGGCTAATTGATTTTGACAAAGGTACAAAAGCAATTTAATGGAGAAGAGATAGTCTTTTCAACAAATGGTGTTGGAGCAACTGCACAGTCAGATTGAAAAAGAAAACAAAACTTCTTGATGTAAACCTCATACTTTATACAAAAATGAACTCAGAATGGATGGTAGATATAAATGTAAAAAATCTAACTAAAAATTTTAGGAGACAACAGAAGAAAGAAAAGTCTATGTTGGCCTTGGGTTTGGTAATGAATCTGTAGATGTGACACCAGAAGCACAAACCACAAAAGAAAAAATGGATAAATTGGATTTAATTTTTTAAAACTTTTCTTGTATTGGGGCTTCCCTGTGGCACAGTGGTTAAGAATCTGCCTGCCAATGCAGGGGACGTGGGTTCAAGCCCTGGTCCGGGAAGATCCCATATGCCGCGGAGCAACTAAGCCCGTGTGCCACAACCACTGAGCCCACGTGCCACAACTACTGAAGCCCGCGTGCATAGAGTCCGTGCTCCGCAACAAGAGACGCCACCACAATGAGAAGTCCACACACCGCAATGAAGTGTAGCCCCCACTCGCCACAACTAGAGAAAGCCTGTGCACAACAACAAAGACCCAATGCAGCCAAAAATAAATAAATAAATTTATAAAAAAATTTTTCTTGTATTAGGGCATTTATGAGAATGGAAAGACATGCTACAAATTGAGAGAGAATGTTTGCAAATTACAGATCTGACAATGGACTTGTATCTAGAGTATATAAAGAACTCAAAACACAACAATAGGAAAACAAATAATTCAAATAAAAATGCACAAAAGACACTTCACCAAGAGGATATAATGAAAACTAATAAGCACATGAAAAGACGTTTGACATCATTAGCCATTTAAGGAAATACAAATGAAAACCATGACAAGTTACCACTATATATCTATTAGAATGACTAAAATAAAAAAAAATACTGACAATACTAAGTGCTAGTCAGGATGCAGAGCAACTAGAACTTTCATACACTGTTGTAGGGAATGCAAAGTGGAGTGGAGCAATTTTCTCCTTTGAGTTTCCTTCATTCACTCAACAGATATTATTGAATACTCACAGTAGGCACTCAATAATATTTGTTGAATGAATGAACTCGGGAGAAAAATGATTCCCTTCCACCTTGCTTTCCCATAACTGTAATGATTAATCATGGTGTAACTGCCCCACGCTGACCTGTTTGAGTAGGAATGGGATGGATATTGTGGGTGCCTGAACTTGGATCTTCCTAAGTCATTTTCCATGGGTTTAGCACTCCTAAGGGAGGAAATTTCTAGAGATCTGAGGTTAGGACCCTTTCTATGGCTCTGTTTTGTATTCAGAGCATGTTTGGTAAGAGTATATAAGCAAGTATCAACCCCCTGAAATGCCAGGCTTGTATAAGTGCAAGTGTACTTCTGTTTTCAACTGCCTTACTACATCTAGCAACTGATATCAAGCCACTAGGTTACTTAGGTCTGAGGAGGATTTGAGTGGAATGGCCATTCGCATATCTACAGCTTCTTCAAACAGTGGAAAGCATTATGGTTTCCTCTTGTGTTGGAAACACAGAGATGCTTTTAGATGGGACATAGTTTGACTGCTTTGGCTGATTTCCCTGATATGCCACCATCACACAATTCCATGGCCTGTCCAATCATCTTCTGTCTGGGGCAGCAGCAGCCCTGGTCTCTCAGAGAATGTGTTTTCCAGGTCCCTTTTCACTCTTCATTTTTTTCTGAAAGGAAATATCTAAATAATTTAGGTGGTGATATAGATGTGGATTTCCCAACACTTACATCTTTCTTCTTGATAATGCATTTGGACCAAATCCTAATAATGTATTCTTTAAAAATCAAGTAGAATCATGATTAAAACCTGAACTGCAGATTCCTGTGAATTCCCATCTCCCATTCCCTTCTCATGAATTTCCCTCCTGTGGATTCCAAGTTCACAAAATGTTGAGCTGATCAGAAGCAAAATTTATCTTTAGGTGTCAAACATTAGTATTAAGGGATTCTTTGGATTTTATCTATATTGGTGTTATGAGACTTCAGAATTTCCAGTTATATGTGTAGAAAAGTAATTAAAATTAGTTTCTAATTAAAAATATTAGAAAATAATTTCCATCTGAAAAATTCCACAGGGATTGTTACTCAAAAGGTCATTAAAATCATTGTGTTGCTGTTAAAGACTCTTCATTTCTTGTCATATATACAAAACTTTGGGATTTTCTTCCTTTGGTCTTGACCACCTGTGACTTTATCCTGTAATTATGAAACATTGTCTTAATAGAAAGTTTCCCTTAGTTAGGGGAAAATCAGTATTTCCCTGAGTATAATTTTTTTCTTGATGAGAGAAAAAAACATGAGAAATAAAGTGTGTTAAATTATGTGGAAAATAATTTACACAAGTTGCTTTATAACTTGCAAATAAATATCATTTTATTTTTGCCTGTGTATAATACTAAACACAATGATGTCATTGAGTGTTTTTAGGTGTAGCCCATGATGAAGCAAAGTAATTGGTATGTTTGTGTGCAAGTTATACCCAGATATAATATATATATGTATATACATATATATGTTTTTTTGCTTATCCTTGTCTCGTGGTTGCTAAAGTTAAGGGTTTAGATTAGAAAAAAATAATGGTTGGGAAAGGAGGTCTGTAAAGATTGCTTACTATTTTAAAATGTAGAGAAAGACCAAACATTTTAATTATAATCTTCCTATTACAAATATCATTAATAAAACTTCACAGTCAATCAACAATGGCATATTTTATTGTAACATTGAAATAAGAAAGAAAAGTGGGGAAGTTGTAGCATCTCCCACTTTTAGTTTACAAATAACAATATTTAAGCACAAACTATTAAACCAACATAATTAAGGCTCTTATACCTCGAGAGTCAGTTAGCAATAATATTGAAAGTATCTAAATTACTAAATGGTAGAGGAACATGCTCCTGTGTAGTCTAGCTGCACTAAAATAGAAACGTCTAAACTGAAGTTAGTGCAACGTTTTCTAAAGAACAAATCAGGCTTCTGCAGTTGGTTTGAATAGATGTCTGAAGTGTGAATGTATAACGTTGACTGTCATATGTGATGACCCCTCTGGAGCGCTCCTCTGCTGGGTTCACGCTTCTCTCCTAAATATGGCTTCTTGAAGGCTTGTGTGAGAGCTGTTGAGAGGAAGAGTACATTTCCTAATATTTCTCCTACTTCAGGAAGAGAGTTAAAAAAAGGTGGGGAAGGGGTGCTTCAAAACACATTCTTTTTTGCCCACCTTTTTTTGAAGGTTCAGAGGTGGATAGGTGAAAGTTGGATACCTCAAGTCTAGTAGTACTTGAGCAGCTACAAACTTCCTACTATAGGAAAAATGGTGGTCTTATGGTTGGTTCAGATGTACACCTCAAGATAATTGAAACTTTCACCAGGGGTTTTGGACTTTCTGTAAGGAAAAAAAAAAAACAATAATTGGAAATTGTTCATTGTGAATACATTAGATTTGTACAGACAAAACATTCATGAAGTGCAATTATAGCCAGTGTTGCTATATTAGTATGAATGTTAATAGCATGTTTGTTTTTGAAATGGGTTATGCATTCTGATAAATGTCTGCTTTAATCTAGTCATCTGTGTATCACTTGTCTAAGTACTCTCATTTAAGATGCCATATCCCTTCTTGTAGCAATAAAGGGGTAAAGCAACATTAATATTAAATAATTAGAAAAACAAAAGGGGAATGATTAAACATATTTACATAATTGAAATAACACTGTGTCGCAGTGGGAAATCGGGACAATGTTGTCTCCTTTCAAAGTAATTCATAATTCAGATTTTTAATTATGGCATATTCATTCATTTAAAGATGATTCTGGATGAGAGGGCCACTAATGAAATACAATCATTAGCATCTAAACAAAGTAATTTACAAAGTCTCCTTTAGGGGAAAAGATTTCTAGAACATCATCAATCACACAAGATATGCAAAAACAAGCAATTAAACCACACACAAGAACTACAACAGCCTTATATATCAGTAATGTACACATGAAAACATAACTGATTACAATGATTAGACTAGGGTACTGTGGTTAATTTGTGTTTTATGTAGTCATTGCATGGAAGAATGAACCCGGACAGACACATTACATATAAGAGGAACTTCATTTCATTAATACTCACTTAAAACACATGACCCAAAACCCAAAAAACCAAACCATGACTTTTGAGTCATTGCCTGGACATCCATGTAGGGTCAAAATCCTGCATACTTTAATAAAATATCTCCCTTTCTCCTGCATATCTTTTTGCCTGCTGTTTGCTTTTATAAACTGACAGAATGTGGGTTTAGAAAAGTATTTTGGAGAGGCAGGTGCTGCATGGGTTTCTCATTATTTGTTCAAATCCTGCTTTAGGCTTCCAGTGACAAAGTGCTTCCAGCCCTCACAGGGTCAACGATTTACTGGCTCTTCCTCCATATACACAATTACAGATCATTAAGCATGCAACAGGACTAAATGGATAGTATAATTCTCTAATTTTTAATGCCTGTATACAGTATTTTGCTAAATGGGCCCACAAAGAGGCTGGCTTCAAACACTTCTCCTACAGGCCACATGATAATCTTACTAAAAACCTGTACTCCTTAGTTCTGCAGGTGGGTTTTTCTTTGTGAAGGTGGAAGGAAGGCATGGGTGTAAGAGGAGAAGGAATTAGGAGAGTGGTGTTGTGTCGGGGAGGGTGGAATCCACGGAGGAGGCTGGCACCCCTGGTGTAAGCTGAGCTGCCTTCGATAACCACCAGCTACAGAAGCCAAAATATGCTTTATTGGATACTCAAAGGATAAAAATACTGGTTAATTTTCAACAGTGCTCCTTCATTTGACTTTACAATTTACAACAGCGGACATTAATGCAGGAATGGCTTGGTTGAGGAGGAGTTTAAAATTAGAGCCCCTTTTCTCATTAGTCCCAACTGCCTGACCCAGGGTGACTGAGAAGCAATTTGTCGCCAGATTCTCATTTTGCTTCTGTTAAGGCTCCTTGTAAATGAAGCGCAGCAATTTATTGTAGCACCTCTAGGAGTCAAGAACATAATGTGTAAAACACATACAAAAAAATCTTTCTTCACATTCATTAACACCCAGCACATAGAGGCTGTTCACTTTTCCCTCTAATGAAGGAGGGGGATCTTAAATCTAAAGCTTTCCATCATGTGAAGAAGTCCTCTTCAGGCCATTAGATGGAGGCTGAGTTGGATTGAAGAAAGGTCATTGACAAAAAACAGAGAGCGGCAATACGAGGAAAAATAGAAAATGGATAAAAGAAGAGACTTTAGAAGCCTCAAAGAATGGAAAATACATTTTTGGCATCAATGCTCAACCCCTTCTTGTCTCTCAGTGTATTTTTTGTCAGCGAAGGAAAGAATATTTGGCTTTTTACTTAGCTGGAAATTGCTCTAGTGTTTGGCCAATTCTCATTTCTTCACCCTTGATCTGACCTTGCAAGAGGCATTAAGTTAGGTTCATTTGAAGAGCATATTGTCTATGATCTTTAAAACATGTTTGCTATGTCCTCACCCCTCCCTTGCAGCCTTTACAAGAAATTGCTGTGTCCATGGTTTTAATGCATTCTGATTGTAACAGGCTGCTCCTGCCCCAGGGCTGGCTGTGGGCTTTTATCGTACTTCCGTGATTAATTCTGATGAATGGTTTGGTTGCGTGGGGTCTCACAAATGCCACCTCCCGATGAACCTAATAACAAATTACTATATGGAAAAAATTGCTAGAGGGTCCAGGATTGCCTGTTTGGATTAAATGCTTAATGTTGCCATACAGTATACTTGGATACTCTTACCGGTTTTATGATATAGTAATAGGCACTCAATATTTATGGTAATAATAGTGGGCTTTTAAAACTCATTTTAGAAAATGAAATTTTGAGTATATAGAACTAGGTGAAAATGTCAGTACAATCTGAAAGATTTTCTTCTGAGAGTTTACTGAGTGTTTCTGAACTATCAGGTACTGTGCCAGGTGGATCAAATGAATTGACTAAGTCACTCTTCAGGGCACCAAATTAGTATAATTAAAGTAGAAACAGGAAATTATATATGATAAAATAGAGTACAAATATTATTATCCTCCTTCCTCCAGTTGAGGAAACTGAGGCACAGAGAGGTTAAATTACACGTTCAAACTTAAAGAGTTAGAAAGGGGCAGAGCTGGGATGCCAGCCGAGGCCATGTTTCACACAAGCCTGCGAGTATCCCCTCAGCCATACGGTCACCTAGGGCACATTTTGTTTTAGACTCTAGTAACAACTTCCTCTTCTTGTTTCAAGCATCTGTTTTTTGATGCTACAGTTAAACTTTTCTCTTTAAAATATTGAAGTTTATACAACTAAAGCACATACATTTCTATTTTACTGAATGTATCAAACTGATTGTAGGGAGTAAAGCATTACTGTCTCTTTTCTGTCTAACCCAAATAATCAGCACCCATTTCTATGTTGCTTTATTCTCCTATCATCTATCTTTCTTAGTCCCACTCTTAATGTATCTGAAATTTAGATTGGTGTTGCTTTAGCCAGTTGAGCTTTGGTTTTTAATGTTTTATTGCCCTCATTCATAAAGAGCATGTCTACTGACTAAGCATGGTTAATATTTGAAGGTCAAAGGTTGGCACACACAAAAAAGGAAAAATTAAAATTTAAGAACAATTGCCTTAGGCAGTTTGGGCTGCTAGAATGAAAATACCATTACACAGGAGGCTTATCAACAACATAAATTTATTTCTTACACTTCTGGAGGTGGGAAGTCTGAGATCAGAGTGCCATCATTGGTCATATTCTGGTGAGGGCCCTTTTCCTGGTTACAGATGTCTACCTTCTCACTGTGTCCTCACAGGGGAGAAAGAGAGCTATCTAGTTCTACGGCTGCTTCTTATAAGGGTACTAATCCCATTCATGAGGGCTCCACCCTTATGACCTAATTATCTCCCAAAGTCCCCACCTCCAAATACCATTATATTGGAATTAGTGTCTCAACATATGAATTTTGGGGAGACACAAACATTCAGTCCATAACAATTTAGCTAAAAATATTTTTGTACAAGTCTCAATTTCTCTCTGCTTTGAAGTCCCAGGTCAGCACCTAAGTGCTGCCAAACAGGCTGGTGGTGCTGGCTGCTATCTGAAGCTCATTCCTGGATGGGATCTCGAATTACGTCTCCTGGGCAGCTGCTGCCGCCCGCAGATTGCAAGAGACATGGACCCAAGCAACATAACAGGGAAAGAACATTAGCTGCTCAGTGGTGCAGCTGAATCCCACTGTCACCTTGTGATTGTGACTGTGTGTATCTAGTTCAGCTAGACAGTAACTCCACTTGGAAGGGATGTGTCAGTCTTATTGTATTCCTAAGGGAACAGCATGGTGCTGTCATGCAGTAGACACACAAGTTATTACTGAAGGAATGATTCTTCTTTAACTGAAAGAGCCCTGGAGTATCTGCACTCTGCAGGCTTCAGGCACACTTGAGCAAATGTGACATTGGTTAGAAACTGGTACGCAAGCAACTTCTAATTGTCTATTAATTTGGCTTAGAGCCATTCAATTCCTTTAAATTAACTGTCATATTCTCACAACTCCTATTGTCTTAAAATGAAATATGATTCCTGAGGGACTAGCGATACGTTTTCTGATATAATGCTTTGTGTACAGTAAGCACAAAATTAAAGTTGTGGATTAATAATCTAAACATTTATTGATTCCTTGACTGATTCAAAAATGCATATATTTGTGGGACTTCCCTGGTGGTCCAGTGGTTAAGAATCCGCCTTCCAATGCAGGCGACACAGGTGCAATCCCTGGTCAGGGAACTAAGATCCCACGTGACACGGAGCAACTAAACCTCTGTCACAACTACTGAGCCTGTGTGCTCTGGAGCCTGTGAGCCGCAGTGAAGTGCCTGCGTGCTGCAACTAAGACCCGAAGCAGCCACATAAATAAATAAGTAGATAAATAAATATTTTTTTTAAATGCATATGTTTGCACCTACTGTATGCAGCCAGTATAGGCTTGGTGCTGAGCTAGGTGCTGGGGATATAAAGATGAAAAATTCCTGTTCTTAAGAAGCTTATGAATAATGGGGGCAGATGGACACATAAACAGATGCAAAAGGGAACTTCCTCACTGATAATGTTCTTAACTGAGGAGCCAAGAGCTTTATCTACACATCTAGCTGTCCAAGACTGTGTAGTTGTGTTCATAATTTTATGTATTTTTTTGGAAAGAGCTTCTCCCCCAATTGTATAAGCTTCAGGCTGTATAAAACCTGGATTGGCCTCTGGAAACCAGGTTGGTTGGGGGGAGGTCTCCACTAGCCCAAATACCACGTCAAATGACAGATGGACTAAGGCTGAATTCCAGCTACACCCATCCCTTGGCTGGGTGCCCTCATACAGGTACATATTGAAAATTCTGCACAGCAGCCCTATCACCTGCTATACAAGATGCTCAAAGTGGGGTTTGATCTTGTCAGTGTAAAATGACTATCTTCTCCTTCTAGACATTATAGTTCTAGTACAAATTTTTTCACAAGTGTTAATGACTGTAGTTTGGGCACTGATATGATTTAGCACTCCCTGTTTTCATTAATTTAGAAAATATTTTTCGAGTACCTATCCTGTTCAAAGCCCTGTTATAGCCAAAAAGACGAGTGAGGCCAGATTCTGTCCTCAATTTATAGTCTAGTAGGAGAGCAAAAACATATTCATGTGTTAGTACAATATAGTATAAATAGTGAAAGTCTCAGAGAGGCTGTGAGAAAGCATTATGGGTAGAGTGATCATATAATGTGTTTTTCAAACTGGGATGATTTTGAGAGTGAAAGAAGCTTCTGCTGACAATTAAACTGAGACAACAGGGACAAAGTTGGACAGTCCCGGGCAAACCAAAACTTTCGATCATCATCATTATGGGGAACTGTGGGAGAGGAAAGTCACAGTGGAAAAGGACATCTAGGATAGTTAATTTTGTGTCAACTTGACTGGATCAGGAGATGCCTACATATCTGGTTAAACGTTATTTCTGGGTGTGTCTGTGAAGGTGTTTCTGGATGAGAGTAACATTTGAATTAGTGGACAAAGTGGTGGTGGGGGCCTCATGTCATCTTCTCTTGCCCTTCAACTGAGATTTATATCATCAGCATCCCTGTTTCTCAGGTCTTTGGACTTGGACTGAATTACACCACTGCCTTTCCTGAGTCTCCAGCTTGCAGAAGGCAGATCATGACACTTCTCAGCCTCCATAATTGTGTGAGCCACTTCATAATAAATCTCCTTTTATATTCTATTGGTTCTATTTCTCTGGAGAACTCTGACTGATTCAGCATCCATGTTAGATGTAAAAACTGAGGCCCAGGAAACTAGTGACTAAGAAAAAGACACGAGAAGAAAGTAACAAATCATCAAATTCTGATCATTTGTGTCGAGGTTGACTAGACCATGGTTCTCCTGATCCCCCCAGGGAAATGTTTACTGTACATTACCTACCTTATGATAGTGAAAAACCTCAGAGAGATGCTAATAAGATTACGCATCTCTGAGTAGTCCCTATTCTATAATACAATCATGTGTCAAACAGTATTTTTCAGCAGTGGTCGAAAGAATTTTCCTAGGAGGTAATGTTTTATGATCAAATGCTTTTTCAAAATTGTAACATTATACTGTCTTTCCTACCTTTTTCAGGGTATCTGCAACCTGATTAGTTTCTTAAAAGATTATTATTTATTTCCCTGTGTTCAACCCACATGTCTGCAAAGATAGGGGTGCGAGCAACCAATCAAAGCCCAGAGTTTAGAAATGGCCAACTATCATACAATCCGCGGACTATGTTAGATACTAAAATTCTGACAGCTTGCTCTTGTGACAAAGATGTTAACAAGGAAAGAAAATGGCACTAATTTAATCTATTCTTATAGTTCATTGTAATATGAGACTAGCATGCCACCAAGTTATAATAATAAATACTATAGTAATTTCACAATTCTTCCTACATGCTGTTCACAGTCCTTTCACATGTAAATTTGCCATCCGTTGCTTCATGACAGTGATTTTAAGTGCATTAAAGAGTTCTGAATTTTCTTATACTTGATCTCCTAATTATGTTGCAGGAACATACACAGAATAGTACTATATACTGGCATTTGTCTGGTTTATAGCATTTCTCCAGTGGGCTCCCCTCTTCTCCTGATATATAATCTGGGTTTTGGAACATAGGTTTTACCAGTCTAATTTGATTATTACTCCTATACTAATTATTACAGGATTAGTACAGCAGTGATAATTGAATAATCAGATTTGGTTATTACTCCGGTAATAATTAGTACAGGAGTAATAATGGCATATTCACTAGGAGTAGTGAAAGAGAGAAGTAAAATTTGCCCAAAATCAAGTCATTGAGAAATACCAAATATATCTTTAGTTTGTAATAGAAATTTACATTTATAGAAAAATTTTTAAAACCCACAGAGAACTTTTAATAGATATGTCTAAAGATTTTTTAGGTTTTGAGGACGTGTTTGAAAAGACTACATTATAACTATGAAGTAAAGCTATGTAAGATCAGACCTTCTGGTATCCTACTTTACTTCAGTGCCTTTGGGGGAGTGCCCTGGGCTGGTGTGCTAGATGCAAAGCACAGCACTGGTGTTGTGTGAAAGAAAGTAGAAATGTTATAATTCTTTTTTTTTTTAATTTATTTTTTGGCTGCTCCGGGTCTTAGTTGCAGCACGCGGGATCTTCGTTGCAGCATGAAGCATCTTTAGTTGGACATGTGAACTTCTTAGTTGCAGCATGCAGGCTTCTTGGTTGTGGCATGCGGGCTTCTTAGTTGCAGCATGAGGGCTTCTTAGTTGTGGCATGCATGCGGGATATAGTTCCCTGACCAGGGATCAAACCCCAGCTCCCTGCACTGGAGGCGTGAAGTCTTACCCACTGGACCACCAGGGAAGTCCCGGAAATGTTATAATTCTATAAGGACCTTGCAACCCAGGCCAATGGGTATTTTCTCACATGTGTTAGTGAGTGCATGTGGCTGACACACAGAATACTTGGGTGTACTATGTTGGATGAATATGGGGTTTGGGGGGCTGTGAAGAGAATAAAAAGTCTGGAGAAAGTACCTTCCCCTGACTTACCTAGCTTATGACCCATGGAAAGATGGTATCCAAAGGTAGCCTGAAGTGAGTATCTTGGAAAATTCTTCACCTTGATGAAACTATGGAGAAGTGGTAATCAATCCCATTATATGCTTAAAAAACTATGTATACTATGTCATGTTTGGTGATTCAATGGTGAGAGATTATGGGACACTGAATTAAAGTGTCCACTTTCTGGGAGATGACTTTGCAGTGTTTCCTTATGAATAGAAAACTGTGACTGAAGGAGAGCTCTAGGTGACAGCCCTTCTCGCCCGTTTCTTCAGCATCTTGCCCACCAGGAGAGTGAAGGCAAGGTTCTGACTTTGGCAGTAACTTCTCTGCATGTTTGTTTAATTAATTAAGAGCTGTAGGTGTACCACAGCCTCTGAATTCTGTTTAATAGCCTTAATTATGTAGGAAAACAATACACTGTGTAAATTAGTACACACCAGACATGACATAATTACCAGGGCAGGGTGGACAGCATTTTGTTGAAGCACTGCTTTAAATGAGTCATTTCAATGCTGAAAAAATATTTTTTGTGTTTGAGAGCTACTGTACTGAATTGTTCTTTCAGAAACCTGGTTACAATTGCTCTAAAATGCCAGGTAGGTGGAAAATAATAAATTCTGTGTCTTCTGAGATAAAAACCACATTTCGTATTATACTGCTGGGCATCACAATCACTGTAATTTTGGAAGGTTGCTATTATTGTATGAGCAAATTTTTTTTTGTATTATTACTGTTTATTTTAATTCAGGGACATATTCTCTACTAGACGCATAATGAAAATGGCCTTGTATTAAAATTGTTTACCTGCTGTTTGCTGAAAGACATTGTAAAATTAGAAATAGGAAAGACCTCCTATGTCACCTACCTCATCCCAGGCAGGGCAGAGAACAAGATTATACCCTAAAGCAGCTTTGCTAGGGAAGCCAAAAATAGATCATGCTCTTTGCATGTCTCACTGAGTAAATTGTAGGCAGCAGGATGGGATTGTTTGTGTCAATTCAGGAGGAAAACTGTATTCCTACAGATGTTGAGAAAGAGGGGTACCAATTTATTGACAAATTTATTGACTGGGGTCCCACATTGGAGGGTTTTAAGGTCAGAAGAAATTTTTTTAATTCATCAACTTGATTGTGCTGAATTACGCAGTCATTTAGTTTCCCAGTTCACTTATCCAATTGTCTGTGTAAGTACATCAGCATTGGAAACATGGTGGAGAATGGTTTTTTTTCACTCTAAAGTGTACTTAAATACTGGATTGGTTTGAATTTTACTACTTCATTTTTCCGTTTTGAATTTTCCAAAGGTACAAAGGAGCAAGAAATGGCAAAAATGTACATAAAAGCAGGAAGAAGCAGATGAGACACAAGGGGCCTAGATAATTCACACCAGAAATGAGCCCTCAGCAGACAAGTGTTGAAGTGACACTGCAGTGATAAAGCTGAATTACCCCTTTGCAAAATTATGAAGTGGTCCTGGTTGTCCCTTTTCTTGGTTTCTGAGACATTTCTATCCTTTCCTCCACCCTTTCCCTCTCCTGTCAGTACCCACCACGCCCCTTTTCCTTCCCCAGGGACCCAAGAACCTACCTGAGTTAGTGAGACTCTTCACCAAATTAAATTGGAAAAAAACTGATGTTAGATATTTACCCATCTATTTTTTTTTAATTTCCAATTGTATCATAACTTTTTTAAAAGTTTATTTCTTTGGTTCAGGATCCAAATAAGGCTAATATATTATGATTGGTTTATAGCTTTTTTTTTAAACATCTTTATTGGAGTATAATTGCTTTACAATGGTGTGTTAGTTTCTACTTTATATCAAAGTGAATCAGCTATACATATACATATATCCCCATATCTCCTCCCTCTTGTGTCTCCCTCCCACCCTCCCTATCCCACCCCTCTATTTGGTCACAGAGCACCGAGCTGATCTCCCTGTGCTATGCGGCTGCTTCCCACTAGCTAGCTATTTTACATTTGGCAGTGTATATATGTCCATGCCACTCTCTCACTTTGTCCCAGCTTACCCTTCCCCCTCCTCGTGTCTACCCATCTATTTTATATCTTTTTGGCCCCCTTCTTGACCCCTTCTGTCAGACGGACCTCCATTGTGATTAGGGGAGTTACTTAGCAAGCCTCAGTCACTTAAGACTTTCAAGGGCTTTCATTAGTACTAGAGACTGTGGTAGGCAGCAGCTAAATGGCCCTCAGTGATCCCCACCTGGAGTTCCTGCCTGCATGGAATCCCTCCCCTCCAGTGTGAGCTGGACCTAGTGCCTCGCCTTTAACAAACAGAATAGGGCAAATGATGAGCTGTCACTTCTGAGATTAGGTTACAAAAGCACCGTGGCTTCCTTCTTAGGTTCTCTCTTGCACTCTCTCTGGCTTCCTCTGAGAGGAGCTGGCCACACTGTTGGAGCTGCCCCGTGGATGGGAACAGAAGGAGGGCTTCGGCTAAGAGCCAGTGAGGCCCTGAATCCTGCAGTGACATAAGTAAACTTGGCAGCAGATCCTTTCTCTGTCAAGCCATCAGATGAGGATACAGACCTAGCTGACAGCTTGCCTACAACCTCATGAGAGACCTGGAGCCAGAGGCGTCCAGCTAAGCTGTGCCCAGGTTTCTGATTCACAGAAACTGTGAGATAATAACTTCTCATGGTTTAAAGCCCCTAAGTATTGAGTAATCTGTTGCAGAATGACTAGTAAACAATGAATCATATATAACATAAAAATGAATTTCAGTTAAAATGATAACCAATTAGTTAAGTTGGTTAAATTAGTTAACCAATTAGTTAAATCGGTTAAATTAGTCCTGTTTTCCAACCATCAGAACTCACCAGTCAACCTTTTGGTGTACAGGCAGACCTCAGAGATATTGCAGGTTTGGTTCCAGACCACAGCAATAAAGTGAATATTGTAATAAAGTGAGTCACATGAGTTTTTTTGGTTTCCCAGTGCATATAAAAGTGATATCTACTGTAGTCT